>NC_134485.1:434831671-435171671 GCF_040206685.1 Ascaphus truei | reverse complement strand
ACCTGTCAGGCTCATAGGAGGTCTGAGCCTCCGCTAGTGAGAGCCTGGGGTGAATCCTCTGGAACGTTCTCGGTTTCAGCGCCTCCACCTGTGTAGGGTTCTAGGGATGTAGAAGGTTGCCTACACAGGACCCACATGTACAATAATCACATACACAGGAATGTATATAACCACTTTATATATATGCAGGCAATAACACACACTTATAACATTCCCCATAGGGAGTAACTCCACAGTCACCGTGTATCCCCACACCATGTCCACAGCCTAACCCCTTTGTCCCGTGGTCAGCGCTGCCACTATGTGTAATTATAATATGTATAGGATACGTTGGTGCACTTAGGAAGGTACCTGCCGAGCGCTCCTGCACTCGGGCCTGCAAGCAACTTCGAAAAGGATCTGCAGCTTGGGGATCCCGTCTGATCCGATGTTGCCTCGCACGGGGCCCACCAGGGGCGATCCCACCCTGGAGATAGTCTCTGTCTCTTTCTCTGGGGCTACAGACTTGAGCCCAAGTCTCTTCACGAGGAGCGCAGCGTCCGCTGTGTCCCTATCTAACACTAGTACTACTGTGACAGGGTCCCTAACCTAGGGCCTGTCCCTGTAGTACCACAAGCTGGGGAGTGAAGACCTATCTGGGGCCTAGGGGGTTACTGGCCTAATCCGTTCCCATAGCTCTTCCCGGTCCTGACTGCTAACTAATACTCCCAGCATGCAGCAACCCACTGCACTAACTGTACCTGCAGCAACGCACTGCAACCAACGCACTACAACCTGCTTGGTACCTGCAGCAAACGGCTGCACACACACTATGCCTTCTTGTCAGCACTCACAGCACTGACAGCGGTGACACTGACAAGGCTGCACCTCACACGCACCTAAGGGCAGGGTCCCTAACCTAGGGGCCTTCCCTATGAACTTACCCACTAACCTAGTGGGGAGTGGGGCCTACCTGGGGCCTGGGGTTTCTCTGGCCTAGTACAGCAGAGCCCTGCTCTGTGTACACTACCTTCCCCAATCTCTTCCTGGATCCAACTGACAAAAACTGTCTGCACACAACATTGTTGCAACTTTGCTGCAGGAGAAGCTGCCAGCTCTATTGCTTCAATGCTGCCTGTGACCAGGGTGAAAGTGCAGTCCCCAGAGGCTGCTGGGAATTGTAGTCCTTGGCAAAGCTCTTTCCTATGGGGACCGCGTGCGCGATCTTTACTGCGCATGTGCGACGCTGTAATGGTCGCCGCTACGCTTAACTGCGCCTGCGCAACCTCCCAGAGCTCCGTCACACTGGCGATGGCCACCGCTACCCTGGCCAATTTCATTGCGCGAACCTCGCGCCGCAACCAAGATGGCAGTGCCCACCGGGAGAAGTCGCCGTCCCCTTCCCCCACTGCCCCCACTGGGTAAGGCACGGGGCAAAGGAAGATCAGGGGAACCGGGGGTGACCCCCTTACACTATTAACAGGGCCGCAGGGAGATATCCCTCCCCCCCCCCCCGTGTCACGCCCCTCCCCTTGTCAGCGGTCTTGCGAGGCCACCCCCATTTCACCTCACGAGCCCCCTCTATTTCCCCCCCTCTCTCACCTCGCATGTATTTCTCTCCCCTCCATCTCACTCCCTCTTCCTCACTCACCCCCTCTCACCTCGCATGTATTTATCTCCCCTGCGTCTCTCTTAGGCTGCGGCCCTGCTGGCGCTGACCGCGCTCATGCTTGAGAGCGGTGACGTGACAAGCTCTCCAAGCATGAGCGCCGGGTGTCCTGCCTCTTTTGCAAGCGCACGCGTGGGGGCATTGGGGGCATGTTGAGCACGCTTCAATCTCTCTTTTTTTTGTCTCGCCAAGCCTGGGAGAGCGTGCGTGGCCGCACATGAGTGCACTGCATGAGCGGGACAATTTAAATTGCAGGAACTAAACTCGGCAAGCGCTGCTAGCGTGGACGCAGCCTTACTCCCTCTTTTCCTCACTCACTCCCTCCGCCCCTCTCTCCTCTCACTCGCCCCCACCTTCCATCAATTACCCCAGACTCACTCAATCCCCCCTCCCCTCACACAATCCGTCCCCCCACAAAAGACATACTAAAAAATATATATATATAACCCCCCAATACATATTAAAAATAAACCCAATAAACCCAATACAAATAAAAATACACTCCCCCAATACATGATAAAAAATACGCCCACCCCCAATACATAATAATAAATACAAAATACATAATAAAAAATACACCCCCCCCAATACATAATGAAAAATACACCCACCCCCAAATACATAATGAAAACTACACCAACCCCCCAATACTTAATGAAAAATACACCTTGGGTATCATACACTCTTCTTCCCTGGGTACTCAGGCAGCTTCACAGGGAGGCACATGGTTTGTCACCTTTCCATACATTTTGGGTGGATAATTGGCCATCCCTTGCAATATTGAACATGACAAGGACTCTGTGCATGGAGTGCACCTTCTATCAAGGATCCAATTTCCTGTCGTCCTGTGCAGATCCCTGCTAGTCCCTAGCCCCTTGGGCTGGATGGTGTGCTACCAGAGCATGTTGTAGGCAAACCCCGGGTGTAGCACTCACTGGGTCCCTGATCAAGGAATACCCTGGCATGAGTGCCACACACATCCTCTTTAAGGGAGGTAGGATGCTCCTATTCCTCCATCATTAGTGACCAGGTATTAGTCACGGGAGGCAAGGACTAATACCCGGGATCAATATCGCCAGACAGAACACGAGAGTTTATAAAATTAATTTATTGGAAAAACATATCCACAACTATACAAAACACACAAACACCACACATATCCAACTGGGGACACTGGGGGATACCCTGCCTAACTAGTCGCAGGGACCTACTTGCAGAGATTTCCCCTGTTCTCTTTGCCCAGTGCCTACAGGACTGGTTTTCAGGCCTGAGACCAGCACTGGAGTGGACACTGCAGCTTCTCCCCGTCACAGCCACACCTCTGTTACTCTCTGCAGGCTCTGTCTGCTAGGGGTCTCCCTCCCTGTCTGCTAGGGGTCTCCCTCCCCGTCTGCTAGGGGTCTCCCTCCACGTCTGCTAGGGGTCTCCCTCCCCGTCTGCTAGGGGTCTCCCTCCCCGTCTGCTAGGGGTCTCCCTCCCCGTCTGCTAGGGGTCTCCCTTCCTGTCTGCTAGGGGTCTCCCTCCCTGTCTGCTAGGGGTCTCCCTCCCTGTCTGCTGGGGGTCTCCCTGTCTGCTAGGGATCTCCCTCCCTGTCTGCTGGGGGTCTCCCTCCCTGTCTGCTAGGGGTCTCCCTCCCTGTCTGCTAGGGGTCTCCCCCCCTGTCTGCTAGGGGTCTCCCTCCCTGTCTGCTAGGGGTCTCCCTCCCTGTCTGCTAGGGGTCTCCCTCCCTGTCTGCTGGGGGTCTCCCTGTCTGCTAGAGATCTCCCTCCCTGTCTGCTGGGTATCTCCCTCCCTGTCTGCTGGGGGTCTCCCTGTCTGCTAGGGGTCTCTCCCTCCCTGTCTGCTAGGGGGTCTCCCTCCCTGTCTGCTAGGGGTCTCTCTCTCCCTGTCTGCTAGGGGTATCCCTCCCTGTCTGCTAGGGGTCTCCCTCCCTGTCTGCTAGGGGGTCTCCCTCCCTGTCTGTTAGGGGGTCTCCCTCCCTGTCTGCTAGGGGTCTCTCCCTCACTGTCTGCTAGGGGTCTCTCCCTCCCTGTCTGCTGGGGGTCTCCCTCCCTGTCTGCTAGGGGTCTCCCTCCCTGTCTGCTGGGGGTCTCCCTGTCTGCTAGGGGTCTCCCTCCCTGTCTGCTAGGGGTCTCCCTCCCTGTCTGCTAGGGGTCTCTCCCTCCCTCTCTGCTGGGGGTCTCCCTCCCTGTCTGCTAGGGGTCTCTCCCTCCCTGTCTGCTGGGGGTCTCCCTCCCTGTCTGCTAGGGGTCTCCCTCCCTGTCTGCTAGGGGTCTCTCCCTCCCTGTCTGCTAGGGCAGCGGTGCGCAAACTGTGGGGCGCGACCCCCAGTGGGGGGCGCGGGGTTTACAGAGGCCCCGCGCGCTTCCTGAAGGCACTTAAATTAAGTGCCGGGGGAGCTGCAGGGCCTCTGTAAACCATACTTACCCGTGACTCCGGCGGCTTCCTTCTTGCGTCGCCATGGCAACGCGGCGTCAAAATGACGCCGCGAGGTCATGTGACGTCACGTTGCTATGGCAACGTGACGTCATGACGCCTGAGGGCGGGTAATTGGTGGTTAGGGGGGGCGCGGAAGAGAGGGGACCGCCGGCAGGGGGGCGCAGGGAAAAAAGTTTGCGCCCCCCTGTGCTAGGGGTCTCTCCCTCCCTGCCTGCTAGGGGTCTCTCCCTCCCTGTCTGCTAGGGGTCTCCCTCCCTGTCTGCTAGGAGTCTCCCTCCCTGTCTGCTAGGGGTCTCCCTCCCTGTCTGCTAGGGGTCTCCCTCCCTGTCTGCTAGGGGTCTCTCCCTCCCTGTCTGCTAGGGGGTCTCCCTCCCTGTCTGCTAGGGGTCTCTCCCTCCCTGTCTGCTAGGGGGTCTCCCTCCCTGTCTGCTAGGGGGTCTCCCTCCCTGTCTGCTAGGGGGTCTCCCTCCCTGTCTGTTAGGGGGTCTCACTCCCTGTCTGCTAGGAGTCTCCCTCCCTGTCTGCTAGGGGTCTCCCTCCCTGTCTGCTAGGGGTCTCCCTCCCTGTCTGCTAGGGGTCTCCCTGTCTGCTAGGGGTCTCCCTCCCTGTCTGCTAGGGGTCTCCCTCCCTGTCTGCTAGGGGTCTCCCTCCCTGTCTGCTAGTTGTCTCCCTCCCTGTCTGCTAGGGGTCTCCCTCCCTGTCTGCTAGGGGTCTCCCTCCCTGTCTGCTAGGAGTCTCCCTCCCTGTCTGCTAGGGGTCTCCCTCCCTGTCTGCTAGGGGTCTCCCTGTCTGCTAGGGGTCTCCCTGTCTGCTAGGGGTCTCCCTGTCTGCTAGGGGTCTCCCTCCCTGTGTGCTGGGGGTCTCCCTCCCTGTCTGCTAGGGGTCTCCCTCCCTGTCTGCTAGGAGTCTCCCTCCCTGTCTGCTAGGAGTCTCCATCCCTGTCTGCTAGGGGTCTCCCTCCCTGTCTGCTAGGGGTCTCCCTGTCTGCTAGGGGTCTCCCTCCCTGTCTGCTAGGGGTCTCCCTCCCTGTCTGCTAGGGGTCTCCCTGTCTGCTAGGGGTCTCCCTGTCTGCTAGGGGTCTCCCTGTCTGCTAGGGGTCTCCCTGTCTGCTAGGGGTCTCCCTCCCTGTCTGCTAGGGGTCTCCCTCCCTGTCTGCTAGGGGTCTCTCCTTCCCTGTCTGCTAGGGGTCTCCCTCCCTGTCTGCTAGGGGTCTCCCTCCCTGTCTGCTAGGGGTCTCTCCTTCCCTGTCTGCTAGGGGTCTCCCTCCCTGTCTGCTAGGGGTCTCCCTCCCACCTTTTTATATACTTAAACCATAATATTGCAACACTCAGGGCCAGGAGCTGCCTACATGCCCAGTCCCTGATTGGTGGGTAGGAAGGTGCTGCCTACATGCCCAGTCCCTGATTGGTGGGTAGGAAGGTGCTGCCTACATACCCAGGCCCTGATTGGTGGGTAGGAAGGAGCTGCCTACACGCCCAGGCTGATTGGTGGGTAGGAAGGAGCTGCCTACATGCCCAGGCTGATTGGTGGGTAGAGGGAAAAGGGAGACCAAAAAGCGCACCAGCACAAACGGAGCTTGAAAAAGAACGCTGCGACGTTCGAAATGCATTGGATGGGTCTTTTGCCACATTAAAGTGCCCTTTTAATCATTTTTTTGTTCTGGTTTTTTCCTGCTCCGTTTGTGCTGGTGCGCTTTTTGGTCTCCCTTTTCCCTGTATTGCATTGAGTAGCTGCACAGCTTACCTGCCTGCCCTACCAGGATGTGAGTATTTGCATATTTTTCAGGGGAACCTGCCAATGAGACATATGGTGAGTGGGTTGCACCACACACCACCTGTCTTCAGGAGGATAGTACCCATTATATGACACAATAGGTACTATATCAATTGTTAGTACCCTGGTACAGTGGTCTGGCTTATTATCATTTTGAGATATACCTGCATTTGAGCGCTTCAGCTATTTTCCATGATTGGTGGGTAGGAAGGTGCTGCCTACATGCCCAGTCCCTGATTGGTGGGTAGGAAGGTGCTGCCTACATGCCCAGGCCCTGATTGGTGGGTAGGAAGGTGCTGCCTACATACCCGGCCCTGATTGGTAGATAGAACTGTACATAACATTTGCAACATAACAGCATACAAGGAAAGGTCACAGACCAAGCTGCAACAATTCTCCTGCAAACATATTAACCCCTGATTCCTGAGGTGCTGGAACCAAGCAAAGACATACATATATACATATATATATATATATATATATATATATATATATATATATATATATATATATATTGTGACAAACGCCCCTCTTTTGTAGTGCTGACGTCTGTCTGGGTTCTTCCCGACACAGTCTTCTAGGGTTATTTAATACAAAAACAGGATCATGCAAAGTATTGAGCTGCTTAACTCAGGCTTCTGCCTGCTTTATTTTCATCCAAGTAAGGTACTGCAGCTTTAACATGTGTAGGTTAGAGGTACTCAGATACTTTCATTCAGCAGTTCACTCATTTCATTGTTACAGTATTTCCCACACTGTTATTTCAAGTAAAAAGAAACCAAATTATATAAACAAAATCCTATCCCTTTCAGGGATCTAACTACACATAAAATCAGTCTCTCTAACAGCTGCTGGCCAACTAACCTGGTTCCCCAGCTTAAAACAATGCTCTCTCATTTAGGGTCACTTAGATACAGCACAGTCTTTTAGCAACAGCAGTAAACATTTGTTTGGTCTTATCTGTTCGTGGTGGGAACTCGGTCCCGTGTCCAGGCAAATCCTCTGGTACTGTGATACGTGGAGGGGCCGTCAACCCCGATACTGGATGCAGGGGAGCAGCGATACCCCCAGCCTCCAGGCTCCAAGGAGAGAGAGAGAGAAATGCAAAACCTCTCTGCTCTAAATACCTGTGCATGTGATTAGAAGAGCAGGTGAGGGAGAACTAGAGCCATGGTAATCTGTGGTCTGGATTTTCCATCCAGCTGCCTGAGTTAATGGGAAGCTGTGGAACGGATCATTTGTAACTATTCCTGCACTTTCTTCTCTAAAATGGGGCAGAAAGCTGCCTAACATCTTTGGACTATGTCACATATCCCCCTCCCCAGCTCACACCTACTGGGGTGAGCGGCCATGGACCTCACTGGGGTGAGCGTCCTACCTGAAATACTTGAGCTAACTCCTCAGTACAACATTAAGTATTCACATGACACGAATATGAACTTTTTCCACGGCAATTATGGACAATACGTTTCGTCATAAGAGACTATACTTGGCAAACATATTTTTTTGTTGCTCTCTATTAGGGAACTATTTTGAAAAATAAATGTCTAGCACACATTCTTGCAACCCAGGATCTGCTAAATATATTCACAAAACCAGACAATTTCTATTACCTCCCTGGGTTTTTCTACTCTAGAATATGAACCTCATTATAAATTTACCAACCGAAAAGGGCATTTTTTTTTTTTTTTTCCATATTGTAAGCAACCAATATTTTTTTTTTTTCTTATACTACAGCCTTGTAATCTTAAGGGCCATCAACCCTGTATATTAATTTGTAGTTTAGCTACATTTTCAACACAGAGAACCAATATAACATTGTAATATTGACAAAAATGCTTATTTGCAAAGTTAAGTGTCCGTGACATAGTCCACACGTGTAATAAAAAAAATAAATCGGTCAGTTCCCCCAAACATTTTTTTTTTTTTTTTTTTGACTTCCAGTCTATTGCATCCTTTGACTTTATTTCATAGTCCGCTGCAACCTGCAAATGACTGGACTGTTTCTTTAGCTTCTGATGAGACCCTTGGACCGGATTCTCCTTGGCTCCACAGTGTGGTCCAGATTGGTGAGATATGGAACTATTCAGGCGCCGTGTTAACCTTCGTTGTTTTTTCTTTTCAATCTTTGATTTCCCTTTTGTGGCCATTATCAGGCCTTTGGGTTTTGGAGACCTAGTTGCCTCTGTACAAACGTAGTCCATATTAACCACGTCATCAGGATCTGTCAACAAGTTTGTGTTTTCAGGAACTGCCACCCACTTGGCTAAAACATCTTCTGTGGTGTCCTGGGTGTGTCCACTGGTTTGATAATCTTCTGGACAACGTAAATGAAATTGAGGATCTGGATTTTTGAATCCCAGATCAGGGAGAATATTCTCAGGAGGGTGCCTATCTGTTTCTGGAATAACAGCAGCACAATCAAAGTCAATTCTTTCTCCTTCCTCTTTGTCATCAGTGAGGGCATTGAGTTTACTTTCCCTGGTCTCCTTTTGTGACCGTGTCTCTTTTAGCCTTGGAATCTCTTTCTCCAACTTCATCTTTATAGCAAATCGTAATATTGCAACAGCATTGAAGATACACGTATAGGAACGTACAGCTTGCTTGGTTAGGAGGTAGGATTGATAGCCCGACTGAACCACTTTAGCCGCTTCTCCCATGTCCGTCATCTGTTTCAGAGCGAGGTTTAACTCTGTTTCATTTTCTCTATTCTTGACCTGCAGCTGCAGGTGCTCCTTCCGGGTCTTGTCCAGCTCCAGCTGCAGCCGGGCCCCCTCATTTGCCGTGTGGTCCAGCTGCTTGTAGATATCGGCCATCTCGCTTTTATAGCGCAGTGTCAGGCAAACCACCTGACGGACGGACACCTCCTCTCTCTTGGCGCACTGTATCTCGCGCTCAGCCATCTGCTTCTGCAGCTCTTCAACCTGATCGTGCCAGACCTCCCTCAGGGTCTTCACCTCTTTCTGGTGCTTGCTCTGGGTTTGCATCAGCACCTCCATTTTTTGGAGCTCTGCAGTTTGTGTCGCCTGGATCGCCGCTGATTCTGTATTCTGCAGTGCTTCCTGCATTTCTAACTTTTCCTGGATCAATTGCTTCTCCACTTTTTCTGCTTGGTGAAGCTTCTCATCACCTTCACTGATCTGGTCAGTCAAGTCTGAATTTTTCTGTGTCAGACTTACATTCTCTCTTTTTACAGTCTCTAAATTACTCAGGGTATTCTCATAGGTTTTCTTCAATGTACACAGCTCTGTGCTGCGAGCGTAGACCTCATGGCGTGAGAGTTCCAGCTCTGCTTTAAGCGCGCTAGCCTCTTGCCGAGAAACCCCCAACTCTGTGATGAAGTTTTGCACATCTTTCTGGGACATCTCATAGCATAGTTTCCAGTCAGTTCTTGTTTTCTTTGATTCGCTTGGCTCTCTGCCTATGATGGTAGCAGTAGCCTTTGTCATCTCTAGGCGTGTCGTCATTCCTGGGACGATTGCGCCAGGCCCTATGGGCTGTTGCTCATCTCGGCGCCTTTCTGACGCATGTCCTGACAGTGCAGGTTCAAGTGGCTCGGTCACTTCCCCTGTGACTTGAGGAACAGTTTTCTTTCTTTTTGCTTTATTAGCTCCAGAGATATCAGTGGTCCTGGGCACACACTCACTGTTATCAGCTTCCACATCTTGCTTGCACTCACAGGGCGTTGCTTGCTTTTGCAGCTGTTTGTCTTTGAAAATTTTGGGGCACACATCTTCCATGTGACCTACTTCACGACAGGCCCAGCATACTAAATTCATCTGTGGGTACGGCTCTCCTCCAGGGTCGTGATCATAGTATGGCCTGAAGGGACACTGTTTTGTATGGTTACGTACATTACACAACAAACATTTCACGTCGGCCATTTTAGAAACCCGGCAGGGACAATTTGCTAGCTGCAATTTCACTTACTTCAGCAGCTTACATACAGCACTTGCTAGCTGCAAATTCACTCACTTCAGCAAAAGGCATAAGCTTTACAAACAGCACTTTTTTTTTTTCTTCAGCAAAACATTTTGGTTTTCTGTTTGGGTTCAGGGTGCTATTGCATCCACACTTCGCACATTCTCTGTGTATGCTAGAAGCACAACTGATATACACAGCGGGACAGACTTCACTCATAGCATCTGTACTTTAGTTCAGCTGGGCGGCCATTTTAACCCCCCCGCATTTATTTGCAAACCCACAGACTTTTTAGTGTCTGCCCGCATTCTCCACCATATGTGACAAACGCCCCTCTTTTGTAGTGCTGACGTCTGTCTGGGTTCTTCCCGACACAGTCTTCTAGGGTTATTTAATACAAAAACAGGATCATGCAAAGTATTGAGCTGCTTAACTCAGGCTTCTGTCTGCTTTATTTTCATCCAAGTAAGGTACTGCAGCTTTAACATGTGTAGGTTAGAGGTACTCAGATACTTTCATTCAGCAGTTCACTCATTTCATTGTTACAGTATTTCCCACACTGTTATTTCAAGTAAAAAGAAACCAAATTATATAAACAAAATCCTATCCCTTTCAGGGATCTAACTACACATAGAATCAGTCTCTCTAACAGCTGCTGGCCAACTAACCTTGTTCCCCAGCTTAAAACAATGCCCTCTCATTTAGGGTCACTTAGATACAGCACAGTCTTTTAGCAACAGCAGTAAACATTTGTTTGGTCTTATCTGTTCGTGGTGGGAACTCGGTCCCGTGTCCAGGCAAATCCTCTGGTACTGTGATACGTGGAGGGGCCGTCAACCCCGATACTGGATGCAGGGGAGCAGCGATACCCCCAGCCTCCAGGCTCCAAGGAGAGAGAGAGAGAAATGCAAAACCTCTCTGCTCTAAATACCTGTGCATGTGATTAGAAGAGCAGGTGAGGGAGAACTAGAGCCATGGTAATCTGTGGTCTGGATTTTCCATCCAGCTGCCTGAGTTAATGGGAAGCTGTGGAACGGATCATTTGTAACTATTCCTGCACTTTCTGCTCTAAAATGGGGCAGAAAGCTGCCTAACATCTTTGGACTATGTCACAATATATATATATATATATACACACACACAGTGGTTGACAAATCACCAAAAAATCTACTCGCCACACAAAAAAATCTACTCGCCACACAAAAAAATCTACTCGCCACCTAGTACCAAACGTGTGCTGCTTGGGCCAATATTTACTCGCCCGGGGGTTAAATCCACTCGCCCGGGGCGAGCAAATGTATAGGTTTGTCGAACACTGTATATATATATATAACATATAATACAATACCAATGTATTACTGACAGGTAGGGGTAATGGCAGACTTAACCTATATTAGCAGCGGTCATTATTCCCCCGACCGTCACAACGGACACTTTCCCCCTAACCTTAAAATAATAAAGGTGACTATGCTCACAACATAACGTTACACATTAAAGACAGACCGTATCTACAGTCAGGCGCCACTCATCTTGCTATCCCCCAGGAACCTAAGGGTCTAGAAGCTTCTGCAGCTCTACTGATACCCTTCTTGTGATGTCACCATGTCTACCCCTGCAACTGGGCAGAATAAAGGTGGGCTTAGCCTATGCTGAGTCACTCCAGATCAGGCGACCCTTCTAGCATATTCTGGAAGTAAGGAGTTGCCAAGCACCTGTGTAATCACTTTGCAATATTTCCATCCTGACTAACTTGCCACATTTACTGTATCTAGGGCAGTGTTTTTCAACCAGGGTCCCTCCCCGGGCACCCCTAAAGGGTTCCCTGCAATTTTCTGCTTGTTTGAAAAGTGTATAAAATACAGAAGAATTTACCATGTATCTGATCACAGTTGTTATTAGAGATAGTTGGGGGGTTCCTCAGAATTTCACTTTGGGTTCCTTAACCCAAAAAAGGTTGGAGACCACTGATCTAGGGGCCTTACTAGGATTAACCCTCTAACTCCCGGTTAACCCTTCTAAATGAAAATAATCATCCCAAAAGGGGGGGTTACATTTACTATTGGTTATTTTTGCTCCTAGGAGGCACTCCCCTTTTTAAAGTTCTCCGTTAAAAAAAAATAGGTGTTCCATTCCCACGTAGATAGAAATACATAATTGTGACTAACATGTCCCACCTCACACATGCATACTGATTGCATCACACACAAACACCCCCCCACGTGTTCATTTCCCCTCTTATGCCCGGCACGTGACATTATAACACAGCAGGTCGGGCCCGGGTCTCTAGGTTATATGAGGCTCTTTACAAAAACATTCTTTCATTCACTTTCTTCGAACCCTCAAGTGAAGCTCCACACACTCAACTATTTATATCCTTCAGGGGTTATTTTTATTTGTTATGTAGTGTTTTTGTTACATCCACTGCACCACTAACACCCATCTGTTTCCTGCCATGGAGGCATTACTGGGAGACGGATGTCGGTAACTCATACGTACACCTGGGCCATTCATTTAGGCCGCTCCTTCCACTCTGAGCAGCTGGCATTAATACACGGGATCTTCTGAACGAACATATCTGCACTAATATGTACAAGGAGCCACACAATGGTTATGTTTCCCTTTAATACACCATTAAACCCTCCTCTTGTGGCAGAAATACCCAGCAGAATGCATTGGACTTCACAAGGACAGGACCGATCCACTTAATGCAGGTATGGCACGGACTTTGTCATCATTTCAGCATGGCAGATACATTGTTATTGTAAGCTGTGCTTGGCATTATTTATTGCTGTATTGTATCTACTGTATGGACATTCTTATAAACCACGTGTGTGTGCCAAGTATCTTTCCTCATTAAATGTTTCTCAATGCAAAATATTAAATAAAATACATGTTTCAATAACTGAATAATTAGGGCACGGTTGTAATTTCTCACAGTACAATACACTAGAAGTTTTTTTTTAATCAATTTATAATGCTGTCTAGAAATTATAGCCAGTTTTTATTTGTTTGATTTCTTCATTTAATCAGCAAAACGATTATTTTTCTATGAGAGAAAACAGAGGCCAGGTTATATGCCCGTGAAAAACAAAGCACAGCAGACGTGTGGCGTAATAAGCAATGCAGAAAAGAGTACTTTAAAACCCCCAGATTACACCTGCAAAGCAAAACAAATACTGGGAAAGTTCACGCAGAAAATGTCAACTTTTCAAGAAAAGAAAATGCATGTTATTAGCTGCAGCGAATTTAGAAAATTTGCATTCTGTAAAAAGTCATAAAAATGTAAAAACATGAAAATAAATCACCAATGTTAAGCTGCGATTAAAATGAAGCAGGAACGGATTTGTCATTTTCAGTAACTTTCGAAGGATTTAGAGAGGGTTTGTTTAGTATCTTTCGTGAAATGTGTCAGTTTTGGCAAAATGCTGCAGAACGTTGTGTGATGGAAAGACAGAAACACACACAGGGACATCTCTCTGCCAGTGGTGCGCAAAGTGGGGGGCGTGACCCCCGGGGGGGGAGATCTCTCTGCGCAGCGGTGCGCAAAGTGGGGGGCGTCACCCCCAGGGGGGGGAGATCTCTCTGCGCAGCGGTGCGCAAAGTGGGGAGCGTGACCCCCAGGGTGGGGGACATCTCTCTGCGTAGCGGTGCGTAAAGTGGGGGGCGTGACCCCCAGGGTGGGGGGGAGATCTCTCTGCACAGCGGTGCGTAAAGTGGGGGGCATGACCACCAGGGTGGGGGGGAGATCTCTCTGCGCAGCGGTGCGCAAAGTGGGGGGCGTGACCCCCAGGGGGGGGAGATCTCTCTGCGCTGCGCAAAGTGGGGGGCGCGACCCCCGGGGGGGGAGATCTCTCTGCGCAGCGGTGCGCAAAGGTGGGGCGTGACCCCCAGGGGGGGAGATCTCTCTGCGCAGCTGTGCGCAAATTGGGGGGCGTGACCCCCGGGGGGGGAGATCTCTCTGCGCAGCTGTGCGCAAAGTGGGGAGCGTGACCCCCGGGGGGGGAGATCTCTCTGCGTAGCAGTGCGTAAAGTGGGGAGCGTGACCCCCAGGGTGGGGGAGATCTCTCTGCGTAGCGGTGCGCAAAGTGGGGAGCGTGACCCCCAGGGTGGGGGAGATCTCTCTGCGTAGCGGTGCGTAAAGTGGGGGGCGTGACCCCCAGGGGGGGGAGATCTCTGCGCTGCGCAAAGTGGGGGGCGCGACCCCCGGGGGGGGGAGATCTCTCTGCGCAGCGGTGCGCAAAGGTGGGGCGTGACCCCCAGGAGGGGAGATCTCTCTGCGCAGCGGTGCGCAAAGTGGGGGGCATGACCCCCAGGGTGGGGGAGATCTCTCTGCGCAGCTGTGCGCAAAGTGGGGGGCATGACCCCCAGGGTGGGGGAGATCTCTCTGCGCAGCGGTGCGCAAAGTGGGGGGCATGACCCCCAGGGGGGGAGATCTCTCTGTCAGCTGTGCACAAAGTGGGGAGCGTGACCCCCAGGGTGGGGAAGATCTCTCTGCGCAGCGGTGCGCAAAGTGGGGGGCGTGACCCCCAGGGGGGGGGGAGATCTCTCTGCGTAGCGGTGCGCAAAGTGGGGGGCATGACCCCCAGGGGGGGGGGGGGAGATCTCTCTGCTTTACGGCGCTTTAAAAAATTTACAGACACTTTTTGCCAGTATCAGAAATTCTTAAAACACTTCCCCGCATGAGTGGGCCGATGTCACGGATCTGTGTCCCGGATCTGTGTCCCGGGTCTGTGTCCCGGGTCTGTGGCCCGGGTCTGTGTCCCGGATCTGTGTCCCGGGTCTGTGTCCCGGGTCTGTGTCCCGGGTCTGTGTCCCGGGTCTGTGGCCCGGGTCTGTGTCCCGGGTCTGTGGCCCGGGTCTGTGGCCCGGGTCTGTGTCCCGGGCGGGAGCAGCTGGAAGGAGTTTCAAGGTTAATGCATTGATCACTAAAACAGTTAAAATGCAAGTTAACATGAACAATGGAAAGTGTGTGTGTGTGTGTGTGTGTGTGTGTGTGTGTGTGTGTGCCTGTGTGCGTGTGTGTGTATATAAATGTATATGTGTGTGCATGTATGTATGTACAGTATGTATTTGTGTGTGTGTGTGTGTATAAATGTATATGTGTGTGTGTGTGTGTGTATAAATGTATATGTGTGTGTGTGTGTGTATAAATGTATGTGTGTGTGTGTGTATATAAATGTGTGTGTGTGTGTGTGTGTGTGTATAAATGTATATGTGTGTGTGTGTATAAATGTATATGTGTGTGCATGTATGTATGTACCGTATGTATTTGTGTACACTGTGGGCTTCCATCAGATGTAAGAAACGTGTCAGTCCGATAAGGAGCTTACTTACTCCACGTCAGACTTGGCGGAGTTTTTTTAATGTTAAGATAAGGGGGAAAGTGACAGCACTAAGGGGCCTATTCACTAAACTTCCATAAATTCGGTGCATTGCCGAGCGACTTTGCATTGTTTTACCGCACTATAAAAAGGGTGTATGTATGTATGTATGTATGTCTTTATTTGTATAGCGCCATAAAATGTACATAGCGCTTCACAGTAGTAATACATGTCATATAAATAGCAAATATAAATAACACATCATGGGAATAAGTGCTTCAGACATACTGTAAAAGTAACATTAAGGAAGGAGTCCCTGCTCCGAGGAGCTTACAATCTAATTGGTAGGTAGGGAGAACGTACAGAGACAGTAGGAGGGAATACTAGTAAGTGCATCTGCAGGAGGCCAAGCTTTGTGTCATGTGTCCATGATTATCCAGTGCTACTCATATGCTTCTTTAAGCAGATGTGTCTTAAGGTGGGTCTTAAAGGTGGATAGCGAGGGGGCTAGTCGGGTATTGAGGGGAAGAGCATTCCAGAGGTGTGGGGCAGAAAGTGAGAAAGGTTTAAGGCGGGAGAGAGCTTTAGATACAAAGGGGGTAGAAAGAAGACATCCTTGAGAAGAACGCAAGAGTCGTGATGGTGCATAGCGAGAAATTAGGGCTGAGATGTAATGAGGGGCAGAAGAATGTAAAGCTTTAAAAGTGAGCAGTAGAATTGAGTGTGAGATACGCGATTTAATCGGAAGCCAGGAGAGTGATTTCAGCAGGGGAGACGCTGAGACAGATTTAGGAAAGAGTAGAGTGATTCTGGCAGCAGTGTTTAGGATAGATTGTAGGGGAGACAGGTGAGAGGTAGGAAGGCCGGACAGCAGGAGGTTGCAGTAATCGAGACGTGAGAGAATGAGGGCCTGAGTCAGAGTTTTAGCAGTTGAGTAACAGAGGAAAGGGCGTATCTTTGTGATATTGCGGAGGAAAAAGCGACAAGTTTTAGAAACGTTTTGAATATGAGAGGAGAATGAGAGAGAGGAATCAAGTGTGACCCCTAGGCAGCGTGCTTGGGCTACTGGGTGAATGATCGTATTTCCAATAGCAATGTGGAAGGATGTAGTAGGGCCAGGTTTGGGAGGTAGTATAAGGAGCTCTGTTTTTGCCATGTTAAGTTTCAGTCGGCGGATGGCCATCCAGGATGATATTCCAGAGAGGCATTCAGAAACTTTGGTCTGTATAGCAGGTGTAAGGTCAGGGGTTGAAAGGTAAATTTGTGTGTCGTCAGCATAGAGGTGATATTTAAACCCAAAAGATGTGATTAGGTCACCTAGAGAGAGTGTGTAGAGAGAAAAGAGAAGGGGTCCCAGGACAGAGCCCTGGGGTACCCCCACAGAGAGATCAATAGAGGAGGAGGAGGTGTTAGCAAAAGAGACACTGAAGGTACGATGGGAGAGGTAAGAGGAGATCCAGGATAAAGCTTTGTTCCGAATACCAAGAGTATGGAGAATGTGAAGGAGAAGAGGGTGGTCCACGGTGTCGAATGCTGCAGAGAGGTCGAGTAATATGAGCAGAGTGTAATGACCTCTGTCTTTGGCAGCGTGGAGGTCGTCAGTTATTTTAGTGAGGGCTGTTTCAGTAGAGTGAGCAGTGCGGAAGCCAGATTGTAGAGGGTCTAGTACAGAATAGGTGTTGAGAAAGTGTAGCAATCGAGAGAATACAAGACGTTCAAGGAGTTTGGAGGCAAAAGGCAGGAGGGAGACAGGTCGATAGTTAGAAGGACAGGTAGGGTCAAGCTTGCTGTTTTTGAGTAATGGTATAACGGTTGCATGCTTGAAGGATGAAGGAAAGGTACCAGAGTAGAGGGAAGAGTTAAAGATCTGTGTGAGCATAGGGATTATAGAAGGAGCAAGAGGTTTTAGGAGATGGGAGGGAATGGGGTCAAGTGGGCAAGTGGTAGAGGGCGAAGAGGAGATCAGCAGTGATACATCCTCCTCCGAGATAGCAGAAAAAGAGTCAAGAAAGACAGGAGGAGAGTTGGGAAGCATTGTGGGATGGGAGGAGGCAACAGATGGGATGTTCTGCCGTATGGACTCCACCTTTTTCTTAAAAAAGTCAGCAAAGTCCTGAGGTGAGATGGATGAAGAAGAGGAGGCAGCTGAGGGTGGTCTGAGTAGAGAGTCAAAGACAGAAAAGAGACGGCGTGGGTTAGACTTGTGTTTGTTGATTAGTGATGAAAAGTAGGTTTGTTTAGCCTGAAAGAGGGCAGAGTTGAAACAGGATAGCATAAATTTGTAGTGAATGAAGTCTGCGAGCGTATGAGATTTCCTCCAGAGGCGTTCAGAGGAACGAGTGGGGGAACGCAGCATGCGTGTGTGGGAGTTTAGCCAGGGTCTGGGGTTAGAAGGGCGAGGACGGCAGAGAGAAAGTGGGGCATGAAGATCAAGAGAGGAAGATAAGGCAGAGTTGTAGTTCCTGACCAGGTTGTCAGGGTCTGAAGTGGAACTGAGAGAGGAGAGGGAGGAGCGTAAAGTGGAATCAAGAGCTGGTAGGTTAATAGAGTGCAGGTTTCTGCAAAAATGAGGGCGAGATGGAGATGGAGATGGAGAGAAGCGAGAGAGAGAGAGAAAATGAGATGAGGTGATGGTCAGAGAGAGGAAAAGGGGAAATGGAGAAGTCGGAGAGAGAGAAGTTTTTAGTGAAAACCAGGTCTAAGTAGTGGCCATCCTTGTGGGTGCTGGCTGCAGTCCACTGTTGAAGGCCAAAAGAAGAGGTTAGAGAAAGAAAGCGGGAAGCCCAAGGGAGAGAGGGGTCATCAATGTGGCAATTGAAGTCCCCAAGGAGAAGAACAGGGGAGTCTGAGGAGAGAAAGAAAGAGAGCCAGGATTCAAAGTGAGAGAGAAAGGCAGAAGGGGGATGAGTAGAGGAAGGTGGGCGATAGATGACCGCCACATGGACCGGGAGAGGAGAGAAGATCTGGACTGTGTGAGCCTCGAAGGAGGGAAAAGCAAGAGAGGGGGGAATAGAAACTGTTCTGTAACGGCAGAGAGAGGAGAGCAGGAGCCCCACGCCTCCACCCCTGCCATCAGGGCGTGGAGTGTGGGAGAAGGAAAGGCCACCGTAGGAGAGGGCAGCTTCCAGAGCAGAGTCAGACTGAGTGAGCCAGGTCTCAGTTATAGCAAAGAGAAGCAGGGAGTGAGAGAGAAAGAAGTCATGCACAGAGAGGAACTTGTTAGAGAGGGAGCGAGCATTCCAAAGTGCACAGGAGAAAGGGAGAGAGGAGGGAGGGTGGCAGGGGATGGGTATGAGGTTAGAGGGGTTGACACCAGAAGGAGTAGAAGTTGCATGTGGAAGGCGAGGACGAGAGCAAGTAGAAATAAGGCAGGGACCAGGATTGGGAGAGATATCCCCAGAAGCAAGGAGGAGAAGCATGGACAGAAAGAGAATGTGTGAGGATGATTTGTAGGGGTGTGTTTTAGTGCAGGCGGCATAACTGTGTGGTGACAGAGGGCGCAGGTAAGAGAGGAGTTCATGTGAACTGAGAAGTGGTGAAGTAAGGAGAGATGGCGAAATATGAATAGAGTTAGAGACATGAGGCTGGTGGAAGGAAGTGCATAATTTGAGAATAAGTGAGGTTACAGTAAATATAAAAAGTAAAGGTGGCATCACAGCAATAGTAATGTGTTGAGATGTGCAGTGTGGGATGATAACCTACTTTCCAGCGTAGTTCAAAAGCAGGAATCAGAAGCAGTAGTGTGTGTCCACTTTTTCCACTTCTTTTTGAACTTCCTTTTTTAAACTTCCACTACTTGAAAGATTTCTACTTAAAAGCATTTCTGCTTAAGAGCAAAGGCTGCTAGCAGCAATGGCTGTTGTAAGTTTACTTATATACATGATCTATTGTAAGATCTATTACCCTCGGGATATCACCCGCTGCCTGGCAGCCTGGAACAAACCCCACCTCATCTGGGCTGATTATTTTGGGGAGCATTCTGTTTAATCTAATTGCAATAATCTTGCTGTAAATGTTAACATCCGAATTGATGAGGAGATGGGGAGAACATGACTACAGTAGTTATGGTCCCTGCCTAGTTTGGAGATTACTGATATTTGACCCTTCAGCATAGAGGGTGGGATCCCCTTCCCCACTGAGGGTGGGATCCCCTTCCCCATCGAGGGTGGGATCCCCTTCCCCATCGAGGGTGGGATCCCCTTCCCTATCATAAAAGAGTTGAAAAGACTTTTCAGAAATGGTGATAATTGTGTTTTAATAGGCATTGGACACCATCGGAGCCGGGTGTTTTTGCGTTATTAAGTTCTTTAATTACTTAGAGTATTTCTTCTTGTGAAATGTTAGAGTTTAACGGGACTCTGTCCTCAGAATTCAGAATCGGGATGTGACAAGAGTCCAGTTTAATAATAGTGTACGGGAGAGCAAGGGGTCTCCTGACTGGAACCGCATTCATTTCAGCCTCGGGACCCCCTGCTTCCCCAGTTACAGGCCCTGGTATGGGGTGCCGGTGTCCCCCTGTGCACTTAAATCTCCCGGTCACGGGAACTCGGGAAGCAGGGTGTCCCCGAGGCTGAAATTAATGCGGTCAGTTCGGGAGACCCCCAGCTCCAGTACGCTATTATTAAAATAAAATGTAAAAAAAAAAGCTTCATTACCATAGCGGCTAGTAATGAAGCTGCTTTAATGTTAATTTTAATAATAGAGTGCAGGGGGTCTCCCGAGCTGAACCGCATTCATTTCAGCCCTGGAAACCCCCTGCTTCCTGAGATACAGGCCTCGGTATGGGGTGCCGGTATCTCCGTCATGTTTAAATCCCCCGTGTCATTGCCCACGTGACTTGCAGATTTAAATACTGCAGGGGGGGATACTGGCGCCTGTAACTTGGGAACAGGGGGTCCCCGAGGCTGAAATGAATGCGGTTCAGCTCAGGAGACCCCCTGCTTCCGCACACTATTATTAAAATGAACATTAAAGCAGCTTTATTACCTTAGGGGCCAGCCTTACAAGGATTAACCCTCTAACTCTCGGTTAGCCGCTAAGGCAATGAAACTGGCTGCAATTTTATTTTTAATGCATACAATGGAAACCGGAGGCCCCCGGGGACCCCCGGGGACGCACGGGAACTCCCGAGGAGATGCAGGAAGCCCACGAACCCACGGGGTCCACCAAAGATGCGGGGACCCACGTGGACCCCCGGATCTCTGGGGGGTCCTGGGGAGTCCCCAAGGGCCTCCGGTATTAATCCTAAGCAGTAACAATAAAATAAACGCCTTTTATGCATCTTGCAAGTGTTTTAGTTACCCCCCCCCCCCCTCCCGCTCCCTGTCCCGGGACACGAGAGAGATTGGGTATGGGGCAGGGGTAACGGTTTGAAAGTAGGTGTAGCCGCGAAACTAAGCAACACGCAGCTTGAGTAACACACTTTCCTTGTGCTGCACCCGCACTCTATTTAATGAATGTGTTTCCTAGCTCAGTGTAGGAATGTGCATAACATTTATTTGATTGCTGGCAGTAATGTTTTTTTCTCACTGTTGCCTATATTGCATTTTTTATTACAAAAAATTGTTACTTCGGTTGTAATTATTAACACCGGTTTCATCCGCCAGCGTCTTTGTTTCGTTAACCTTTCCGACGATGGATGAATCAGTTTTTCTTACACTGGCAGATTAGAAATAAACACGACCCGCAGAATGGATTTAGGTTAAACCTGCTGGGGTGTTATTTTAAAGCCACTCAGCCGAGCCACACACTGTAGGGGGGTGTTAATTTATCCGCCCGGATTGAAGTTGGAACAATCCGACTCCGGATTTTACCCCGCGGAACGGATATTGAAGGAAAATCCGGGAAATTCCTGGGAACGGATTGCGACTGGTTCACTCATCTCTAATCATAACTACGCGCGAATAATTTCCGTAATTATGCAGGGCTTATGGTAACTGTAATATAGGTCTCCCAGATCAGTAAATACATTGTAGCATTAAAATAACATTTATAAGGTAATTGCAGCCACGGCTTTATGGGAATTGCAAGGGATTTGATTTTACATTATATGTCCTGATTTTATCATTTCTTATTTCGTTTTTTAGCATATTAATTCTTCACACCTAAATACTGATTATTTATTATTATGTTTAGGAGATTAGGACAAAAAGATTGGAAATGTGCAAAATATGAATATATAGTTGTGATAGTGAGGGGGTAAAAAGGCACACAATTAAGGTTTAAGCCTGTTTAGTTACCTCTGATCCTTGTATTGGGGTTCAGGAGTGTCAGCTCTTGAGCCTAACTGTTGTATATGCTTGTTATAAAATGATGCGACAATAAAGAATGTTTGTGTTTTTACCTTTTCCAGGAGTGCCAGCGAGCAGAGATTGCTGGGGGGGGGGGGAGTGGCAGCGAGCAGAGATTGGGGGGGGGGGGGGGGGGGGTGGAGGGAGGAGGGAGTGCCAGCGAGCAGAGATTGCTGGGGGGGGGGAGGGAGTGCCAGCGAGCAGAGATTGCTGGGGGGGGGGGGAGTGCCAGCGAGCAGAGATTGCTGGGGGGGAGGGAGTGCCAGCGAGCAGAGATTGCTGGGGGGGGGGGAGTGCCAGCGAGCAGAGATTGCTGGGGGGGAGGGAGTGCCAGCGAGCAGAGATTGCTGGGGGGAAAGGGGGGAGGGAGTGCCAGTGAGCAGAGATTGCTGGGGGGGGGGGGGGGGAGTGCCAGCGAGCAGAGATTGCTGGGGGTGGGGGGGGAGTGCCAGCGAGCAGAGATTGCTGGGTGGGGGGGGGAGTGCCAGCGAGCAGAGATTGCTGGGGGTGGGGGGGGGAGTGCCAGCGAGCAGGGATTGCTGGGGTATGAGTTTCAAGGGGGGTTTTGCAGAGAAAGTCTTGTCAGAATGTGCCTAGCTAGTCGGTGTCCAGAGTTGGTGGATACACCAAAAATGTACACAGGAATCAGGTCGGATTCCCGGATTCATATAGGCACATTGCTCCGGTCAAAATCTCCCCTTGAAAACGCTTGGATTCCCTGCTTCAGCACAGACCAGAATGGTAAATGGGGCGTAGGGAGCTGAGGTGTCCTTGAACTTGTCAAGGGGTCTCTAGGTTAAGGGGAATACCCAGGTAATACCCAGATCACCCAGAACCTGAATAGGGGTTCTGGGGTACTCCAACCATACATAAGGTTGTGAGGGATTTTATAAGTCTATGTTATAGTGTGTGGGGGATATGGCTAGTAAGGAATAAAGTGCAGCTTCTTATTCTATTCCCCATACCAGAAAGACTTAGAAAGTTTAAAGTGTATATTTTTATTAAACAGTGTGTTTCAAAACATATATGCTTGTGCACAGTAATATGAGCTGGGACTTTCCGGTCCAATGTTCTGATGGACCATTTGGCTACCAAGCTTGGTGCCAGCGAGTCTACTCAGACATCGGACATGAAAGCCACAGAGGATGTCAGAGGTGTGAAGAACATTTGGGCAGGAGGTTTAGGCTGAGCACCCACGTCCTGGGATGAATGGCAAGTCCTCGGACTACCATTTGCCCCAGCAGACTGTGAGGAGCCTTAACCAGCGGGTGGCTTCTGAATACCAAGTGGCAGAAGTGGCAAGCTTGCGCATGCCTTTGGCTCGTTGTGAAGATTTGCTTGCCCTGTTTCAGTAGACTGGCATCGCTCTGATTGGCTGGTGAGAAAGTTCCCACGCTGGGATTGGCTGTAGTATTTCATGAATGGACTCAGAAATACTATAACATTCCCTCAGCCAATCCGGGCGTCAGATTGTAATCACCAGAACATCAGCAGCAAATTTAAAACGACCAAAAGATGCTCTGAGAGAAATAGCAGCGAGCCGGCTTCAGGAATCCGAGGTGAAACATTTCCTACGTCCAGCTGTTTGCGGCCAAGTTCTGAGAATGGAACGTAGCGGTCGTGGCTGGGATTGCACGCCGAATTTAGTTCCAGGACGTTTGGAGCTAACTCCCGGTGAAGTGATTTCAGCCCCTCCGGAGGAAAGACAGCGGTGGTGTCAGGAACTTCATGCCAATTTGAGTTCCAGGACATCTCGGGCTAAGTCCCGGGCATCTAAAGTCTCTTGTTTTGTGTTATACTAAGCTTGGAAAGTCTAGTTTTTTGCCCCAGGTCCCAAGTAAGTGTGTCTCTTCTTATGTAGTTTGTGTAACATTGTGTGTCTCTTCTTATGTAGTCTGTGTAACATTGTGTGTCTCTTCTTATGTAGTTTGTGTAACATTGTGTGTCTGCCTTTTCATGCCAATACATTTACAATTTATTTCACTTATCTTGTTTTGCTCAGTGAATGATCCAGGTACAAAGGTGTAAATGCCGGGTCTCCTGTGACAATAGTTTATATATTTCATCTGTGCAGGATGCAGCGCTCCTCCTGGGGGGCTGGAATAATTGTGGCACAAATTGGGTTCTATCTTCTTAATGCTGAGAGTATTAAATGTAGAGCATAGCAAGTGCGAACTACTAGTGTTTTGTGATGCTTTATTTTGTCACAGCCTCTTCACAAAGCCCCATTGGGTGCTGAGGAACCGAATAAAGCATGTAACCAAAAAACAGACAAGCAGCATAGGTGTACGGTCAATTACAAAGCCCTCAAATTCAATGGTAAAACTACTATAGTGGTAACTGAAATATTTACAAATATATTATATCACTGCCAGATTGTCAGTGTGTGCGTGCGTGCGTGCGTGCGTGCGTGCGTGTGTGCGTGTGTGCGTGTGTATACATTGCTTAAGCCGCTGTGACTTTTGGAATTATGAGACATTAGGAAATGGTTAGATTTTTATGGTAAGAATGTTGTATTTAGGATGTTATATGTGTATTAAATCCTGGATACATTTGTTAATTTTTTAGATACCAATGGAGCTGTTTTGTAATGGAATAGTTAGGGTAAGCTACTTTCTATCCTGCTCTTCTGTCTTTCCTTTTGGTTATGTAACGGTGTTCCCCCCCCACCCCGCCCCAATCGCAGATAGGGGCCTTTACAGGGTGTATGTGGTGCATATACCTGCTGGTAACAAGAGGGCTGAGTCGTCCGCGATGACTTGGGGACACAGGAACAGGCTTCTGGGGTCCATACCCCACATAATACTTAGCAGTGCAGTGCCTCCATATGCCGTAGGCTCCAGGGATGTATGGAGATGATCTCCCACGGTAGAACTTGTACCTCTCCCACCAGTTAGATTATACACCAGGCCGGAGGTATATTTCAAAACAGGAATGGTTTATTACTACGGTCCGCAGTAACACAACAGCTACTCAGCAGTCACCTGCCAGGTACAGTCTCTTTAGATCAGCTCTCACTGGAGATGGTCCCTGGACCGTCACTACAGGCCAAGGGCACCCGCAACCATCCTAGCTCTTCCCCACTTCCCTAGCGGAGGCAGTGGTATAGTCCACACTCACTCCTCCCCGGAGGGAAGAGCACATGGGTAGGCCCCAATCTCAGGCTCCTAGACGTGTGACCTGCCTTCCTCACAGGTAAGGAACAACAACCACTAGCTTTAGGGCGGCCCTACCCTTAAGTACAGCCAGAAGGTGGGCACCCCGTTGTCCCAGCTACAACAGGATGTACCACCCCCTGCTGTCACTCAAATGCAGCACCAAAGGTGAAGGGGAAAACCCCATGATAACTACTGGCAAGGCCTGCTTATAGCAGGACTTACTGCCAGGAGAAGGGCAGATTAGTAGTCAGGGGTGACCCTGCTACAGTTACATACTTATCATCAGGGTTGAGCACTTTTTATTATTGTGATGTCAGAGTTAACGCCGGTCACTGAGCTTGAGTAGTGTGTAACTTTCCATTAATGGGATAACGCTTCACCAAACGATATGGAGAGCCTGCTTGCTATGCTCCCCTTCTATTTCATTGAATAAATATTTTAATATATGGTTAATGAATTCATAAATGAAAGGGGGTTTTGTTTTTAACAGGGGGATTTCTAAATTGATGGCGTGTGTCTGTAATTAAGGGGCGGGGCTCAGGGGATGGGTCTTTCTTCATAAGGGTGAAACATAAAGCAATACGATTTTAGGACGGGTGACCACACGGAACATAGTATGTGGCATTAGTTTCCGCTTTCACATGAAGACGTGTGGTGTGGGGGGGGTAAGTGTTGTTATTTTGCATGACTCTCACCCCATGCAAAAAGAAACAGCAATTTCTGTTTCAAATATATTTATTGGGTTTTTCAAAAAATGGGGAAGGGGGAAAAAAAAGGGAGGATGAATAACAACATACAATAATAATCATACACACGGCTATCAGAATAATAATCATACACACGGGTATCAGAGTAATAATCATACACACGGGTACCAGAATAATAATCATACACATGGGTACCAGAATAATAATCATACACACGGGTATCAGAGTAATAATCATACACACGGGTATCAGAGTAATAATCATACACACGGTTATCAGAATAATAATCATACACACGGGTATCAGAATAATAATCATGCACACGGGTATCAGAGTAATAATCATACACACGGGTACCAGAATAATAATCATACACATGGGTACCAGAATAATAATCATACACACGGGTACCAGAATAATAGTCATACACACGGGTATCAGAGTAATAATCATACACACGGTTATCAGAATAATAACCATACACACGGGTATCAGAATAATAATCATACACACGGGTATCAGAGTAATAATCATACACACGGGTACCAGAGAAATAATCATACACACGGGTACCAGAATAATAATCATACACATGTGTACCAGAATAATAATCATACACACGGGTATCAGAGTAATAATCATACACACGGGTACTAGAATAATAATCATACACATGTGTATCAGAATAATAATCATACACATGTGTATCAGAATAATAATCATACACATGGGTACCAGAATAATAATCATACACACGGGAATCAGAATAATAATCATACACACGGGTATCAGAATAATAATCATACACACGGGTATCAGAATAATAATCATACACACAGGTATCAGAATAATAATCATACACACGTGTATCAGAATAATAATCATACACACGGGTATCAGAATAATAATCATACACACGGGTATCAGAATAATAATCATACATACGGGTATCAGAATAATAATCATACACACGGGTATCAGAATAATAATCATACACACGGGTATCAGAATAATAATCATACACACGGGTATCAGAATAATAATCATACACACGGGTATCAGAATAATAATCATACACATGTGTATCAGAGTAATAATCATACACACGGCTATCAGAATAATAATCATACACACGGGTATCAGAATAATAATCATACACACGGGTATCAGAATAATAATCATACACATGTGTATCAGAGTAATAATCATACACACGGCTATCAGAATAATAATCATACACACGGCTATCAGAATAATAATCATACACACGGGTATCAGAATAATAATCATACACATGTGTATCAGAGTAATAATCATACACACGGCTATCAGAATAATAATCATACACACGGGTATCAGAATAATAATCATACACACGGGTATCAGAATAATAATCATACACACGGGTATCAGAATAATAATCATACACACGGGTATCAGAATAATAATCATACACACGGGTATCAGAATAATAACCATACACACGGGTATCAGAATAATAATCATACACACGGGTATCAGGATAATAATCATACACACGGGTATCAGAATAATAATCATACACACGGGTATCAGAATAATAATCATACACACGGGTATCAGAATAATAATCATACACACGGGTATCAGGATAATAATCATACACACGGGTATCAGAATAATAATCATACATACGGGTATCAGAATAATAATCATACACACGGGTATCAGAATAATAATCATACATACAAGTATCAGAATAATAATCATACACACGGGTATCAGAATAATAATCATACACACGGCTATCAGAATAATAATCATACACACCGGAATCAGAATAATAATCATACACACGGGTAGCAGAGTAATAATCATACACACGGGTATCAGAATAATAATCATACACACGGGTATCAGAATAATAATCATACACACGGGTATCAGAATAATAATCATACACACCGGAATCAGAATAATAATCATACACATGTGTATCAGAGTAATAATCATACACACGGGTATCAGAATAATAATCATACACACGGGTACCAGAATAATAATCATACACATGGGTATCAGAATAATAATCATACATACGGGTATCAGAATAATAATCATACACACGGGTATCAGAATAATAATCATACACATGGGTACCAGAATAATAATCATACACATGTGTATCAGAGTAATAATCATACACATGTGTATCAGAATAATAATCATACACACGGGTATCAGAGTAATAATCATACACACGGGTATCAGAATAATAATCATACACATGTGTATCAGAATAATAATCATACACAAGGGTATCAGAATAATAATCATACACACGGGTACCAGAATAATAATCATACACATGTGTATCAGAGTAATAATCATACACATGTGTATCAGAATAATAATCATACACACGGGTATCAGAATAATAATCATACACACGGGTATCAGAATAATAATCATACACACGGGTATCAGAATAATAATCATACACATGTGTATCAGAGTAATAATCATACACACGGCTATCAGAATAATAATCATACACACGGGTATCAAAATAATAATCATACACACGGGTATCAGAATAATAATCATACACACGGGTATCAGAATAATAATCATACACACGGGTATCAGAATAATAATCATACACACGGCTATCAGAATAATAATCATACACATGTGTATCAGAATAATAATCATACACACGGTTATCAGAGTAATAATCATACACACGGGTATCAGAGTAATAATCATACACACGGGTATCAGAATAATAATCATACACACGGGTATCAGAATAATAATCATACACACGGGTATCAGAGTAATAATCATACACACGGGTATCAGAGTAATAATCATACACATGTGTATCAGAATAATAATCATACACACGGGTATCAGAATAATAATCATACACATGTGTACCAGAATAATAATCATACACACGGCTATCAGAATAATAATCATACACACGGGTATCAGAATAATAATCATACACACGGCTATCAGAGTAATAATCATACACACGGGTATCAGGATAATAATCATACACACGGGTATCAGAATAATAATCATACACATGGGTATCAGAATAATAATCATACACACGGGTATCAGAATAATAATCATACACATGGCTATCAGAATAATAATCATACACACGGGAATCAGAATAATAATCATACACACGGGTATCAGAATAATAATCATACACACGGGTATCAGAATAATAATCATACACACGGGTATCAGAATAATAATCATACACACGGGTATCAGAATAATAATAATACACATGGGTACCAGAATAATAATCATACACATGTGTATCAGAGTAATAATCATACACATGTGTATCAGAATAATAATCATACACACGGGTATCAGAGTAATAATCATACACACGGGTATCAGAATAATAATCATACACATGTGTATCAGAATAATAATCATACACACGGGTATCAGAATAATAATCATACACACGGGTACCAGAATAATAATCATACACATGTGTATCAGAGTAATAATCATACACATGTGTATCAGAATAATAATCATACACACGGGTATCAGAATAATAATCATACACACGGGTATCAGAATAATAATCATACACACGGGTATCAGAATAATAATCATACACATGTGTATCAGAGTAATAATCATACACACGGCTATCAGAATAATAATCATACACACGGGTATCAAAATAATAATCATACACACGGGTATCAGAATAATAATCATACACACGGGTATCAGAATAATAATCATACACACGGGTATCAGAATAATAATCATACACACGGCTATCAGAATAATAATCATACACATGTGTATCAGAATAATAATCATACACACGGTTATCAGAGTAATAATCATACACACGGGTATCAGAGTAATAATCATACACACGGGTATCAGAATAATAATCATACACACGGGTATCAGAATAATAATCATACACACGGGTATCAGAGTAATAATCATACACACGGGTATCAGAGTAATAATCATACACATGTGTATCAGAATAATAATCATACACACGGGTATCAGAATAATAATCATACACATGTGTACCAGAATAATAATCATACACACGGCTATCAGAATAATAATCATACACACGGGTATCAGAATAATAATCATACACACGGCTATCAGAGTAATAATCATACACACGGGTATCAGGATAATAATCATACACACGGGTATCAGAATAATAATCATACACATGGGTATCAGAATAATAATCATACACACGGGTATCAGAATAATAATCATACACATGGCTATCAGAATAATAATCATACACACGGGAATCAGAATAATAATCATACACACGGGTATCAGAATAATAATCATACACACGGGTATCAGAATAATAATCATACACACGGGTATCAGAATAATAATCATACATACATGTATCAGAATAATAATCATACACACGGGTATCAGAATAATAATCATACACACGGGTATCAGAATAATAATCATACACACGGGTATCAGAATAATAATCATACACACGGGTATCAGAATAATAATCATACATACATGTATCAGAATAATAATCATACACACGGGTATCAGAATAATAATCATACACACGGCTATCAGAATAATAATCATACACACCGGAATCAGAATAATAATCATACACACGGGTATCAGAGTAATAATCATACACACGGGTATCAGAATAATAATCATACACACGGGTATCAGAATAATAATCATACACACGGGTATCAGAATAATAATCATACACACCGGAATCAGAATAATAATCATACACATGTGTATCAGAGTAATAATCATACACACGGGTATCAGAATAATAATCATACACACGGGTACCAGAATAATAATCATACACATGGGTATCAGAATAATAATCATACATACGGGTATCAGAATAATAATCATACACACGGGTATCAGAATAATAATCATACACATGGGTACCAGAATAATAATCATACACATGTGTATCAGAGTAATAATCATACACATGTGTATCAGAATAATAATCAAACACAAGGGTATCAGAGTAATAATCATACACACGGGTATCAGAATAATAATCATACACATGTGTATCAGAATAATAATCATACACACGGGTATCAGAATAATAATCATACACACGGGTACCAGAATAATAATCATACACATGTGTATCAGAGTAATAATCATACACATGTGTATCAGAATAATAATCATACACACGGGTATCAGAATAATAATCATACACACGGGTATCAGAATAATAATCATACACACGGGTATCAGAATAATAATCATACACATGTGTATCAGAGTAATAATCATACACACGGCTATCAGAATAATAATCATACACACGGGTATCAAAATAATAATCATACACACGGGTATCAGAATAATAATCATACACACGGGTATCAGAATAATAATCATACACACGGGTATCAGAATAATAATCATACACACGGCTATCAGAATAATAATCATACACATGTGTATCAGAATAATAATCATACACACGGTTATCAGAGTAATAATCATACACACGGGTATCAGAGTAATAATCATACACACGGGTATCAGAATAATAATCATACACACGGGTATCAGAATAATAATCATACACACGGGTATCAGAGTAATAATCATACACACGGGTATCAGAGTAATAATCATACACATGTGTATCAGAATAATAATCATACACACGGGTATCAGAATAATAATCATACACATGTGTACCAGAATAATAATCATACACACGGCTATCAGAATAATAATCATACACACGGGTATCAGAATAATAATCATACACACGGCTATCAGAGTAATAATCATACACACGGGTATCAGGATAATAATCATACACACGGGTATCAGAATAATAATCATACACATGGGTATCAGAATAATAATCATACACACGGGTATCAGAATAATAATCATACACATGGCTATCAGAATAATAATCATACACACGGGAATCAGAATAATAATCATACACACGGGTATCAGAATAATAATCATACACACGGGTATCAGAATAATAATCATACACACGGGTATCAGAATAATAATCATACATACATGTATCAGAATAATAATCATACACACGGGTATCAGAATAATAATCATACACACGGGTATCAGAATAATAATCATACACACGGGTATCAGAATAATAATCATACACACGGGTATCAGAATAATAATCATACATACATGTATCAGAATAATAATCATACACACGGGTATCAGAATAATAATCATACACACGGCTATCAGAGTAATAATCATACACACGGGTATCAGAATAATAATCATACACACGGGTATCAGAATAATAATCATACATACGGGTATCAGAATAATAATCATACACACGGGTATCAGAATAATAATCATACACACGGGTATCAGAATAATAATCATACACACGAGTATCAGAATAATAATCATACACACGGGTATCAGAATAATAATCATACACACGGGTATCAGAATAATAATCATACACACGGCTATCAGAATAATAATCATACACACGGGTATCAGAATAATAATCATACACACGGGTATCAGAGTAATAATCATACATACCGGTATCAGAATAATAATCATACACACGGGTATCAGAATAATAATCATACACATGGGTATCAGAATAATAATCATACACACGGCTATCAGAATAATAATCATACACACGGGTATCAGAGTAATAATCATACACATGTGTATCAGAATAATAATCATATACATGTGTATCAGAGTAATAATCATACACACGGCTATCAGAATAATAATCATACACACGGGTATCAGAATAATAATCATACACACGGGTATCAGAGTAATAATCATACACATGGGTATCAGAATAATAATCATACACACGGGTATCAGAGTAATAATCATACACACGGGTATCAGAATAATAATCATACACATGTGTATCAGAATAATAATCATACATACGGGTATCAGAGTAATAATCATACACACGGGTACCAGAATAATAATCATACACACGGCTATCAGAATAATAATCATACACACGGCTATCAGAATAATAATCATACACATGTGTATCAGAATAATAATCATACACACGGGTATCAGAATAATAATCATACACATGTGTATCAGAATAATAATCATACACATGTGTATCAGAGTAATAATCATACACACGGCTATCAGAATAATAATCATACACAAGGGTATCAGAATAATAATCATACACACGGGTATCAGAATAATAATCATACACACGGGTATCAGAATAATAATCATACACACGGGTATCAGAATAATAATCATACACACGGGTATCAGAATAATAATCATACACACGGGTATCAGAATAATAATCATACACACGGGTATCAGAATAATAATCATACACACGGCTATCAGAATAATAATCATACACACGGGTATCAGAATAATAATCATACACACGGGTATCAGAGTAATAATCATACACACGGGTATCAGAATAATAATCATACACACGGGTATCAGAATAATAATCATACACATGGGTACCAGAATAATAATCATACACACGGGTATCAGAGTAATAATCATACACACGGGTATCAGAATAATAATCATACACATGGGTATCAGAATAATAATCATACACACGGGTATCAGAATAATAATCATACATACGGGTATCAGAATAATAATCATACACACGGGTATCAGAATAATAATCATACACACGGGTATCAGAATAATAATCATACACACGGGTACCAGAGTAATAATCATACACACGGGTATCAGAGTAATAATCATACACACGGGTATCAGAATAATAATCATACACACGGGTATCAGAATAATAATCATACACACGGGTATCAGAATAATAATCATACACACGGGTATCAGAATAATAATCATACACACGGGTATCAGAATAATAATCATACACACGGGTATCAGAATAATAATCATACACATGTGTATCAGAATAATAATCATACACATGTGTATCAGAATAATAATCATACACACGGGTACCAGAGTAATAATCATACACACGGGTATCAGAATATTAATCATACACACGGCTATCAGAATAATAATCATACACACGGGTATCAGAATAATAATCATACACACGGGAATCAGAATAATAATCATACACACGGGTATCAGAATAATAATAATCATACACATGTGTATCAGAATAATAATCATACACACGGGTATCAGAATAATAATCATACACATAGGTATCAGAATAATAATCATACACACGGGTATCAGAATAATAATCATACACACGGGTATCAGAGTAATAATCATACACATGGGTATCAGAATAATAATCATACACATGTGTATCAGAATAATAATCATACACACGGGTATCAGAATAATAATCATACACAAGGGTATCAGAATAATAATCATACACACGGGTATCAGAGTAATAATCATACACATGGGTATCAGAATAATAATCATACACACGGGTATCAGAGTAATAATCATACACACGGGTATCAGAATAATAATCATACACACGGGTATCAGAATAATAATCATACACACGGGTATCAGTATAATAATCATACACACGGGTATCAGAATAATAATCATACATACTGTACGGGTATCAGAATAATAATCATACACACGGGTATCAGAGTAATAATCATACACACGGCTATCAGAATAATAATCATACACACGGCTATCAGAATAATAATCATACACACGGGTATCAGAATAATAATCATACACATGTGTATCAGAATAATAATCATACACACGGGTATCAGAGTAATAATCATACACACGGGTATCAGAATAATAATCATACACACGGGTATCAGAATAATAATCATACATACGGGTATCAGAATAATAATCATACACACGGGTATCAGAATAATAATCATACACACGGGTATCAGAATAATAATCATACACACGGGTATCAGAATAATAATCATACACACGGGTATCAGAATAATAATCATACACACGGGTATCAGAATAATAATCATACACACGGGTATCAGAATAATAATCATACACACGGGTATCAGAGTAATAATCATACACACGGGTATCAGAATAATAATCATACACATGTGTATCAGAGTAATAATCATACACATGTGTATCAGAGTAATAATCATACACTCGGCTATCAGAATAATAATCATAGGGTTGACAAATTTATATAAACCAAATACCATTTATTGCGCATATCCTGAATAAACACATATATAGGCGTGCTTGAATAACTTGGGCATAACCTCACTTTATCCATGTGTAGGGAGGGTAAAAAAATAAACAAACAAAAAGAGGCAGGAGAGTAACTGGGAAGGAGGGGGAGGGGGAGGGAGGGGAGGGGGAGAAGAAAGGGGGGACGCCCCCCATCACTCCCATCCACCACGGCTCTCGAGGAATATCACACATATCCTTTACTTGCTGCTCCGAGAGCATAGTATCCTAATTTACTTATGCATGCCTCGCTCGGAGGGGGTCTGATTAAGAACCTTTAAATCAGATAATTCTGCAATGGAAGTCCTCATCTCAACTCAATTCTCAAGCCAAGGGTCCCAAACTCTATACAATTCCTCGGTGGATTGCTCCAGGAAAGCCATCAGCTTCTCCATAATCATCACCTCGCTAAGGCTGCGTCCAGGGTCAGCGCTTATGCGCTGACCCGTGCTGAGGCGCGCTCACGCTCAGCACTGAGCCCCTGCAGCAGCAATGAGAGCGGCTTTAGAAGGGGCTCGCGCACGCGTCCGCAAGCGCGCGGAAGCGTGTGTCTTAGGAAAATTTTAGATTTGGCGCTCGCCGGAGCGCAGGGCCGGTCACGTGAGCGGGTCTCCCAATGAGGGCGAACCAGCTCCGTGACGTCACTGGCCCGCCCCCGGACGGCGCGCTAACCAAGGCCAGGGAAAGCACCCGCTTTGCCTCAGCCTCAGCGCGCCTACGCATGGCTGCTGCAACCCTGGACGCAGCCTTATCCGTTTTTCTATTGACTGCCTAGAGGTGGACGGGGGGGGGGGCAGGGTGTGGGGGGGGGTCACAGAGGGTGGGGTGGGGGCGATTTTCTTCCATGATGCCACTATCGAGCATCTAGCTGCCGTTAGAATAAAAGAAATGAGCTTTTTCATGGGACGGCTAATATCTTCGACGGGTTTTGCCAGCAAATAAACCAGCGAATCAACCGGAATGAACAGCAATTTCTAGTAAATCGGGGGCAGGTTTGTTTGCTTGTTAAGATCACAGTTTGGATGCATGTTACCACGTGTCAGCTGATCCACACGTGCTGCTCAACATGGAGAAGGCAAATGGGCAGACTGACATGTCCAAGGGATGTGCAGGGCCCCCCCCCCCACCCCCCATAACCAGATAATACACAGACAAACTAAAAGGTGAGGTGGCCACAAATTTCACTGACCAGATGTTCCACTTAAACCAGGAGAAAAGCCACACAAGACAGGTGGATGCGTACCTTTGTAATATACTGTATGTATTGGGTAACTCTTCCCAGACTCCTCCTGTGAGACTCCCCTTAATAACAAGCAAAATGAGGGTAAAATACCCTAAAACACAAACAGGTGTTGGTTGCTTCTCTTTGGCTTCCCAATGGGACCCTACCTTCTGCCTAACACTCTGAAGGGGGGATTCACTTTGCGCTGATCTGGGGTATCATCATTCATCTCAACGACAATGACTGCAGGATGAGGGTGTGCTTAGTGAACCCCATCTGCACATTGGGAATCCGGGTGTGAGAGACAATAGGAGGAAAATGCCCCTGTGTGTGTTTGCTCCAAAATGACCTCTCTTCACCTCCCACTGTATGGGGGTTTCGCAGTTAACCCGTTCACTCCCAGAGGTTGAAATGCAGGAACAAAGTAAGGGGAGGAAGTACACACAGGAATAATAGAAGTACAGTTAGGCCCGGACCATAGAGGGGTGGGGAGAGCGGAGCCGCGCTAACGCTGAGGCTCGCCTGCTTCAGTCAGCGCGATTGCATGGACTTGCAGGCGAGCCAGCGTGCGCGAAGGGAGCTGTGGGGAGGTGGTTGGAGGTGGGGCAGTGACGTCGCTGGGCCAATCGCCCGCGACGCACTGATGTTAACGTCACGGCGCCGTGACGTTGACGCTGCTTAATTCTGATTGGATGTTTTCAGCCGACAGCGCGGTGAAAAACAGCTTGGCGCTCGGCTGAAAACTCCAAAGCCTGAGCACGCCTGCGGACGCTCGCGTGAGCCCCCTCTCAAGGCATCCTCATTGAGGATGCAGGGGCTCAGCGCTGAGTGTCTGCACGGCTCAGCGCGGCCTGTCCTTCTATGGACGCAGCCTTAGAAATACTTGGTCGCCACTGTGACAATGTCAGCGGTACCGGAATTTCTATCATGGGGGGAAAGGGACGCGATAAGGTTGGCAAATACAGATGTAGTAAGACTTAACGTCTTCAGAGCCACATCCACTTGTGGTCATGGCACCAAAGTATTAACGCAGCGCGGGGTCCCGCCCCGAAGCATAGACCCCCCCCCCCACAGCGGGATCGCAGGAGACACGGCCCCGGGCGCCGCAGACTTTTGCTTGTTGGTTTATGGCACCGGGGACAGTAAGCCCGGCCACATCTGTGCCGACGGAGATCACGATCCTGGTTCAGCTTCCCGCTGCTGGAGAAGGTGTTAGTTGGATGGAGCTGATATCTTCGTCTTCAGCTTTAGGAAGACGTCTTCACGGCATAGTAACCAGGGGCCCAAATCCATCCAGAATATAATGCCATATTAAAAGGCAGTTCTGGGAGACGTGTTTGTCAGAGCCCGTGACACGCATGCGCATGTCATTTCATACCATGCATGTTCTTGTGTGCGGGGGGGGGGGGGGGGGGGAACCACATATAAGAGTAAAAGGGGGATTTGCATCATTAAAGTGTCATATACAAACCAGGCCTCCCCGTAACCAGTCACCTCCCGAAATGACTCACTTCCTGACTCCCTCACATTTGCGAGCCATTAAAGCAGAGGTGCTACCTGCTCCACGTCCCTTTAACATTTAGCAAGCGCAGCGTGGGTGTAAATGCAATGAGAAGATAATACCGTATTTATTACCCCAGCTTTCTAGCAACCGGCACATTGTCTGAAACGCTTTCTGCCACGCACTGCCTCATTTGCCCCAGGCTGAGTGATGTCATAGGGCACAGCAGTGACATCACCACTCATACAGTTCACATTTTGTACATTTGATGGGAGGTTTCCCTGCGCTCGGGCGCGGGCTCTAAGGCCGACCCCAACAGGTATATTCGTACGTCTGCGTCTAGTGGCATCTCGGTGCATCTCAGGTACGCTGCGTCTCGCTGCGTCTCACTGTGTCTCGCTGCATCTCGCTGTGTCTCGCTGCATCTCGGTGTATCTTGCTGCGTCTCGCTGCGTCTCGCTGCATCTCACTGTGTCTCGCTGCATCTCACTGTATCTCGCTGCATCTCACTGCGTCTCGCTGCATCTCACTGCGTCTCGCTGCATCTCACTGCGTCTCGCTGCATCTCACTGTGTCTCGCTGCATCTCACTGTGTCTCGCTGCATCTCACTGCGTCTCGCTGCATCTCACTGCGTCTCGCTGCATCTCACTGCGTCTCGCTGCATCTCACTGTGTCTCGCTGCATCTCACTGTGTCTCGCTGCATCTCACTGTGTCTCGCTGCATCTCACTGTGTCTCGCTGCATCTCGCTGTGTCTCACTGTCTCGTGGCATCTCGCTGCGTCTCGGTGTGTCTCACTGTGTCTCGCTGCATCTCACTGTGTCTCGCTGCATCTCGCTGTGTCTCACTGTCTCGTCGAATCTCTCTGCGTCTCGGTGCGTCTTGGTGCATCTTGGTGTGTCTCGCTGCGTCTCGGTGCGTCTCGCTGCGTCTCGGTGCATCTTGCTGCGTCTCGGTGCTTCTCGGTGTGTCTTGCTGTGTCTCGGTGCATCTTGGTGCATCTCGGTGTGCCTCGCTGCGTCTCGGTGCGTCTCGCTGCGTCTCGGTGCGTCTCGCTGCGTCTTGGTGCTTCTCGGTGCGTCTCGCTGCGTCTTGGTGCTTCTCGGTGTGTCTTGCTGTGTCTTGGTGCATCTCGGTGTGTCTCGCTGCGTCTCGGTGCTTCTCGGTGTGTCTTTCTGTGTCTCGGTGCATCTTGGTGCATCTCGCTGTGTCTCGTGGCATCTCTGTGTCTGACTGTGTCTTGTGGCATCTTGCTGCATCTCGCTGCGTCTCTGTGCTTCTTGGTGTGTCTAGTGGCATCTTGCTGCGTCTTGGTGCTTCTTGGTGTGTCTTGAGGCATCTTGTGCGTCTTGGTGCTGCTCGGTGTGTCTTGGTGTGTCTCGGTGCATCCCGCTGTGTCTCGGTGCTTCTTGGTGTGTCTCGGTGCATCCCGCTGCATCTCGGTGCATCTCGCTGCGTCTAGTGGCATCTCGGTGCATCTCGCTGCGTCTAGTGGCATCTCGCTGCATCTCGCTGCTTCTCCGTGCGTCTAGCGGCATCTCGCTGCGTCTCATGACATCTTGCTGTGTCTCGGTGTATCTCGCTGTGTCTCGTTGTGCCTCGCTGTCTCGGTGCTTCTCTCTGCATTTCGCGGCATCTCCCTGTGTCGGTGCATCTCACAGTGTCAAAGTGCATCTCTCTGTCCCTGTGCTTCTCGGTGCGTCTCGCTGTGTCTCGGTGCATCTCGCGGCATCTCACTGTGTCTCGTGCATCTGGCTGTTTCTCGGTGCTTCTCAGTGCATCTCACGGCATCTCACTGTGTCTCGGTGCATCTGGCTGTTTCTCTGTGCTTCTCAGTGCATCTCACGGCATCTTGCTGTGTCTTGGTGTATCTTGGTGCTTCTTGATGCGTCTCACGGCATCTCTGTGCTTCTCGCTGTGTCTTGGTGCATCTCACGGCATCTCTGTGCTTCTCGCTGTGTCTTGGTGCATCTCACGGCATCGCGGTGCGTCTCGCTGCGTCTCAGTGCTTCTTGGTGTGTCTAGTGGCATCTCGCTGTGTCTCAGTGCTTCTTGGTGTGTCTTGAGGCATCTCGCTACGTCTCGGTGCTTCTCGCTGCGTCTAGGTGCTTCTTGGTGTGTCTTGAGGCATCTCGCTGCGTCTGGGTGCTTCTTGGTGTGTCTTGAGGCATCTCGCTGCGTCTGGGTGCTTCTTGGTGTATCTTGAGGCATCTCGCTGCGTCTCGGTGCTTCTTGGTGTGTCTAGTGGCATCTCGCTACGTCTCGGTGCTTCTCGCTGCGTCTGGGTGCTTCTTGGTGTGTCTTGAGGCATCTCGCTGCGTCTGGGTGCTTCTTGGTGTGTCTTGAGGCATCTCGCTGCGTCTCGGTGCTTCTTGGTGTGTCTAGTGGCATCTCGCTGCGTCTCGGTGCTTCTTGGTGTGTCTCGGTGCATCTCGCTGCATCTCGCTGCTTCTCGGTGCGTCTAGCGGCATCTCGCTGCGTCTCATAACATCTTGCTGTGTCTCGGTGCATCTCGCTGTGTCTCAGTGCTTCTTGGTGTGTCTAGTGGCATCTCGCTGCGTCTGGGTGCTTCTTGGTGTGTCTCGGTGCATCTCGCTGCGTCTCGGTGCTTCTTGGTGTGTCTAGTGGCATCTCGCTGCGTCTGGGTGCTTCTTGGTGTGTCTCGGTGCATCTCGCTGCGTCTCGGTGCTTCTTGGTGTGTCTCAGTGCTTCTTGGTGTGTCTAGTGGCATCTCGCTGCGTCTGGGTGCTTCTTGGTGTGTCTCGGTGCATCTCGCTGCGTCTCGGTGCTTCTTGGTGTGTCTAGTGGCATCTCGCTGCGTCTGGGTGCTTCTTGGTGTGTCTCGGTGCATCTCGCTGCGTCTCGGTGCTTCTTGGTGTGTCTAGTGGCATCTCGCTGCGTCTCGGTGCTGCTAGGTGTGTCTTGCTGTGTCTTGGTGCATCTCGCTGCATCTCGCTGCTTCTCGGTGCGTCTAGCGGCATCTCGCTGCGTCTCATGACATCTTGCTGTGTCTCGGTCCTTCTTGGTGTGTCTAGTGGCATCTCGCTGCGTCTGGGTGCTTCTTGGTGTGTCTTGAGGCATCTCGCTGCGTCTGGGTGCTTCTTGGTGTGTCTTGAGGCATCTCGCTGCGTCTCGGTGCTTCTTGGTGTGTCTAGTGGCATCTCGCTGCGTCTCGCTGCTTCTTGGTGTGTCTCTGTGCATCTCACTGCATCTCGCTGCTTCTCGGTGCGTCTAGCGGCATCTCGCTGCGTCTCATGACATCTTGCTGTGTCTTGGTGTATCTCGCTGCGTCTCGGTGCTTCTTGGTGTGTCTCGGTGTATCTCGCTGCATCTCGCTGCTTCTCGGTGCGTCTAGTGGCATCTCGCTGCGTCTCATGACATCTCGCTGTGTCTCAGTGCTTCTTGGTGTGTCTAGTGGCATCTCGCTGCGTCTGGGTGCTTCTTGGTGTGTCTCGGTGCATCTCGCTGCGTCTCGGTGCTTCTTGGTGTGTCTAGCGGCATCTCGCTGCGTCTCGGTGCTTCTTGGTGTGTCTAGTGGCATCTCGCTGCGTCTCGGTGCTGCTCGGTGTGTCTTGCTGTGTCTTGGTGCATCTCGCTGCATCTCGCTGCTTCTCGGTGCGTCTAGCGGCATCTCGCTGCGTCTCATGACATCTTGCTGTGTCTCGATGCTTCTTGGTGTGTCTAGTGGCATCTCGCTGCGTCTGGGTGCTTCTTGATGTGTCTAGTGGCATCTCGCTGCGTCTCGGTGCTTCTTGGTGTGTCTAGTGGCATCTTGCTGCGTCTGGGTGCTTCTTGGTGTGTCTAGTGGCATCTCGCTGTGTCTCGGTGCTTCTTGGTGTGTCTAGTGGCATCTCGCTGCGTCTGGGTGCTTCTTGGTGTGTCTAGTGGCATCTCGCTGCGTCTCGGTGCTTCTCGGTGCATCTAGCGGCATCTCGCTGCGTCTCATGACATCTTGCTGTGTCTCGGTGCTTCTTGGTGTGTCTTGAGGCATCTCGCTGCGTCTCGGTGCTTCTTGGTGTGTCTAGTGGCATCTCGCTGCGTCTCGGTGCTTCTTGGTGTGCCTCGGTGCATCTCGCTGCATCTCGCTGCTTCTCGGTGCATCTAGCGGCATCTCGCTGCGTCTCATGACATCTTGCTGTGTCTCACTGTATCTCGCTGTGTCTCGTTGTGCCTCGCTGTCTCGGTGCTTCTCTCTGCGTTTCGAGGCATTTCTCTGTCTCGGTGCATCTCGCAGTGTCTAAGTGCATCTCTCTGTCCCGGTGCTTCTCGGTTCATCTCGCTGTGTCTCAGTGCATCTCACGGCATCTCACTGTGTCTCGGTGCATCTGGCTGTTTCTCGGTGCTTCTCAGTGCATCTCACGGCATCTCGCTGTGTCTCGGTGCTTCTTGGTGTGTCTAGTGGCATCTCGCTGCGTCTCATGACATCTCGCTGTGTCTCGGTGCTTCTTGGTGTGTCTAGTGGCATCTCGCTGCGTCTGGGTGCTTCTTGGTGTGTCTCGGTGCATCTCGCTGCGTCTCGGTGCTTCTTGGTGTGTCTCGGTGCATCTCGCTGCGTCTCATGACATCTTCCTGTGTCTCGGTGTATCTCGCTGCATCTCGCTGCTTCTCGGTGCGTCTAGCGGCATCTCGCTGCGTCTCATGACATCTCGCTGCGTCTCGGTGCTTCTTGGTGTGTCTAGTGGCATCTCGCTGCGTCTCGTTGATTCTTGGTGTGTCTCGGTGCATCTCGCTGCGTCTCGGTGCTTCTTACTGTGTCTAGTGGCATCTCGCTGCATCTCGCTGCTTCTCGGTGCGTCTAGCAGCATCTCGCTGCGTCTCATGACATCTTGCTGTGTCTCGGTGTATCTCGCTGTGTCTCGTTGTGCCTCGCTGTCTCGGTGCTTCTCTCTGCGTTTCGCGGCATCTCTCTGTCTCGGTGCATCTCGCAATGTCTAAGTGCATCTCTCTGTCCCGGTGCTTCTCGGTTCATCTCGCTGTATCTCGGTGCATTTCGCGGCATCTCACTGTGTCTCGGTGCATCTGTCTGTTTCTCTGTGCTTCTCAGTGCATCTCTGTGCTTCTCGCTGTTTCTTGGTGCATCTCACGGCATCTCGGTGCGTCTCGCTGTGTGTTGGTGCCTCTCACGGCATCTCGGTGCTTCTCGCTGCGTCTCGCTGCATCTCGCTGTGTCTCGGTGCTTCTTGCGGTGCTTCTGTATGACTTGAGTGATTATACTGATGGAACTTGGGAGTGGTTGTGGGTCCCGTGTCACAAGCCGCCACTTGAAAAGCGACAATCATTTCCAGGAAAAAAAAAAAAAAAGAAAAGGTGATGTATAGTAGCGCTAATGGGAATTAGACAATATACCCTGCTTTGAGGGTGAGCCCTAGTGGTAAAAAGGCAGCCTGATGGTGAACTGATGGTACAATCAGAATAAACAGCATAAAACAAAAAGAAATACCGGCGCCTAATGAGTCCAAATAGTGGAATCCTGGATATCCAGTAGAGATAGCTCAAGTCCCAGGATGATCAACAGTCTCTTAGTCTTTAGATGATCAGATAGGACTTCGTTCATGGGAAGTGGAACATGAAATGAAAAAAGAGATATTTAGTGCAACACAGCTTAAACAAATTACACAGACATAAATTTGCAAACTGGCTGACAAAGATGACAAGACAGACAGACACACCAAGACAGATAAACACAAAGCAAAGCTAATGATAAAAATTAGTTTAATATAACTAAGTAAGTAAAAATGTTGGACAAAATCTGGAACGCCGCTCCGGTCGGTTAAAACCTGAATAACACTCACAGGATGGCAGATGGTTAAGGGCAGTGAACTGGTGTGGACTGTTCTCCACGTGTAGAGGGTCCGCAGAGTGCCCTGGAAGTCGTGCGATCCTTCTGTGTCTCCTGGTTGCCAAGAACCGGAAATGGCGTCTCCGTCGTGTGCCGGAACCGGTAGTGACGTCACCGGATGTGGCGTCAAGGCCTGGCAAATCTCCAACGAAGCCAAAGGAAACCGCAATCCGTGCCTCAATGTCCCTCTATCACTAAGCCACAGCACTCAGCACTTGTACTGCTTATCCATAAAAGTGTCCAAACTCAATAAAATGGCCCTACGCATTACGTGTGTCTAAACACACTCCCCTGAGGAATTTTAGGTGGTCCCGGATCTGTTTGGGACATGAGTGTGGGTACATTCCCCACTGCAACCACGTGGCTGGGGGGTTCTTTGACCTTGAGGCCGAGGCATGGACCTCCTGTCTTGGGGGCACCAGCATGGTGGAGAACTAGATTGACTTAATTTGGACTGCTGAGTAGGGAACCCCAGGTCTGAGATCTCAGCAGCACCTCCAAATGTAGCCCTCTTTACCCTTAATAAAGAGTCTACCTTTACTGCCGTTACCTGTTGACTCACAGAAGGCCAGAGCCTCCGCTACTGGGAGCCTGGGGTGATCAGATGTCCACCTTGATGCAGCGCCTCCACCTCAAAGGAATCCTGGCGCAGCAGGATAAGCCCCTCCCAGGAACAATACCAATAATACACACACGTCTCTATATATAACAACCTTTACTATGAACCATAAACAGTACCTTGTACCACACAGTATAACAATCCCAACTCTGTTCCACCAATGAGTGTCCCCAAAGTACATTAGGTGCTAGGCACCAAGACCCTGATGTCCTTTCCTAAATGTCCGGGCCCACCCAAGAGTGTAGGGAGTAGCGCTATCCCATGAGTTGTTCGTGCACTTTGTGAGATACGTGCTGAGTATGCCAGTACTCAGTGTGGCCGACTTAGCGATGGGGATCCACTGATGCAGCGATGTCACCATCCGCGATGGTGTCCACCTCTGCGTTGGGTGGTCTCCGGTAGGAGGGTCCCACATTTAAGAGTCTCTGTACGTCGTTAGTCTGGTCCCAGACCACAGGCCGCAATCACTGCGTGGCATCTTCCTCTGTGTCCCTGACACTACTACTCTGTAAATGTGGACGTGCCCCTATCTAGGCCCTTCCCTGAAGCAACCACAAGCTCACTTGAGTGAGGCCTATCTGGGACCTAAGGGGGTACTCTGGCCTAGTCTGAGTGCCACTGACACTAAGACCCTACCTTCCCCTTCTCTGTCCTGGCTCCGACTGCCTGGCATGGTTGAAGCGCACAAAATGTATCTTCTTACCTGCAGGGCAATCCGAGCGCCCTATTGGGTGCTGGCCGCATGTGACCTATGCAACCCCCGGTGCCTTCTGGGGATTGTAGTTCCCCTCAGAGCCTTTTCCCTTAATGGCCTCCAATCTGCCTAAGCTCCTGCGCATGCGCAAAGCCCTGGGATGGCAGCCGCACCTCTGGTCCACTCGGCGCATGTGCAACTCGTACTGCGCATGCGTGTGCTAAACTAGTCCCAGAGCCAGTTCCACCACAGGTATAAGGTTACCCAGGTAATATATGAGATTAGTAAGATAATGTATTTGGGTGTAATGTTCCAATGCATGACGGTACATGTTTTTACATTTCCAAGTTGGCAGGGAAGCAGAGATTTCTGGTATGTGTGTTTTAAGTGGGATATTTGGGTCAATCTGTGCTCAGAATAATATGCATATGGGGTCGGGGACCCAAGTTACCTGTTCTCCGGTGAAAGTACACAGCAAGCAGGCACTTACTACGGGTACACGTATGCATATTGAACTGGCCAAATCTCTCCTTAGAAACATAGTAGTAACTCATCGATAGGATGTCTTTATTAAGCATATTCACGGCCTGGATTACCAAGTGTGAAAAGTGTTTTAACTGTAAGGTATTGATGTCTACCCAGTCAGCCTGGGCATCTGCTTGGGTGCCAGGATGTCTGCATAGACATCGGAGTTCAAAGGAGGGATGATGTCCAGAGGTGCCAAAAACGTTTGGTGAGAGGGAAAGGGCGATTGTGCAGGTCCAGAGAACAAAGGTCACAATGTGGGGACAACTTTTGAGTCTGCAAGACCTGGTGGAGCCTGCCCAGCAATGGGTTGGCTGGAGAAAAATGCTGCTCGTAGGTGCATTTCCCATTGGCCAATTTATATTTCCCGCTCACCCGGCTATTCGAGCTGGCTTGGCTCACCCGTCCTCTGACGTCAGCAAGAGATGAGCCCCTGTTTCTATTGGCTAGTGGGAGGGAGTTCCCACACTCTGATTGGTCGCTCCTCCCACTTACATGCTGAAGATAGAACCGAGGAAGAATATATATACTGTAAGGAGACGGCGGAGGCAGAGAACCAGACCATCTTGTAGCTTGCGTCAGTGAAGCGCGGGCGAGTTTTTCAAAGTTTCTCTGTTACGAATAGCAGAGCAGCCGGCTTCATGTTTGAAGCTAGGAAAGCCTGCCCTGCAGAGACTAAGTCAGACGCCAGGTACAAGTTCTGAGAATTGAACGTAGCGGTTGCGGCTAAGGTTTTTAGCCGACGAGGACCAGGAAGCCGGGAGGGATTTCCCGGTCAAGCCTTCCGAAGCAGTCGTCCTGCACCTACAGTATTTGAGGCTAGTTTTAACCCCAGACCCCCAGTAAGTGTGTATTTTGTCTGTATTTTGTATTTCAATGTGTGTACACGGGTTTACCTGAATAAACTTCATTTTATTCCACTACAGTGTCTTGTTTTGCCTATTGAAGGATCCCGGTTAAAAGGTGTTAAAAGTCCTGGTCTCCTGTGACACACGTATCTATATCGCCCAGTGTAGGGTTTTTTTATTTATAAATTCTGGTGCTGTTTTATTTCCATCAGACTTTTAAAAGCCAATGACAGATGGAAAGTGCCGAGGACTGATAGTTTATCTCCCTGTAGCGTGGGGACCCAATGACACACAGACAGAGGGGATCGGTGACTCATTGTCTGTCCCACGTAGCAGCAGAGTGACACATGGGACTGACATACAGATCTGTGACACACCAATTCCTATCTATTCACATGTTTTTTGCAGGACCCTCAGCATCAAAGGGGTTAACAATAGTGACAGACAGCAGGGACCAGTGCAATTAGTGATACTCCAAGTCAGGGGTGCTCAACTCCAGTCCTCAAGCCCCCCATTCCCCCTAATAGGACAGGTTTTCAGGATATCCCTGCTTCAGCACAGGTGGATCAATCAGTCCCTGCTTCAGCCCAGGTGGCATAATCAGAGCCCAGGTGGCATAATCAGAGGGTATTTAAAATCCACCCTCAGGTTGGCGTGTTCCTTCTTGATAAAGCACCAGTGGGGTGTGAAACGCGTAGGAGTGCCGTCGGTGTCTCCTTTTTATCCATGCCTGAAGAATAAGATACATTTTTATACTCAGTGGTGGTGATCCGGACTCCATAGGCTGTGCGCTGCTCCTACCTTGTACGCTGAACATCTGCGGCTTGTCGCGCTGAGGCGGGGTACCCACGAGTGGCGGAGCAAGATCAAACGTGAGTGTTTGGATTGACATGTATCCACGGAACCGGGTCTCTTACTGGAGAAGCTTTACTACGGGGATCCCCAAAGAGGATTTAGGGGTGCAGATGTCCATGCAGTGTGCACACCTTTACCTGCAGGGAATTATTACTTACTTTATGGAGGAGTTAGTAAGTTCCAATCCAATCTTTCCTGCCCCACACTCTAATGGGGGCTTTATAAAGGTGTGTGGATTTATGTTTAAAGTTCCGGTATATCTTTTCCTGGAAGTATTTGAGCCCCGAGACAATCTCTGACGACTCTGTCTTTGACTGAGCCTCTGATTGAGCCACCTGTGCTGAAGCTGGGAAAACCTGACCTATTGAGGGGGCTTTTAAGAACTAGAGTTTAGCATCCCTGCTCTAAGTAACCCCTTCACTGCCAGAGTGCAGCAACTTCTTGCTGTTGGCAGAGACTGAGCGAAGATGCAGCCACATTGTTCATTGATGTGAGCGTCTAGCCACCAGATGTTGTGGCTTTACACACTTTGTGCTCGTGCTCTTTCATGTCCGGCTGCAGCTCTGGGTCATCACCGCGAAATGGTTAGCGCAAATCCGGCAGCCAGCATACTGTATCAGTCTTATTCAGGGGTCAATTCAAGAGGTAGATACGCTTCGAATCAACGTGTACTAATGGCAGTGACAGAGTAAAGGGGTCGGTCCCTCCTAGGGGCAAAGCATATTAATGGCAGTGACAAGGTAAAGGGGTCCGTCCCTCCTAGGGGCAAAGTGTACTAATGGCAGTGACATGTTTAAGGGGTCAGTCCCTCCTAGGGGCAAAGTGTACTACTGCTTAGATTTGTCCTTTCCAAAAATTATTTCCTATTTAACTGTCAATACTACCACCAGTTACAAGGGACAGCCATGGGGCCCACGGTTGCACCCACCTATGCCAATTTATATCTAGGCTGGTGGAAGGAGACCGTGGTCTTCATGGAAGAGATGGAATTATACACTACCCATGTTTTATTGTGGATTCACTATATTGACGACATTTTCCTTCTCTAGAAAGGCCCAGAAACACTATTGAATGAGTTCATACAGATACTGAATCCGAACCAGTATAATTTAAGACTCACATACCAAGTGAACTCACTCAGTATAGATTTTCTTGACTTAACAGTCAAGATTAATCTGACAGGTAGGTTGGAAACGACAATCTTTAGGAAGTCCACATCCACAGTTTACTGCTGGCAAATAGCCACCATCCTAGACACACCGTTGACAATATTGCCACTGGGCAATTTCTTCGTTTAAGAAGAAATCGTTCAACAGTAGGAGAGTATAAAATTCAAGCAGAAGATATGATGGCCAGATTCAGTGAGAGAGGCTATACTCAAAAAAAACATCAGAAAGGGATAAAAAAGAGCCTTAGCTACCCCACGACCCCAACTCCTTGTGAACAAAACCAGGAATATTGAGGATATGGGTAAAACCATAAGATTCATTGGGACATTCAATACCCAGTGGGGAGCGATAAGAGAAACCCTCACTAAACACTGGCACATATTAATGAACGATGAAGATTTTAAAGATAGTCTAAAGCCAACACCAAGTATGACATGTAGAAGGGGTCGTAACCTTAAAGATAGGTTAGTGCACAGCCACTTCTCAACAAACATAAAAAGAACATGGTTAGGGTCCCAACCCGAGGGATGCTATCAATGCGGCCGGTGTAAGGCCTGTAAAGTAATAACCAAGACTCAAAGGGACAAGTAGGATTCTGTATTAAGGACTTTATCAACTGTCGGACTACTGGGGTGATCTACCTGATTACATGTTCTTGTAATAAACAATATGTAGGTAAAACTCACAGACCCTTGAAAACAAGAGTACTTGAACATTTAGGGTCAATACGTAACCAGAGGGACACCCCAGTGGCTAGACACGTCCTACAGGAACATCAAGGTGATGATCAAGTCTTGAAATTTACTGGCATTGAACACATCCCGTGGGGCATCAGAAAAGGAAATTGGGACCGCCGACTCCTTCAAAAAGAATGCCGTTGGATACATACACTGCATACGTTGGCACCTGAGGGACTCAATGAAGGATTTATATTCACTCCATTTCTGTAACTGATTCCAGTATTTAAAGACCATGACTCCAATGGCCACACAAGTTAAATATATACAGTTCACAAGGCACTGCTTAATATCACATTCTATCATTTAATATTGGGTTATATTTAGAGGGGATCCAGGTATATATATAAAATGTAATTTTAGAGGGCCGTATTGACATTTAGAGGCGGCCCGAATTAGAGTAGATTATTCCTACATCACTGAGCACCTACAACGTCACATAATGTTTATCCTAAGCACTTTATTAGGCTGGTTTTTTTGTTATCACATGGAGTTATTTGATTTAAATCTAAATTTGATAATACACGGTAGTCTATTATTATATCATATGATACAACTGGAATCATTTATTAATTCTGTAACCATTAGACTTTGGCTACAATGTAAATGGAGTAAATTCTTCATGAAATACTTCATTCATTAATTTTTTTCACACAGTCAAGATAACGTTATATAACGTTATATCTTGTTATCCTGAATCAATATCTAACATCTCAACGGTTAATATTTGGGAATACAAAGATACTATCATTCCAAGATACTACTAATATAAAGCTCAAGATACATATAAGTGTAGACTCGAAAGGGTTAGGCAAAGTCTATATGCTAATAGACCTGACGGTGGCGCCAAGAGTGAAAGGCTGCTGGAGGTCAGACGTCACCGACGAGATCAGGTGGTATGGGCATAATATTGCCGGTATTGCGGTACAATGTATTATAGCATTAACACCTCACCATTTGCGTGAAAAGATTAATTGATATACAGTATCTTTATATCTGACTGTACTTTGAGTGCGAGAGAGAGGGACCCTTGTGTGGGGACCTTCTCTCCACAAAGTAGTTTTTGCACACCCCTGCTCTAAGTAACCCCTTCATTGCCAGAGTCCAGCAACTTGTTGCTGTTAGCAGAGACTGAGCGAAGATGCAGCCACATTGTTCATTGATGTGGGCGTCTAGCCACCAAGCTGTTGTGGCTTCACACACTTTGTGCTCTTTCAGGTCCGCCTGCAGCTCTGGGTCATCCCCGCGAAATGGTTAGCGCGAATCCGGCAGCCGGCAAACTGTATCAGTCTTATTCATGGGTCACTTCAAGAGGCAGATACGCTCCGAATCAACGTGTACTAATGGCAGTGACCGGGTTAAGGGGCCAGTCCCTCCTAGGGGCAAAGTGTACTAATGGCAGTGACGGGGTTAAGGGGTCAGTCCCTCCTAGGGGCAAAGTGTACTAATGGCAGTGACCGGGTTAAGGGGCCAGTCCCTCCTAGGGGCAAAGTGTACTAATGGCAGTGACAGGGTTAAGGGGGCAGTCCCTCCTAGGGGCAAAGTGTACTAATGGCAGTGACATGTTTAAGGGGTCAGTCCCTCCTAGGGGCAAAGTGTACTAATGGCAGTGCAATGTTTAAGGGGTAAGTCCCTCCTAGGGGCAAAGTGTACTAATGGCAGTGACATGTTTAAGGGGTCAGTCCCTCGTAGGGGCAAGTTGTACTAATGGCAGTGACATGTTTAAGGGGTCAGTGCCTGCTAGGGGCAAAGTGTACTAATGGCAGTGACATGGTTAAGGGGTCAGTGCCTGCTAGGGGCAAAGTGTACTAATGGCAGTGACATGGTTAAGGGGTCAGTCCCTCCTAGGGGCAAAGTGTACTAATGGCAGTGACATGGTTAAGGGGTCTGTCTCCTAGGGGCAAAGTGTATTAATGGCAGTGAAATGGTTAAGGGACCAGTGCCTCCTAGGAGCAAAGTGTACTAATGGCAGTGACATGGTTAAGGGGTCAGTCTTTCCTAGGGGCAAAGTGTACTAATGGCAGTGACAGGGTTAAGGGGTCAGTCTCTCCTAGGGGCAAAGTGTACTAATGGCAGTGACATGGTTAAGGGGTCAGTCCCTCCTAGGGGCAAAGTGTACTAATGGCAGTGACAGGGTTAAGGGGTCAGTCTTTCCTAGGGGCAAAGTGTACTAATGGCAGTGACAGGGTTAAGGGGTCAGTCCCTCCTAGGGGCAAAGTGTACTAGTGACAGGGTTAAGGGGTCAGTTATTAGCTTGGCAAAATCATGTACGCGCTAAATTGCAAGTAATAGCACAGAATTGGTGCTGCTTTTCAATGTTCACATCTAACAGAACAAAGAATGCGGCCAAAATTCCAAACATTGTTGTGTAAAGCTGTCGTCGGCCATCTTTAATCAGCCCTAGGAAAAATAATGTTTTCGCACTAATATTCCTCCATGACACAAAACTACTGGATGAAACAGGACCGTGATAAGAAGTAGAGAGAATGCATAAATAACGTTTTATTTCACTGGTGCCGTGACACAACTTTCTTAAAGGGGTAGTTAAAAAAAAAACTTTGATAATAATTTGTCTGTGTAATCTACTTCCTTCCGAAATCTCCCGCCCCCATAAAGTAATTATTTTACTTATTTTTTATCCTGCAAAGAATAAACATGTTTCCACTGAATTTAATGTTTAATAGCTACTAGTGTTTATCTGTTTGACTAATGACCGCATGGTTACAATTTACCCATAGATCTGAGCGCTGACAAACAGTCTTACCCCGAGAGATTACAGAAAGTTTGTAGAAAACATGCTAAGCTTTTGGTTTTGCATAGAGACGGTCGATGTGTGCAGGCCGTGCGTGAAAGGGTACGGTGGGAACTCGCAGTATGCAATAGGATGTTTTAGTATAGAAACATTGTTTCCATAACCTTTATGTGAGAGGGGGGGAAAAAGGGGGGATTTTCACATTTCCTGTGATTTGTGACATTAACCGCTAGGTAAGTCACTGAGGGATATGCAAAAAGGTTAAAAGCACACAAAAAAGGTTCAAACAAATTATAATCATTTAGCATAAAGTTTGGTAAAAAGTTTAAAAAAAAAATTGGAATTATTTTTCACAATGATCAATCCACATAGTTTTAGCCTAATAATAATAATAATAATAATAATTAATAATAATTATTATTAGTATTAAATATATCCCTGAAGTACATAACAACAAATAACTAACAGGGGGAATATTTGGACTCGTATAATTAGAGTCTCGCTCTTTATATGATGCAGATCTTAAACAATAAACAATTCTATATCATCAAATGTAAAAAAAAAAAAGTATTATTTCTGGGAACTGCAAATCCCGATGGAAATGGTGAATAATTAGTGCACATCGTTGGTGCAGACCACTGTAAATATAAAGTGACATGTACAGACAGTGACACTCGCTACTACTATATAGCACACTGAATGGTATCATGCAATACACAGGCCAGGTCCTCAGTGGCCGCTGCGGCGTGCGCTCCACACCAAAGCATAGCTCTCTATGGGGCAGGCCCCAGTGGCCGTGTGTGTGGGCGCGCATAGCGCTGTGACGCGAACGCTGGCAGGGAAGACAAGAATTGTGTCTTCCCGTGCCACGGCGCGATCACGTGGTCGATCCGCACCAATGGAAGGGCAGATATGCCTCGTCATGGCCGTCCCCCTCCCATCATGGCTCCGCCCCCCGCGCTCCCCTACAGACCGCCGATCACGGCTGTAGTCTGTGCACATGGTAAGGACCATGTGGGTCAGGACCGCCCTGTAGTAGTGTGTCTGCGTTGGTGCAGGCGAGTTTTCCACCCAAATATATATTCAGTATTCAGCCGTGTAATATGTCAAATGTTCCTCAGGGGATTGAAGTATTGCTTCGTTTTAATTCACTCACGTTCCCCCCGAGGGTAAAACGCAGCTCAGCGCAAGTTTCAACTCGCTATATCAGGAAACCGGTATTAACCTACTAAGGGGACGTGCTCCCCAGCGTAGTGAGGATGTCGTGCAAAGAAGGGATAAGAAGCAGATGCTGCAGGCAGTCTACAAATATTTCTTATCTTCTATTTTTTTTAAAGCATCAGAATGCGCACCCCCAGTGTGACGCAAACATGAACTTTTTTAGGAGTGAGGTAAAACAGGGTAAGTGGTCGGATCAGCATTAGCTGTGAACGAGCTCTCACCGCCACGTCCGCAGCGTTGACCATCGCTTGTGGTCAGCCACGTCGCAACCAGTCTGTACACTTCCGGGTCTGCGCTCATTCGTCTCACTGCCTTCTCCATATGGACTCAACACGATGTTCAGATCGCTTTGTCAGGAGTCCACAGATAATCTCTTCATATATATCATTCAGGGCCAATTAACTGATTAGAGACGTAATTGCATTTCAAAAGTGTACGGATACATATTTTCTAACTGAAGTACATGACACACATATGTCTGGCCGAAAACTTTCCTCTTAAGGCGCAGTGGGAGGTCCCCTTTAAAGATGGTCTTAATTCTTCCAAATGCCCCCATCCCATCTTCATTCTCCTGTTGCTTTCATTCAAAAGGTTCCTATCCATTGTTATTTGCCGGGCAAGGTAGACATAGTCTTCAACTGCTTCTCGTTCTCTTCCATTTACTTCAATCTTTGTAGAGTTGGCACATTTGTTGAACATCGCTTTGGTCTTACTAAGATTCAAAGGGAGGCCCACCTTCTAACGTGCATCGGCGAGTGCGCTGATTGGTTGCTGGAGGTTATACAGTATGTTCGTCTGTCTCTCCCGGCTCAGGGAGGAAAGAGAGACGTGCGGGATATTAGAGATTTCTAACAATAAAAACACTTGCTGCAGGGTTTCTACACAAGATAAGTATTTAATGAACACTGCGAGATCTGTTCCCGGGCGATATCACCCTAGGCCACCCCAAAAGCCAATTCTTAAGCTTTAATGAATCTGTGAAGACTTCTGCCACAAGGTTTTTAAATGTAACGTGTGATAGTCTATTGTAAATATAAGGATATTATATTAACAAGGCTCCTTGAGCTTCCTAAAGTGAGACTTTCCTTCCTCATGGGATGATATGTTCTTGCCCTGCCGAGGTATCTGCTTGTATGGATTATTTTTATCGGATTGTAAAAGTGGCTTCACTTAGGATGTAACGATTTTGTGCCTATTAAATCTTTTTTTGCGGAGATTTTGTAAGGAAAACATAAGCAAAGATGTCGACCCAGGGAGAAATTACTGGAATGAGGAAGGAATTTGTTTTTCCCCTTATGAGACATCATTGGATAATGTTTCCCTGGGGTTTTTTGTTTGTCTTCTTCTGGATCAATAGAACTATAAATATAGGCTATATTGTCAACCAATTACAATATAACAAAGGTCAAAGTCAATTGATGTGTCGTTTCCCGACCTTCTCATCTACGTTATGTTACTTTGGATGCTGAATGAGTAGTTAGTCCCTCGGGCATTAACTAGCAATCATGGTATCCATTCCCACCGCATTACACAGCGTGATGTATCGCTGTGATGTGCACAACTACGCCTGTAAGACCAGCAGAAACTACAAACCACAGAGCTGTTTCAGTTGCAGTTTCCTGTAATAAGAAATACAATTAAGACACTTAACCTTTTTACTGCCAGAGGGTCTTCAGTGCCTTGCAGAGAAATGGTCAAAGGTGCAGTGTCTCTGGGCAAATAAGCGCTCTGGTTCCACATGCGGATTTATTTTGTACCGCGGCCCTGTACAATACGGTGTCTGCTTTCATCTTTTTCCCACTCACAAACAAAATCTAAAATCAACACAGCTGTTTTTTACTCGGTGATATCACTGATTTTAAAGAGCATTGTCAGATTAGCTCAGGATAAGACAGTTTCTCTGATAAGTCTCTATGAAGTCTCAAGGTAAGGCAGCCATGTGGTGCCAAGTTGGCTGGAGCCCATGAGACAGCACAGATTGCTGTGTGGATACTCTACTGCAGGCTGGTTATCTGAGCCAAGTAATTTTATTGCCGGTGCCTGACTGTCGACGCCTATCCCGCCCTGTGGAGGTACCTCACCAAGAACCCTTGCACATAGACCAGCTCAGAGTGCTCCTGTGTGATTCATGCTGCGGACAGGACCAGTACTTTGTGGACAAGGATGAGGAAGGCCAGGATCCGGGCCATGGATAGCATACCGGACAGGTTGTACAGATATAGAAGATGTTATTGCACCCGTTAACCCAATGTGTTGAGTTAATGCTGGTGCGTTATTTAACAGTAGCGCTATTGAAAACAATTGTTAAGGCGATAACACACGTGTTATTTAACATTTTAATGTTGCGTTAACTCACGTTAACCAGGGTAATAAAATCTGCTTCCTCTCTCAGGATGTCCTGGATGACATGGTCCCCGACAATAACTTCTTAGTTAATCTGGGGGAAAGACGCCCAGGAAGAGCCCGGACAAGGCCAGTAGTGTACAGTGGGCTGTTTGTCGCCATCTCTGGGACTTTGATTACCCATACTCTATGTCCTGAACTAATTTATGAATAGGATTGCATTGTGGACATGCCCATAATTAGAGATGGGCATTTTTGGGGGATGGGATTGGATCTGCTGTGGACTGGCCGGTTCCTTTTCTCTGCGGATTTTGGGGGTGCAATCTTAAAAAGAGTGGTTCGCCTTTTTCCCCGATTTTGTTTTTTGTTATGATTGACAATCTATCCGATTTGGATTCTTAGAATCCGTCAGCGGATTGCGGAAATCCACAGATGGATTGCTACAATTCGCCAGCGGGTTGTATCCAATGGCGGTTGTAGATTAATCCGCACAGATTGAAACTGTAGAAATCCGTCAGCGGATTTTCCACCGCAGAACGGATTTTGCATGGAAAACTCAGGAAATGTTGGGAAAGGGATTTGGACTGGTTTGTCCATCTCTACCCATTAAGTCAACATCTGGAGAGTCTGGCCCGAGGGCCACGTTCACAGAACCAGTGAGCGTTGCCCCACCTGAGGAGGGTCAGGTCCCTGGCACAGTGCATCCATAAGGACAGGGTGAACTACACAAACTCCTCTGGGGAGGTGACCACATATAGTGTCATAGTTCCTGATGGCAAGGGTGGGCAAATGGCCCAAACCGACACATTCCATCATTATTTCTACTCCTCTTCTCTGGTGTACAGTATGGAGCCAGTACATTGAGCAAGGGGAGGTGAGGTCACCAGTAGGGTTCCATGCATGTTTTTATTGTTTGTATTGTGATTACTATATTCTAAAAAAAAAAAGGGCAAAGAAAAAAAATGAGTATTATAACATCACCTGATACTGCTGCGTACCTCCAGCTTTCACCTACAGTAGTCGGTGTACATATGGAATAGGAATAGAAAGGTATATGGGAACTGACTTCTTTCCCATGTGGTCACTTACAGACTTGGGTGTGCTCCGGTGATTGGGGGTTTCCTGTAGGTTTCAAATTTTGAGTGCAAAAATAAATCCAAGTACCCACGGGAAAAGTGTTGCCAGCAATTGGGGATCCAATGGGTTAACGACTCAAGCCATAGAAATATCTCTGCCTAGAGAGTACATGGCCAGTCCCAGCTAGGAGGGAGTGGTTATTAGGTAGGTTATAAGTAGTGCCCATTGTCAGGTGTTTTAGGAACCACTGGGGTGGGCTGCGAGGCAGGAGTTCTGGCGAGGATAGCCAATGAACACTGGGACAGCTATTACCCGAAACCCCATTCACCTTGCTCACGTACAGGACATTATGCTCCTGGGAATTCAACCCAAACACTTTAAGGGCCGTGTCCCAGGACTGCCGGACGCAGGACTGACCGCTCAGTTGAAACTTGTTAGCCCGTTATAATAAACCCCCAGCTGGTTAAGTTGCAGTACAGTTATCCTGAGAGAGAATGATTGGTGGTTTATTTGAACCTTTATGGTTGCTTGGAATAATTCATGTAACAGTTCTTTAGAGGAGAGACTTTACAGGATCACACCTAAATTACATCATTACATTTATTTATGTGATATTTCTCAGATCTAGTATTTATTTGTCCCTATTTACACCTGAGAGACCATTTATTATTGTTATAGCACCCACCGTACGCCACCCACCGCACTCCACCCACCGCACTCCACCCACCGCACTCCACCCACCGTACGCCACCCACCGCACTCCACCCACCGCACTCCACCCACCGCACTCCACCCACCGCACGCCACCCACCGTACGCCACCCACCGTACTCCACAACCGTACTCCACCATTGTGTGCCACAACATACCAAAAGTGACAGATGTTGAGTCCATAAACCATTTATCTCATGAACAATATGATTAAAGCAGCTATATTGATATGTTTTTCATATACAGAGCTGTAAAGGGTGTGGAAGGGTCCTTACACATGCGTGAGATCTACGTGTTATCCTTCCTCCGCTCCGGAGCAGGGACCCAGTGTCATCTGGGGGCAGGATATGTTATGTTTGGGGGTAGGGTTTTGCCATAAATAGGTGGGGTTATGATATGCAGGGGCGGGATTATGATGACCGTGGGTGGGGTTATGATATGCAAGGGTGGGGTTATGATGACCGTGGGTAGGGTTATGATATGCAAGGGTGGGGTTATGATGACCGTGGGTGCGGTTATAATATTCAAGGGTGGTATTATAATGACTGTGGGTGGGGTTATTATATGCAGCGGCTGGGTTATAATGACTGTGGGTGGGGTTATGATAAGAAGGGACTGGGTCATAATGACCATGGGCGGCGGGTGGGTTATAATGACCATGGGCGGCGTTATTATATGCGGTGGTGGGTTATAATGACCATGGGCGGCGTTATTATATGCTGGGGTGGTATTATAATGACCGTGGGTGGGGTTATGATATGCATGGGCAGGATTCTGATAACTGTGGGTCAGGTTACGATATGCTGGGGTGGGATTATAAAGACTGTGGGTGGGGCTATGATAAGAAGGGGTTGGTTTATAATGACCATGGGCGGCGTTATTATACTGTATGCAGCGGCTGGGTTATAATGACCGTGGGCGGGGTTATGATATGCAGGGACAGGATTATAATGACCGTGGGCGGGGCTATGATAAGAAGGGTCTGGGTTATAATGACCATGGGCAGGGTTATGATATGCAGGGACAGGATTATTTTTTTTTGTAATTTAAATTTTTATTAGTTTATAACAGTATACAGTACAATACATTACAAGATACATTATGTCGTGGTGATCCTCATTGTATCCGGAAGTATAACGATATTAATAGTAGTGTAACATAACTTCGACCTGTAGTCAAACTGGTGAGCCTAGAGGGGCATCGAGACACGGCTCGCAATCCGGAGTCAATATTACGGTGTCAAACCCCATTCTAACCAGGGGGGATCAGGCGCACAGGCTCTGTTACCGACTCATTAACAGCCCAACCGACTAACCGACAGACACACGAATCATCCAAACGACGTATACATCGACAGGTAGACAACTACATGGGTAGACAAACAAATGTGAAGACCGACAAACAAACAACCATACGGACGGACAAATCGGTGGACAAACATTGAACCAAGAGGAAGAGAGAGGGGGGGGGGAAAGAGGGGGTTGGAGGTAGGGGGTTAGGGAGGGGTGCTAGTGATCATGAGTGTGTCTCAGAGTTGTTATGCGGCCCATCTAGGTATGTTGCCTGGCTGAATTGTGGGCATCCGATGCAAAGCATACCTCTCCAAAGGAGAAAGGACCTGATACCTATCATAGCCAGATTGATGCCCTTTCTATCCCCGGGATGTCTGTCTGTGCCAACCAAGGCGTCTAGACTTTTAGATAATTGTCGCCAGTGTCGTTAACCAGACTCGTTAACTTTTCCAAATGGCAGATAAACCAAATGCGATTCCGAATTTTTGGGATGGTTGGTACAGAGGCGGCACATTTTATTTGAGTGCGGCTAGCTTCGCAAGCCTGGGGATGCCCCGGCATGCTAGCCGCACTCCCTCGGGTGCCTGCACCCCCTGCACGCGCGTCCAGGGCTCCCCGAGGGAGCCCTGGTGTCCCGCGATGTGGGGGACGGCGGCAGGGGGTTCCGGGGGACCCGGCGGACCCGGCGAGCGGAGGGAGAAAGCCCCGATCAGAGGGCGCTCCTCCGCGGCTTCGGCGCGCGCCAGGCACATCCCGGCGCGCGCCTGGTTACTGCTGCGACCGAGACCGGGCAAATGCTCAAATAAACTCGGCCGCAGCAGTATGTCCGAGCTTTTCCATAATGCTGCGATCTCACACCGCGTTGCAAGTGCAAAGTGAGCAATGAGTTTATTGTGAGCTTTAGAGAGACCCGCTAGTGGTCTGTTTAGGAGAAACAGCCATGGGTCAGGGGGGATAGTGAGATCAAACAGTCTCTGTATCCAAAGTCTAATTGTCTCCCAGAATGGGGAGATCTGCGGGCAAGACCACAGCATATGGAACAGGTCTGCTGATCCTCCGCACTGGCGGGGGCACAGCGGGGAGGATCCCGGTACAAACCTTGATAATTTCAGTGGGGTAAGGTACCATCGCATCAGGACCTTATATGCGTTCTCCTTGAGGGAGGTACATATGGAACTCTTTGCGTCGGTCTCTGCCAGACAGAGCTTTTCGAAAGATGTCAATGGTGGGTACGGGGCAAATTTGTTATAGAACGCCCTGACCTGGAGGTATCTTAAGAATTCTGAGTGGGGGATCTCTTTTTCTAATCTGATGTGATCAAACGTCTTAATTTTTCTGTCATGGCCTTCCAGATCTTTAATCCGATTATAACCTTTCTTTCTCCAAATTGATATATTACCGATCGAAAGGCCCGGCACGAACTTGGAATTATTCCACAGGGGTGACATCATAGAGCGTGTCGTTGTGAGGGAATGCTTAATTTTTGTGGCCTCCCAGATTGACAATGAGTTCGGGCCGTTGCTAAGGCCGCGGTCGCGTCGCGAGGGTCCCAGCGGCTCGGGAAGCAGGGCGCCGCCATCTTTAGTGCTGTTGCGCATGCGCAGGAGCCAGCTAGCGCGGGAGGTCCCAAACAGCTCGCGCATGCGCAAGGCAGGACTGCCAGACCCCAGGGTGCAAAGGGGCAGAGCCACATGACTCCAGGGAGCCAATAGGGCTGAAGTATTGCCCTGCAGGCAAGAAAAGATACATTTCGCGGGCTTGGCAGCACGTTGGCAGTTGGTGACAGGAGCAGCTAGGGGAAGGAGGTAGGGTGCAGGAGTCAGTGACTCCCTGCACTAGGCCAGCATCCCCCTAGGCCCCAGATAGCCCTGAGTCACCCTAGTGGAGTGTTGTAGGGACAGGCCCTAGGTTAGGGACCCTGCCCCACTAGCTATTAGATGGTAGGGAACAAAGAACTTTGCCTGTCTTGCTGAGAGAGAGAGCTGGACTATTATCAGGGTGGGATCGCCCCTGCTGGATCAACCTGTGGTGGATCCGGATATCGTGCAGGAGTTCGCCTGGATCCTTTGTGAAGTCCGCTGCAGGTCCGAGCACTGGAGTGCTCGGCAGGTAACCCATAACCTCACGTGCACCAACAAGGCCTATCACCAGACATAGTGGCTGCGCAGTCACACACACACACACTTGTATATGACTTGGGAGTGCGAGACATTGGGTTGGGTTTACTGGACACGGGGTGGGATCACTCTGTGGAGGTGTTAGCGTCCGCCGTGACGCATAAGGTTTTAGCGTCTGCCGTGACGCATAAAGTGTTAGCGTCCGCTGTGGCGCATAAGGTGTTAGCGTCCACCGTGACGCATAAAGTGTGGGTGCCCGCCGTGGTGCAAGTTAGTGTTAGCGTCCTGCGAGACGCCGTAGTCAGGTTGCCTTTAGAGAGGGACACCCGTTGTTATATGTTGATATTACATGTCTTCTATGCACGTTAGTAAAGGTATTAGTTCTTATCCAATTAGTTGTACGTGGTTATTGTGTATTGTCCTGCGAGGAACCACTCCACCACTGGTGGGAGCCATCGCAGGTGGAGGCGCTGCACCGAGTACGCGGTTACTCATAGTATCCTATAATTGCCCCAGGTTTCCCTTAGCAGAAGCTCAGCCCTCCTGTGAGCCAACAGGTAACGCACCAAACACCTGGTAACACTGTATGTTTCTCCGCACCCACAGTATAATCTGCGATTGGGGGGGGAAACCCGTTACATACATATATATATATGTTAATAAAGCTGTGATATGTATACCGTGAGAAAGCGCTCTGTGACGCGTGAAACGTTGGTAGGGCTCTCCATTGCCCTGTTTTCCATGACCAATAAATAATTTTTTATGGGACACGCACCCTCCTTTCTACTTTTTTCTGGATACTTATAGTAGTGCTCTTCCAGTTTTCTTCCTTTCTACCTCTTACCCTTCGGACGGACGCACACCTGGGGACCCCTTATCTGCGGATCGCATGGGCGTTGCAGCACTCGGAGTGAGTTAACCGCTTGCTACAAGTTTTCCTGCTCAGGACTTTATTCTGACACTTGGTACATGTTAGGGTGTGATTATGCTCATCGCTCCTGGTTTCATTGTTTACATCAGCGTCACGTACTAGTCTCCTATCAAGTTTATATTTAGGCCCCCCCCCACAATTATCTGGTTATTCATTCATTTACCTATCTCACTGTTGTGGTCTTTAGCATTACGCATTCATATGGTCTATGACATGAAGGGGCAGGATTATGATGAACGTGGGTGGGGTTATAATATGCAGGGGTGGGGTTCTGATGACCCTGGGCGGGGTTATGATATGCAGGGGCGGGATTATGATGACCATGGGCGGAATTAGGCTTTTGTCTCAGGGTCTCTGCACAGCTGTAAATTTACACATGCTGCATGAGACAGAGTCCTAATGTGTAGGGCCACATGTATGTGTGTGTGTGTATATATCTCAAGAAAGGTCCCGTGTGGAGGACCGAAACGTTGTTTATTATGTCTCACTGAATACAATATTTTTTTGACAACCTCATGGAGTGCTGCCTCTGATATTCGCTCATACGGTATCGTATTACTTATTTGTTTCATATAGGATTTGCATCCACCCTCATCTACCTGACGGAGTGCCTTGTTCAATCTATTCATTATATATATATATATATATATATATATATATATATATATATATATATATATATATATATATATATATACATATATATATATATATACATATATATATATATACATATATATATATATATACATATATATATATATACATATATACATATATACATATATACATATATACATATACATATATATATATATATATATATATATATATATATATATATATATATATATATATATATATAAATAACGGGCACAGGTAAATGTATCAGTAATTAATAAAAGTAATACACAATGGGGCCTATGCAGAGAGCAGCGCTATTTCGAAATTCGCCATTTTTTGGAGAAAATCGCGCAGAAAGCAGCAGAAAATGGCGAGTTCCGAAAAACGCGCCAATTTTTCTTTTCTATTTGTAAAACTCGCCTCGCGGCTGGCGAGAACCTCAATCTCGCCAGTTTTAAAAATATCCGTATGCAGAGAGGCGCGAACGGCATCTAGCGGCTGTTCGCGGCAATAAAATGGCGCGATTGTCTCCGTTTTGACTCGCCAGAAAAAACTGCCGCTCGCGGCCATTACAAAGGGAAAAAAAAAGGCGCGAATTTGTTTTAACACATTTCTGAAGCGCGCATCTCGCCAATTTAAACTCGCCACACGCATCCATGTTAAACATAGCAGAATTCGCACTTTTCTGCATATGGAGATTAAAACTCTCCAAAAAAGCTACTTTTTAATAAATTCGCCAATTTTAAAATTCGCTGCTCTCTGCATAGGCCCCAATGTGTCATCGGAAGGTGTTCAGGGTAGTAACAATGTCTCAATGATATATTCTACTTTATTTGTGATACATGAAGCTTCCTATTATTACCTCTAATAACAAGAAGCAAGGCATTTGTAGCTGGATTTTCCTCTGTGTTGCTATTTCTCACTGACGCACCCCGCGGTTTGAGGGCGCACATTTACATCGTCTCCAGGCCTCCGGATGTATCGCTTATTGCCGTTCTGCGCAGTAAATATGTGGCATTTTCTGTCCACCACCTCTTACTGAATCTCTGCCCTGATCGCACTGACCACAAAGCTTCTGCACTGACCACGTTCCGCTTCTGGGCTCAGTCATTTTCGTTTCTTGCTCAGGAAGCGCCGAACACACAGGATGTCCTATAATTGAACCTAGGGGCCAGACTTATTATTAGATTAGATTAGACACCCAGAAATATCCCGGGGATTGAAAATTACTTTTTCACTTGTGCAGTAAAGATGTGCGACATTTTGACGTGGCCAGAATTGAGTGAAAATGGGAAAAATGGCAAAATTCGGATCAATGTGAAAATATTGCAAAAACGCTCAATTTAACAGCAACCCATGCAAAAGTGTGAAACATTTCCGTCTCTGGCAGTTTTTTTTCTTCTTTAACCGCGTCACTGCCAGGAAGGACTGCGCATTTAAGGGCTCTCTATTACCATAGGGGTTAAGCTTCCTGAAAATGAACATGCTGGAACGTAAAGCAGTGCTGAGTATGACCACCTTTTCTTACTGAAATAGTCAATATGGTGAGAAGTAAATGAATGGAAATAGAAGTTATTGTATTTGTTACCGTGTGTTCCCTGCTTCTCACCATATCAAACAGAGAGAACAAGCCTGAGAGACCAGCACAGCTGTAACACCCAATACACACTGATATCTATTCTTATACACACTGATATCACACTGATATCCATTCTTATACACACACGGATATCCATTCTTATACACGCACGGATATCCATTCTTATACACGCACGGATATCCATTCTTATACACACACCCTGATATCCACTCTTATACACACATGGATATCCATTCTTATACACGCACGGATATCCATTCTTATAAACACACGGATATCCATTCTTATACACACACGGATATCCATTCTTATACACACACGGATATCCATTCTTATACATGCACGGATATCCATTCTTATACACACACGGATATCCACTCTTATACACCCATGGATATCCATTCTTATACACACACACGGATATCCATTCTTATACACGCACGGATATCCATTCTTATACACGCACGGATATCCATTCTAATACACACACGGATATCCATTCTTATACACACACGGATATCCATTCTTATACACACACGGATATCCATTCTTATACACGCACGGATATCCATTCTAATACACACACGGATATCCATTCTTATACACACACGGATATCCATTCTTATACACACACGGATATCCATTCTTATACACGCACGGATATCCATTCTTATACACGCACGGATATCCATTCTTATACACACACGGATATCCACTCTTATACACCCATGGATATCCATTCTTATACACACACATGGATATCCATTCTTATACACGCACGGATATCCATTCTTATACACGCACGGATATACATTCTAATACACACACGGATATCCATTCTTATACACACGGATATCCATTCTTATACACAAACGGATATCCATTCTTATACACGCACGGATATCCATTCTTATACATGCTGATATCCATTCTTATACACACACGGATATCCATTCTTATACACGCACGGATATCCATTCTTATACACGCATGGATATCCATTGTTATACACACGCACGGATATCCATTCTTATACACGCACGGATATCCATTCTTATACACACGCACGGATATCCATTCTTATACACGCACGGATATCCATTCTTATACACACACGGATATCCATTCTTATACACACGCTGATATCCATTCTTATACACGCACGGATATCCATTCTTATACACACGCTGATATCCATTCTTATACACGCACGGATATCCATTCTTATACACGCACGGATATCCATTCTAATACACACACGGATATCCATTCTTATACACATGGATATCCATTCTTATACACACACGGATATCCATTCTTATACACACACGGATATCCATTCTTATACACGCACGGATATCCATTCTTATACACGCACGGATATCCATTCTTATACACACACGGATATCCACTCTTATACACCCATGGATATCCATTCTTATACACACACATGGATATCCATTCTTATACACGCACGGATATCCATTCTTATACACGCACGGATATACATTCTAATACACACACGGATATCCATTCTTATACACACGGATATCCATTCTTATACACAAACGGATATCCATTCTTATACACGCACGGATATCCATTCTTATACATGCTGATATCCATTCTTATACACACACGGATATCCATTCTTATACACGCACGGATATCCATTCTTATACACGCACGGATATCCATTGTTATACACACGCACGGATATCCATTCTTATACACGCACGGATATCCATTCTTATACACACGCACGGATATCCATTCTTATACACGCACGGATATCCATTCTTATACACACACGGATATCCATTCTTATACACACGCTGATATCCATTCTTATACACGCACGGATATCCATTCTTATACACACGCTGATATCCATTTTTATACACGCACGTATATCCATTCTTAAACACACATGGATATCCATTCTTATACACACACGGATATCCATTATTATACACACTAATATCCATTCTTATACACACACGGATATCCATTCTTATACACACACGGATATCCATTCTTATACACGCACGGATATCCATTCTTATACACACACGGATATCCATTCTTATACACGCACGGATATCCATTCTTATACACACGCTGATATCCATTTTTATACACGCACGTATATCCATTCTTAAACACACATGGATATCCATTCTTATACACACACGGATATCCATTATTATACACACTAATATCCATTCTTATACACACACGGATATCCATTCTTATACACACACGGATATCCATTCTTATACACGCACGGATATCCATTCTTATACACACACGGATATCCATTCTTATACACGCACGGATATCCATTCTTATAGACGCTGATATCCATTCTTATAGACGCTGATATCCATTCTTATACACGCAGATATCCATTCTAATACACGCACGGATATCCATTCTTTTACACACGGATATCTATTCTTATACACACACGGATATCCATTCTTATACACACTGATATCCATTCTTATACACACATGGATATCCATTCTTATACACACTGATATCCATTCTTATACACACGGATATCCATTCTTATACACACACGGATATCCATTCTTATACACACACGGATATCCATTCTTATACACACACGGATATCCATTCTTATACACACACGCTGATATCCACTCTTATACACAGACGTATTTCCATTCTTATACACGCACGGATATCCATTGTTATACACGCACGGATATCCATTCTTATACACGCACGGATATCCATTCTTATACACACTGATATCCATTCTTATACACACATGGATATCCATTCTTATACACACACGGATATCCATTCTTATACACACGGATATCCATTCTTATACACGCACGAATATCCATTCTTATACACACACGGATATCCATTCTTATACACACACGGATATCTATTCTTATACACACACGGATATCCATTGTTATACACACACACGGATATCCATTCTTATACACACTGATATCCATTGTTATACACACGCACGGATATCCATTCTTATACACGCATGGATATCCATTCTTATACACACACGGATATCCATTCTTATACACGCACGGATATCCATTCTTATACACTCACTGATATCCATTCTTATATACACACGGATATCCATTCTTATACACACAGGGATATCTATTCTTATACACGCTGATATCAATTCTTATACACTCCGATATCCATTGTTATACACACATGGATATCCATTGTTATACACACGCACGGATATCCATTCTTATACACACGGATATCCATTCTTATACACGCACGGATATCCATTCTTATACACGCACGGATATCCATTCTTATACACTCACTGATATCCATTCTTATACACACTGATATCCATTCTTATATACACCCGGATATCCATTCTTATACACACAGGGATATCTATTCTTATACACACACGGATATCAATTCTTATACACACACTGATATCCATTCTTATACACACACAGATATCCATTGTTATACTGTACACACACACGGATATCCATTCTTATACACACTGATATCCATTCTTATACACACACGGATATCCATTCTTATACACGCATGGATATCCATTCTTATACACACACGGATATCCATTCTTATACACACACGGATATCCATTCTTATACACACACGGATATCCATTCTTATACACGCTGATATCCATTCTTATACACGCACGGATATCCATTCTTATACACACATGGATATCCATTCTTATACACACACGGATATCCATTCTTATACACGCACGGATATCCATTCTTATACACACATGGATATCCATTCTTATACACACTGATATCCATTCTTATACACACGGATATCCATTCTTATACACACGCACGGATATCCATTCTTATACACGCACGGATATCCATTCTTATACACACGCTGATATCCATTCTTATACACGCACGGATATCCATTCTTTTACACACGGATATCTATTCTTATACACACACGGATATCCATTCTTATACACACGGATATCCATTCTTATACACAAGGATATCCATTCTTATACACACACGGATATCCATTCTTATACACACACGGATATCCATTCTTATACACACACTGATATCCATTCTTATACACACGGATATCCATTCTTATACACACACGGATATCCATTCTTATACACACCGATAGCCATTCTTATACACACACGCTGATATCCACTCTTATACACACACGGATATCCATTCTTATACACACTGATATCCATTCTTATACACACGGATATCCATTCTTATACACACGCACGGATATCCATTCTTATACATGCACGGATATCCATTCTTATACACACGGATATCCATTCTTATACACACACGGATATCCGTTCTTATACACACACGGATATCCATTCTTATACACACACGGATATCCATTCTTATACACACGGATATCCATTCTTATACACACTGATATCCATTCTTATACACACTGATATCCATTCTTATACACACACGGATATCCATTCTTATACACACACGGATATCCATTCTTATACACGCACGGATATCCATTCTTATACACGCCGATATCCATTCTTATACACGCCGATATCCATTCTTATACACGCTGATATCCATTCTTATACACGCACGGATATCCATTCTTATACACACACGGATATCCATTCTTATACACAAACGGATATCCATTCTTATACACACACGGATATCCATTCTTATACACACACGCTGATATCCATTCTTATACACGCACGGATATCCATTCTTATACACACACGGATATCCATTCTTATACACACACGGATATCCATTCCTATACACACCGATATCCATTCGTTTACACACACGCTGATATCCATTCTTATACACACTGATATCCATTCTTATACACACTGATATCCATTCTTATACACGCACGGATATCCATTCTTATACACACGCTGATATCCATTCTTATACACGCTGATATCCATTCTTATACACACACTGATATCCATTCTTATACACGCACGGATATCCATTCTTATACACACTGATATCCATTCTTATACACACTGATATCCATTCTTATACACACACGCTGATATCCATTCTTATACACACTGATATCCATTCTTATACACACTGATATCCATTCTTATACACGCACGGATATCCATTCTTATACACGCTGATATCCATTCTTATACACGCGGATATCCATTCTTATACACGCACGGATATCCATTCTTATACACACACGGATATCCATTCTTATACACACACGGATATCCATTCTTATACACACACGGATATCCATTCTTATACACACACGGATATCCATTCTTATACACGCACGGATATCCATTCTTATACACGCCGATATCCATTCTTATACACGCCGATATCCATTCTTATACACGCTGATATCCATTCTTATACACGCACGGATATCCATTCTTATACACACACGGATATCCATTCTTATACACACCGATATCCATTCTTATACACACACGGATATCCATTCTTATACACAAACGGATATCCATTCTTATACACACACGGATATCCATTCTTATACACACACGCTGATATCCATTCTTATACACGCACGGATATCCATTCTTATACACACACGGATATCCATTCTTATACACACACGGATATCCATTCCTATACACACCGATATCCATTCGTTTACACACACGCTGATATCCATTCTTATACACACGGATATCCATTCTTATACACACTGATATCCATTCTTATACACGCACGGATATCCATTCTTATACACACGCTGATATCCATTCTTATACACACTGATATCCATTCTTATACACGCACGGATATCCATTCTTATACACACTGATATCCATTCTTATACACACACGGATATCCATTCTTATACACGCTGATATCCATTCTTATACACGCACGGATATCCATTCTTATACACACTGATATCCATTCTTATACACACGGATATCCATTCTTATACACACACGGATATCCATTCTTATACATGCTGATATCCATTCTTATACACACTGATATCCATTCTTATACACACTGATATCCATTCTTATACACACTGATATCCATTCTTATACACACTGATATCCATTCTTATACACACTGATATCCATTCTTATACACACACATGGATATCCATTCTTATACACGCACGGATATCCATTCTTATACACACACGGATATCCATTCTTATACACACACGGATATCCATTCCTATACACACCGATATCCATTCGTTTACACACACGCTGATATCCATTCTTATACACACGGATATCCATTCTTATACACACTGATATCCATTCTTATACACGCACGGATATCCATTCTTATACACACGCTGATATCCATTCTTATACACACTGATATCCATTCTTATACACGCACGGATATCCATTCTTATACACACTGATATCCATTCTTATACACACACGGATATCCATTCTTATACACGCTGATATCCATTCTTATACACGCACGGATATCCATTCTTATACACACTGATATCCATTCTTATACACACGGATATCCATTCTTATACACACACGGATATCCATTCTTATACATGCTGATATCCATTCTTATACACACTGATATCCATTCTTATACACACTGATATCCATTCTTATACACACTGATATCCATTCTTATACACACTGATATCCATTCTTATACACACTGATATCCATTCTTATACACACACATGGATATCCATTCTTATACACGCTGATATCCATTCTTATACACACGGATATCCATTCTTATACACGCTGATATCCATTCTTATACACACATGGATATCCATTCTTATACACACGCTGATATCCATTCTTATACACGCACGGATATCCATTCTTTTACACACGGATATCTATTCTTATACACACACGGATATCCATTCTTATACACACGGATATCCATTCTTATACACAAGGATATCCATTCTTATACACACACGGATATCCATTCTTATACACACACGGATATCCATTCTTATACACACACTGATATCCATTCTTATACACACGGATATCCATTCTTATACACACACGGATATCCATTCTTATACACACCGATAGCCATTCTTATACACACACGCTGATATCCACTCTTATACACACACGGATATCCATTCTTATACACACTGATATCCATTCTTATACACACGGATATCCATTCTTATACACACGCACGGATATCCATTCTTATACATGCACGGATATCCATTCTTATACACACGGATATCCATTCTTATACACACACGGATATCCGTTCTTATACACACACGGATATCCATTCTTATACACACACGGATATCCATTCTTATACACACGGATATCCATTCTTATACACACTGATATCCATTCTTATACACACTGATATCCATTCTTATACACACACGGATATCCATTCTTATACACACACGGATATCCATTCTTATACACGCACGGATATCCATTCTTATACACGCCGATATCCATTCTTATACACGCCGATATCCATTCTTATACACGCTGATATCCATTCTTATACACGCACGGATATCCATTCTTATACACACACGGATATCCATTCTTATACACAAACGGATATCCATTCTTATACACACACGGATATCCATTCTTATACACACACGCTGATATCCATTCTTATACACGCACGGATATCCATTCTTATACACACACGGATATCCATTCTTATACACACACGGATATCCATTCCTATACACACCGATATCCATTCGTTTACACACACGCTGATATCCATTCTTATACACACTGATATCCATTCTTATACACACTGATATCCATTCTTATACACGCACGGATATCCATTCTTATACACACGCTGATATCCATTCTTATACACGCTGATATCCATTCTTATACACACACTGATATCCATTCTTATACACGCACGGATATCCATTCTTATACACACTGATATCCATTCTTATACACACTGATATCCATTCTTATACACACACGCTGATATCCATTCTTATACACACTGATATCCATTCTTATACACACTGATATCCATTCTTATACACGCACGGATATCCATTCTTATACACGCTGATATCCATTCTTATACACGCGGATATCCATTCTTATACACGCACGGATATCCATTCTTATACACACACGGATATCCATTCTTATACACACACGGATATCCATTCTTATACACACACGGATATCCATTCTTATACACACACGGATATCCATTCTTATACACACACGGATATCCATTCTTATACACACACGGATATCCATTCTTATACACACACTGATATCCATTCTTATACACACGGATATCCATTCTTATACACACACGGATATCCATTCTTATACACACCGATAGCCATTCTTATACACACACGCTGATATCCACTCTTATACACACACGGATATCCATTCTTATACACACTGATATCCATTCTTATACACACGGATATCCATTCTTATACACATGCACGGATATCCATTCTTATACATGCACGGATATCCATTCTTATACACACGGATATCCATTCTTATACACACACGGATATCCGTTCTTATACACACACGGATATCCATTCTTATACACACACGGATATCCATTCTTATACACACGGATATCCATTCTTATACACACTGATATCCATTCTTATACACACTGATATCCATTCTTATACACACACGGATATCCATTCTTATACACACACGGATATCCATTCTTATACACGCACGGATATCCATTCTTATACACGCCGATATCCATTCTTATACACGCCGATATCCATTCTTATACACGCTGATATCCATTCTTATACACGCACGGATATCCATTCTTATACACACACGGATATCCATTCTTATACACAAACGGATATCCATTCTTATACACACACGGATATCCATTCTTATACACACACGCTGATATCCATTCTTATACACGCACGGATATCCATTCTTATACACACACGGATATCCATTCTTATACACACACGGATATCCATTCCTATACACACCGATATCCATTCGTTTACACACACGCTGATATCCATTCTTATACACACTGATATCCATTCTTATACACACTGATATCCATTCTTATACACGCACGGATATCCATTCTTATACACACGCTGATATCCATTCTTATACACGCTGATATCCATTCTTATACACACACTGATATCCATTCTTATACACGCACGGATATCCATTCTTATACACACTGATATCCATTCTTATACACACTGATATCCATTCTTATACACACACGCTGATATCCATTCTTATACACACTGATATCCATTCTTATACACACTGATATCCATTCTTATACACGCACGGATATCCATTCTTATACACGCTGATATCCATTCTTATACACGCGGATATCCATTCTTATACACGCACGGATATCCATTCTTATACACACACGGATATCCATTCTTATACACACACGGATATCCATTCTTATACACACACGGATATCCATTCTTATACACACACGGATATCCATTCTTATACACGCACGGATATCCATTCTTATACACGCCGATATCCATTCTTATACACGCCGATATCCATTCTTATACACGCTGATATCCATTCTTATACACGCACGGATATCCATTCTTATACACACACGGATATCCATTCTTATACACACCGATATCCATTCTTATACACACACGGATATCCATTCTTATACACAAACGGATATCCATTCTTATACACACACGGATATCCATTCTTATACACACACGCTGATATCCATTCTTATACACGCACGGATATCCATTCTTATACACACACGGATATCCATTCTTATACACACACGGATATCCATTCCTATACACACCGATATCCATTCGTTTACACACACGCTGATATCCATTCTTATACACACGGATATCCATTCTTATACACACTGATATCCATTCTTATACACGCACGGATATCCATTCTTATACACACGCTGATATCCATTCTTATACACACTGATATCCATTCTTATACACGCACGGATATCCATTCTTATACACACTGATATCCATTCTTATACACACACGGATATCCATTCTTATACACGCTGATATCCATTCTTATACACGCACGGATATCCATTCTTATACACACTGATATCCATTCTTATACACACGGATATCCATTCTTATACACACACGGATATCCATTCTTATACATGCTGATATCCATTCTTATACACACTGATATCCATTCTTATACACACTGATATCCATTCTTATACACACTGATATCCATTCTTATACACACTGATATCCATTCTTATACACACTGATATCCATTCTTATACACACACATGGATATCCATTCTTATACACGCACGGATATCCATTCTTATACACACACGGATATCCATTCTTATACACACACGGATATCCATTCCTATACACACCGATATCCATTCGTTTACACACACGCTGATATCCATTCTTATACACACGGATATCCATTCTTATACACACTGATATCCATTCTTATACACGCACGGATATCCATTCTTATACACATGCTGATATCCATTCTTATACACACTGATATCCATTCTTATACACGCACGGATATCCATTCTTATACACACTGATATCCATTCTTATACACACACGGATATCCATTCTTATACACGCTGATATCCATTCTTATACACGCACGGATATCCATTCTTATACACACTGATATCCATTCTTATACACACGGATATCCATTCTTATACACACACGGATATCCATTCTTATACATGCTGATATCCATTCTTATACACACTGATATCCATTCTTATACACACTGATATCCATTCTTATACACACTGATATCCATTCTTATACACACTGATATCCATTCTTATACACACTGATATCCATTCTTATACACACACATGGATATCCATTCTTATACACGCTGATATCCATTCTTATACACACGGATATCCATTCTTATACACGCTGATATCCATTCTTATACACACATGGATATCCATTCTTATACACACACTGATATCCATTCTTATACACGCTGATATCCATTCTTATACACACTGATATCCATTCTTATACACACTGATATCCATTCTTATACACACTGATATCCATTCTTATACACACTGATATCCATTCTTATACACACTGATATCCATTCTTATACACACACATGGATATCCATTCTTATACACGCTGATATCCATTCTTATACACACGGATATCCATTCTTATACACGCTGATATCCATTCTTATACACACATGGATATCCATTCTTATACACGCACGGATATCCATTCTTATACACACTGATATCCATTCTTATACACACTGATATCCATTCTTATACACACACGGATATCCATTCTTATACACGCTGATATCCATTCTTATACACACTGATATCCATTCTTATACACACTGATATCCATTCTTATACACACACGGATATCCATTCTTATACACGCTGATATCCATTCTTATACACACACCGATATCCATTATTATACACACTGATATCCATTCTTATACACACACGAATATCCATTCTTATACACACACGGATATCCATTCTTATACACACGGATATCCATTCTTATACACACTGATATCCATTCTTATACACACGGATATCCATTCTTATACACACACTGATATCCATTCTTATACACGCTGATATCCATTCTTATACACACACGGATATCCATTCTTATACACGCACGGATATCCATTCTTATACACGCTGATATCCATTCTTATACACGCACGGATATCCATTCTTATACACACTGATATCCATTCTTATACACGCACGGATATCCATTCTTATACACACACGGATATCCATTCTTATACACACGGATATCCATTCTTATACACACACGCTGATATCCATTCTTATACACGCACGGATATCCATTCTTATACACACACGGATATCCATTCTTATACACACCGATATCCATTCTTATACACACACGGATATCCATTCTTATACACGCACGGATATCCATTCTTATACACGCTGATATCCATTCTTATACACGCACGGATACACATTCTTATACACGCACGGATATCCATTCTTATACACACACGGATATCCATTCTTATACACACGCACGGATATCCATTCTTATACACACACTGATATCCATTCTTATACACGGTGATATCCATTCTTATACACGCACGGATATCCATTCTTATACACACACGGATATCCATTCTTATACACACCGATATCCATTCTTATACACACACGGATATCCATTCTTATACACACACGGATATCCATTCTTATACACACCGATATCCATTCTTATACACACGCTGATATCCATTCTTATACACGCACGGATATCCATTCTTATACACACTGATATCCATTCTTATACACGCTGATATCCATTCTTATACACGCTGATATCCATTCTTATACACGCACGGATATCCATTCTTATACACACTGATATCCATTCTTATACACGCACGGATATCCATTCTTATACACGCTGATATCCATTCTTATACACGCACGGATATCCATTCTTATACACACTGATATCCATTCTTATACACGCACGGATATCCAGCATACCTCACAGCGCACTCTTCTCTCTTTGGTCCCTGGACTCAACCCCCCAGGGCTTGAGGCCCCAAAGGTCTATCCCAATCTCCCACACTCCCTGGGGTAGCTGCTTCAACTCCCCTGCAGGAAGGAAGGCCTGGAACCAGGTCCCTGGTCCAGGAATAAATAACACACCCCACTCCCAGGAGGGGAGAGGGCAGAACCACAACAGTCCGACTCCCTTAGGAGGGAGAGGGAAGAACCACTAAATTTGGCTGCAGATCCTTTTTGTTAACGGGAGGAGCCCCTGGTCTCAGCCCCATGTGGGCGGTACCTAGGCCTTAGGCCACTCCCCCTGTCACTCAAGGGAGCTGCTTACTGCAGCAGGGCATAGATTTAACCCTAACACTGCTTGCGCTGGTACCTGGACTTACGTGTTAGGTAGAGAATTAGTAGCCCAGGGGGTTACCTGGCTATACATACATACATACCCCATCTCCCTTGTATTTTTGGACCTTTGTCTCAAGATTGACTCTGACAATACTATCCAGATAATACTCCATCCCGCCCCTTGTGATGTCCTCTGCTGGAGCAGCGTTGCCGTGTGCTGCGGACTCACCCCCACTCCCTCTCCTCATGGTGCATCCTGTTCTTGATACCTCCAGGCCTCCTGCCCCTCCGCTCTTCCTCACCGCCTAGCATGTCAGATGGCAGCCATTTGGGACTTCACCGCCGCGCCTCCTCCTGCAGCTCCCTTATCCACGCATCTCCGACAGCGACAGCCATAATCTCCGCTGGGCCCTCAGACTGTGTCTTTCGTCCTCCATGCCGTGCAGCCATCTCTCAGGAATCAGGAACCAGGAAATGTTACTTCACTCCAGCAGATCCTAGAAGAAAGAGGAAGCTAGGATCCCTCCTCCTGTGCCCTACGTGCCCATTCCTTAACCCCTCCCCATAGCCTAACACCACAGAACCTTAGAGAAGGGGCTCCTCTGCCTTAATTCATGCCGCCCCTTCCTTACAAGTCCAGGACTTTCTTACAGTACATAGATACATACAGTACATAGATACCTACAGTACATAGATACATACAGTAGATACATACAGTACATAGATACCTACAGTACATACAGTAGATACTTACAGTACATAGATACATACAGTACATAGATACCTACAGTACATAGATACATACAGTAGATACCTACAGTACATAGATACCTACAGTACATAGATACCTACATTACATAGATACATACATTACAAAGATACATGGTACAATTTTGCAGTATTAGGGTCAGAGGGACCTTCCACTTTTCTGGACGAACCCAACCTGCGGGTCACTATTTGGGGAATTCTGTAATTGCCTATTTGACTTGTCAGGCAACAACACTTATGGGAACTACGTACTAAAGTCTCCTGGTTGCAAAACTGGGTCAACCCCAGAGCAAAAAACAGCACCAGATTTATCAAAGAAACGTTATGCAGTCTGAAGACCTCGATAAATGAGCTTCCGTATATCCTAATTCTCTGTCGTTGTCCTTCTTCAGGCCCGTCTCACGGAGAAGCAGATCCAGCCTGCGTCTCTGCGCTCTCTAATGTCCCGTGATGTGAAGACATTGTATCATTTCAAGGGTAAGACGGCTTTACAATGTGTTAATGTGGGCGGGTTCCTCGCCCCTACTCAATACACTGGGAAGAGTCCATCACTGTGCTGGGGAAGAAATTAATCCAATTCATTCGAATAGAGTTGAACTCTTCTCCAGCCCGGGGAAGACGGCTTCACATTTTAATAGGAGCCTCAATGACAATGTATCAAGGTGCTTTGCCATCATTTTGCCCCATCTGCATTATCCTGTCACTTAGGAAGTGCTGACAGGAGGAATTAGGGGACGGCTTCCTATAAAGGGACGCGTCATTTTCTCTGCGTCACAAACCTTACCCTCTAGATAAGTGGTTCCCAATCTTTTTCTCTCTCGGGGAACCCCTAATCACAGCACTCAGGTGCTAAGGCACCCCAATAACAGGGCAGTCAGTGACAAGGACAGAGACAGACAGCGTCACAGGAGACACAAGACAGCGAGACAGTCAGTGACAGAAAACACAGGAAAGAGACAGTCCCAGAAAACACAAAAACACAACAGGACAGAACAAATATACACAGGAAGGAACAGACAGCCACACCCCTCCCTACCCATGCTACTTCCTCCTCTGCTTGGCCACACCCCTCCCTACCCATGCTACTTCCTCCTCTGCTTGGTCACACCCTTCCCTACCCATGCTACTTCCTCCTCTGCTTGGTCACACCCTTCCCTACCCATGCTACTTCCTCCTCTGCTTGACCACACCACCGAGTTTCCTGACACCACCTCCTGATTGGCTGTATTACCCAGCAGCAGCCAATCAGGATGGAGGAAACTGCCCAGCCCTTAAGCAACTTCCCTGCTCTCTCCCTGCTCTGGGAAATCCAACGGCTCCTTTTGATCGTCTCATGGAACCCCAGGGCAGGGCCGCGGAACCCCAGGGTTAGGCCACGGATCCCCAGGTCAGGGTCGCGGAACCCCAAGGTTAGGCCTCAGAACCCCAGGGTTAGGCCACGGAACCCCAGGGCAGGGCCACAGAACCCTAGGGCAGGGCCGCGGAACCCCAGGGCAGGGCCACAGAACCCCAAGGCAGGGCCGCGGAACCCCAGGATTAGGCCGCGAAACCCCTGTTGGGAAACACTGCTCTAGGTTGTACGCTCTCACGACGAGCAGAGTCCTCATTAAGTGTTTGTATCTGTTTGTGCTCATTTGTCCTTGTTTGTATGTAACTCTGTTTATGAGATATACTGAATACGTCACGCTGTACCCACCCCCCCTCCCCCCTGTACTGCGCTGCAGAATATGTCTGTGTTTTACAAATAAACAATATTAATAATAATACCCAGCTCCGGGGCTAATCTCCTTCCTGGCTAATGACCTGCGGCCAAATACAGATGATTGGGTCAGCACCTCTTTAACTTTGATACAAAGATCCCACACACCGCCACGGGGTCTCCCTTTAATGAGCCGGACTTTCAATATTATTCTGTTTCCTTGATACATTTGACACTGTTTTTGCATCAGTTTTGCAGCTTTCAGACTTTTACAACAGCTTCCTATTCGTTTTATATTGTTTCACTGGAAAAAGCATAATTTTGTTCAAAAAGCTACAGTAACCCGGGAATAATAAGTGAGTGAGAGACGTATGCAACCTGCAGGGAGGTGCCAGGGAGCAGGTCAGCGTACACATGTGTGTGTGCGAGATTCCAGCCATGTACACACACTGCGTGTACTCGTGCACATTATTGGATCTCCCTTTGTTTATTGAATAATAATAATAATAATTGTGCCTTTGTCCCTTCTGCCCTAGGAAAGATGCTACGCAGAGTACCAGAAATGTGCCACCGGGATTGCACCCCAGAGATGGCTGTATGAATGCTTTGAATGTAAAGCACGTTGGAAATGTAAGGTGCAATGTAAATGCCGGATATTACCATGCAGCAGAGTGGTTTTTGCATATGTGGCTTTGCTCCATACAGCATAACATGCCGTCACAAAGCAATGCACGGGCCTGGCACCCTTTCTTAGTGCCTTTGCAATCTCTGCCATCTTCCCTCTCGTGCTCTGCAGTGAAACCACTGGCTTCAGAATGGGGTCAGCAGGCTGCAGTGTTACCTTTCCGTGCTTGGGGCATTATCTTTCAAGCGGTCGCCCACTGATCTTATATTCTGACCAAGCTTCCATTACGCACTCTGTGGTTTCTTCAGGAGGTGGAGTCCAGCCCATCAACCGCCGGGACGCTGAGGGCGAGAGCCACACTCACATTTGTGCATCAGTTCCCACGATGGTGATCACACTGCTGCTCTTCAACATCCTTGCAGGTATGTAGGGTCTGTCTGCTGAAGCCCCTCTGACTGTGAGCCCACCCATTCCTCCATTGTGCAAGGATTTCTGTTCTAGGTCTATGTGTTGGATCTAATTTCTGAGATGAGAAGATCTGTTGCCTCTGGTTGTGTTGTGGTGTTGCCCCTGGTTGTGGTGTTGCCTCTGGTTGTGGTGTTGCCTCTGGTTGTGTTGTGGGGTTGCCCTGATTGTGGTGTTGCCTCTGGTTGTGGTGTTGTCTCTGGTTGTGTTGTGGTGTTGTCCCTGGTTGTGGTGTTGCCCCTGTTTGTGGTGCTGCCCCTGGTTGTGGTGTTGTCTCTGGTTGTGTTGTGGTGTTGCCCCTGGTTGTGGTGTTGCCCCTGGTTGTGGTGCTGCCCCTGGTTGTGGTGTTGTCTCTGGTTGTGTTGTGGTGTTGCCCCTGGTTGTGGTGTTGCCCCTGGTTGTGGTGTTGCCTCTGCCTCTGATAATGTTTGAGTGCTCTTTATCCAGTGGCTCCTGAGTATCTTGCCCCAGCCAATACTTGGGAATGAGATTCCCATCTTTCTCCAAACCATTCACACACGTTCCAGAGTTTGCTATTGGGACGGTTCCAGAGTTTGTTATTGGGACAGTTCCAGAGTTTGCTATTGGGACGGTTCCAGAGTTTGCTATTGGGACGGTTCCCGAGTTTGCTATTGGGACGGTTCCAGAGTTTGCTATTGGGACGGTTCCAGAGTTTGCTATTGGGACGGTTGTTGTACTGAAGCTGTCGGCAGAACGACCTCAGCCATTTGGGCTTTTACACCAACAATACCCAAGGGATGAGTACATATATTGGAATGGCGACAAATCATATAACCTCTGAGGTGCAGTAAAGAGCTCCCTGTACACTCCAGCCTATGTCATGTGTATCATACAGTATACAGATGTACACTGGCGACACACTTTATTCGAGCTCGGCTAGTCCCACGAATTCGGGTATACCCGGGTGTATTGAGGTTTGTGACTGTTTTCTGCCCGAGTGCATTGCGTTATTTTCCTGGCAGGGATTGAAGCATTTTATTCCAGCTGGCTGCAATACTGCACAGTATATATATATATACTGCATTACAATTCATGAATTTATGCCATCTGGTAGACACGCGAAGCATTGCAGCCTATTAAATCCTAATCATTATCATTTAACAAATCAGCCGCCCATCAGCCAGGCATGAACCCAGGCTGGGAAGGCAAACGCAACGGGGCTTGTCAGAGGTGAGGAGCGGCGCATTCCAGGTATCTGCCAGGTACAAACTGGGTATTTGCTCGAATAAAGTGTGTCGGTGCAGTAGCAGGTTATTACTCTTCTTAATACGATGCATTAATGTTACCGCGTTATTACAATAAGTCGTACCACAAGCCCCATTGAAAATAGCACGTTATTTCTTGCATTATTCTGCATCTGTTGCACAGCGCATGTTCTGCATATTGTGTGTCTCCCATTCCAGTCCAAGCTGGGAGCAGCACTGTGTCTAACTGTCTTTGTTTCCAAATGACCTGGGACAACCCATTGCTTACATCTTTCAACCATAAAAGTGCCAAGCAGCAACTTTACAGCTGAGGCACTGGCCTCTGAAGTGGTAGGCTCTTGTCCAAACTCAGTGCCAGCTTAATGTTACCTGGTAACTTTTTCTTCCTGTGTCTCGGGTATTCAGATTACAAGCACTTCTGTGGCCGGGACTTACTGTACCTGAATTTTCCAACACTGTCTGGGCTATAGAAAAATAGCCCCTTATCATTAACGCAACCCTTTTATACCCTGGATGAATTAGATTGTGAGCTCTTCGGGGCAGGGACTCATTTTCCTAAATGGTACTTTTGTATCTGAAGCACTTCTTCCCATTATGTGGTATTTGTATTATTCGTTATTTATATGATTGTCATGTATATTACTGCTGTGAAGCGCTGTGTACATTAATGGCGCTATATTAATAAAGATATGCATACTGTACATACATACAGTACATACATACATACAGTACATACATACAGTACATACATACAGTACATACATACAGTACATACAGTACATACATACAGTACATACATAAATACAGTACATACAAACAGTACAGACATACAGTACATACATACAGTACATACATACATACATTCAGTACATACATACAGTACATACATACAGTACATACATACAGTACATACATACATACAGTAAATACATACAGTACATACATACAGTAAATACATACAGTACATACATACAGTACATACATACATACAAGTGAGTAGTATCTGATATCAAAGGAGGATTTAAAAAACAAAGAAGTGTCAAACATTTAGTACGTACCATTTCCAGTGGTTTCTCCGTCTGATTTTGAGAGAATATACAAACATGGATTCACAAAGTTCACCATTTTTTGCCCTACAAATCCCATTTCTCATATTACACTTTAATTATGTTGTACAGCTGCAGGTATACCCTGTGTCAGAGAGCTTATAATCTATTCTCTGTGCTGCAGTATGAGCATTACCTGGATATATTTATATGGATTAGATATTAAGGTTTAATCTGCGTATCTCACATCACAGCGAGCACATTAATCACACGGATATCACCCGCCCCACCCCCATCCCCTCCCCCCCCCCTCACAGTTATTAATCTGCGTATCTCACATCACGGCGAGCACATTAATCACACGGATATCACCCGCCCCACCCCCACCCCCTCCCCCCCCTCACAGTTATTAATCTGCGTATCTCACATCACGGCGAGCACATTAATCACACGGATATCACCCGTCCCCCCCCCCTCAGTTATTAATCTGCGTATCTCACATCACAAACTGCGCTGGAATTGAGCCAGAACCCATTTCCTGGCTGCTAACACGCTGGCGGTAATAAGAACTTGTTGATTTATATTTTGTAGCCCTGGGTAGTTTTGGGGCTATTATTCTGTCCTCCTCCTAGCAGTAAAGCCTAGTAAGGGTAGGTTGCCAGGAGTAATCATCGGTTTTCCCCACACATGCAGCTCAGTGAGTCAGAAAAGGTGGGCACTCAGGCCTGCTGTCCAATCAGTGAGAGAGGGCGGGTGTCACGGGAGACGCGCTTAATCACACATTTATATTTCGTGGGTCCTGATTGAGCAGAACAGGTTGAGCAAAATAAACTGAGATTTATTCCCTTGATAGGCAAACACACGACAACTGCAGAATAAACTTAATAATTACACTCACGGGTAGAGAAACAGAGGATAATGTCCAGAAAGGTGCCAAAAAAAACAGAAGATTGTTCTTTAAAATGTAGTCCATTTGCAAATTGCCAAATAAATAGCCCCAGTCCAATCCTTCTGTGAATGGGCAAAGTCTTTTCTGGTTCTCTGGGATTTTCTGGAATCCCCAGGACTAACGAAATCCTGAAGCAGGGCAAGTTTCCTTGTTGCGATGTTTTTAACCCCTTGCGTTCTGGAATCGTAGCCGCTGTACTTAGGTCTTATCCGCTTGAAGAAATCAGGTAACAGCAACAGCAATAAAACAGGAATAACCCAGGAATGAGGGGTACAGGCCTTTTTAAGGACAAGGGCCTGTGAAGGGATACATTAGCCTCATCCCATTGGCAAGGAATTATCTTCCTCCTATCAGAACCTGCCAGGTCACATGGGCAAGTCCTACACCCAGCTCAGGTATCTCTGAGCATGCTCAGTAAGCAGCTTGGTAGCACTGCTAAGTAAAAAGGGGCCACTCATTTATGGGGACGCAATGTCTGGAGTTTGGTCATGAGGTGTGAAATATCCAGGAGGAGTAACAGGATCTGCTACTCAGAAACATCCTGATTAAGTGACACTTTACGAATCTGGGATCTTTCATCCCAACAGGGGGCTCCTGTATGCATAACATTTGGTCCTTACTGCCTTACAAAGGCAGGCAGACAAAAAAATAGCATCCTGTCTGTACATTTTAAAACAGAAACAGAAAGGCACTTCCCTGCAGGTAGAGATTAGCCTGCAAAATGGGGACAGCCATGCATATAGAATTAACCCCTTCATCCCCAACGCGAAATAGGGGTAACCAGCTGAGCCCACTGCCTTTATTAATGCGCTGATTACCCCCATTTTTGCCACAGCGGGTTCTCACTGGAACTGTTTTAGTGAGTTGCACTTCCTGATTTAGTCATTTGGTCTCTACCTTTGAGAGAGACAGGTTCACCCGTACTAAGCTGTCAGGGTATTGGCAGGCTTGAGGCCCTCCCTCCGGGGAGATGTGGGGAACCATACCTCCTGTCCCACAAGGGGATAGGGGAAGAGCAAGGACCATTCTCGGTGCCCTTTGGCTGGGAGTAGGATCCAGGGACATCCTGAGGGTGAAGACCCTGACTGCTGTTATCTATCAACTGCTAGTGACTAAGGAAAATCAAATAAAGATCCTGTGTTTTTACCTATATCTTCCTGGCCTTAGACTGAAGTCTATTAGGAGCAGGGGGACGACAATTCTTTTGCAGAAACTTCACCCCATACAGCTGGGGGCTGCACGAGAGGAGGCGCTGCACCTGTGAGTACTATTCGGGCAAGACCCCAGAAGCCTGTAATGTTATTCCCCTTTACCACCATGCGGGAGACCCAGGGCCCCCTGTTACCAGCAGGTGTGCACCACACAAAGCCATGTAACCAGAGTAGCAATTCCCCTAGGAGACCCTATGTGAGATTGGGTGGGCGAAACGGGGTTACAATTTGATATGGCCCAATTTCAGCACGATTGTCCACCGCACACCCAGGTTTCCTGACTGCCTCATAACCAGTGGCGTCCTAGTTTTGAATAATAAGTGTGAAGTCAGAGTGTAAAATAAGCGTGTAAAGCTGTGCATAGAATTTACAGGCACAATCACGCCCCGTCTGATTGTATTGTATTGTATGTCTTTATTTATATAGCGCCATTAATGTACATAGCGCTTCACAGCAGTAATACGTGTGGTAATCAAATAAATAACAGATAATATAAATAACAGGTCATGGGAATAAGTGCTTTAGACATAAACGTAACATTAAGGAAGAGGAGTCCCTGCCCCGAGGAGCTTACAGTCTAATTGGTAGGTAGGGAGAACGTACAGAGACAGTAGGAGGGAGTTCTGGTAAGTGCGTCTGCAGGGGGCCAAGCTTTATGTAAGGTGTTCAGAATTGAACATTAGTTTGGTTTGGAGGCACAGCGTTCATAGAGTTTCCGAGGGGTGCCAAGAAGGGTCTCAGTTTCCGATTGAGTCCAGCAGTCCTCCTCCTCGCGAAACAGCAGCTCACGCCCATTTCACGTTGTATATGTGTAGCCCCTATTCCCCCACCGTATGGGAGATGGTGTCGCTACTTATGTATTCTGTGGCTGCAGGTTCATACCTGGGTGGTAAACAGGAGGCAGGAGATCTCCGTGATGTTGTGGGGAGGACATCAGGCTCACGGTGGTTTCCTTGGTCAGTAACAGCGCCTCCAGCCCCAGAGGATCCTCAGACTCCCAGGATGGACCTCAGGGGCACTTCTTCTTTGTGGTCAGTTCAATCATAACTCCAGATATAACTGGGTTTATTGGTACATCTAGTAGAAAAAACGAATGGCGCACAGCCAGGGAGCCAGGTGTGGAATAAAAAAGTTTTTCTTTATTGCAGCATGGTGAGAGACAAATTCACCCCCTTGGGGGACACAGACAGGAACCTCCTACGCGTTTCGGACCAACGGGTCCTTTATCAAGGAGTATGGGACATGTACAGAGTGGGCACCTTATATACCTAATGCTTAATTAGCAAATATCAGAAATCTGTGCAAAATAACATCGCGGGTCCACTGCGCATGCGCGTGACGTCATCCGGCGCGCCGATCCAACAGCCCAAAGAATTGTGGGTAGGGACCGCCCCTCATGTCGCCCGCGCATGCTCACAGTGGGCCGTGAGGGCAGAAAGGGAAAATCTCTTACTCTTAGTCCTAACTCCCGCCCCCAGTGATGTCATACCACTCCCCGATTGGCTGCAAACGCCGCTGCACCACCAATGAGTGTGTGAGGCAGACGAGGCTGCTCCAATCGCGCAGAGTGCTGCATACATACACGAAGGGGAGGGGGAGAGGATACAGAGAGGAAAATTAGTACACAATAGCCCAAATAAAGGGCAGATTGAATGCAAGGGGTAAGAAACATACATTAAAATACAAATAAAGGTGCAACTCCCACATACAAATCCCACAAAAACATAGACATACCACAGTGAATACTGCACCGACACACTTTATTCGAGCAAATACCCAGTATGTACCTGGCAGATACCTGGAATGCGCCGTTCCTCACCTCTGACAAGCCCCGTTGCGTTTGCCTTCCCAGCCTGGGTTCATGCCTGGCTGACGGGCGGCTGATCTGTTAAATGATAATGATTAGGATTTAATTGGCTGCAATGCTTCGCGTGTCTACCAGATGGCATAAATTCATGAATTGTAATGCAGTATATATATATATACTGTGCAGTATTGCAGCCAGCGGGAATAAAATGCTTCAATCCCTGTCTGGAAAATAACCCAATGCACTCGGGCAGAAAACAGTCACAAACCTCAATACACCCGGGTATACCCGAATTCGTGGGACTTGCCGAGCTCGAATAAAGTGTGTCGCCAGTGTACATGAATAGGATCTAAGATCCATATCAGCATAATGCTGTCAAAATAACACACATACACAAAATATATTAAAAACAATTAAAAGATTATCAACAAGACTAGATGTGTTACATCGTGTTTATCTGTATCTCCAATGGTGAAGAGGAAATAAATGCACTATTGCCTATTGAATAAATTATAAGACTATGCAATAAGCCAGTATTATTCAAACGTAATAATCATAGCAATTGCCCTGATCTACTGTAGGAGCTACTGTATTAATCGGTGGCAAATGCCACATAAGTCAAGAATCACAAGGGCTCTAGCCATATGTCAGGGTCTAGTGCCTACACAATAAAATGGGATGATTGACAGAAAGTAGTGTAGGAAGCATAATAATAAGACAGAGAAGACAATTCGTATCAAAACTTGCATATAAATTACAGGAAGCTTGTCATTACTCCAGCAAAGTAGCAATGAGGTGCTTATTAAACATAATATCATATTTAATGTTTACCATTTTATATATTAAGACATTTATTGTTTTAGAAAGAGGAGTTTAACCTCCTACATGCTGGTTTACACACACACTGCACCTCTGCCTCGCTTACACAGACAGTGACTCTGTCACAGGAGCAATAAGAGGAGTTATATGGAGCAATAAGAGAGTTATAGGGAGCGGTTATATGGGGCATTAGGAGGAGTTATAGGGGGAGATTATATGGAACAATAAAGACCAGTGTTAATGTGAGATAAGGGTGAGTTGTACAGTAGGTATGATGCTTTGTAACACTCCGTTGCATTTCTCAGGTGCAGCTGATGTCCGCGTCCTGCAGACCCCTCCGTCCTTTGTCGTGCAGACGGGTCACACAGCAGAGATGACCTGTACCCTGGAAGCTGCACAAAACTCCTGGAAATTTTTATATTACTGGAATGTGAATGGATCCCAGAAAAACACCACATTGCAGAATTCCTCCAGAATCACCATCGCCTCCAGCTCTGCTCTCCTGTCCACCGCCCTCAGTATCTCCTCAGTCACTCCCAGGGATACAGGGCTGTATCTGTGCTCTTGTGTGAGGGTGAAGCTTGATTCTAGCACAGCACACCAGGAATACGCAGGGGCAGGGACACACCTGCTTGTCACAGGTAAGGTACAAACCCTGCCTATTTATTCACCCAGAAATCCCTGCACTGATTTACTGAACTTTAACATCATTTTTGGATGCATTTTATGTTTGTTTGGCTCATCATCGGCCCCCCTCCTCTGTACTAGGGTCTGGCTACATGTCTGAGTGTGGTGCATACCTGCTGGCAACAGGAGGGCCTGAGTCTCCCGCGATGGTATGGGGGATGTCAGGATCAGGTTTCTGGGGTGAATGCCTCCGTTTCATTTAGTGGTGCAGCGCCTCCATCTCTGGTAAGCCCCAGGAACGCGGGGTGGAATCCTTCCAGAGAGTCCCCCACTCGGGGACGAGAGATTCCAGTCTCACACAATAGCTCTTTTCTTAAAAGCAGCAGGTCTTTATTCACCAGCAGCAGTAGCAGCAATAACAGCAACAACAGCAGGAGGATCAGCAGTCAGGTACAGGGTAGCTTCTTCCACCGAGACTGCTCTCCCTCAGGATGGTCTCTTCTTCCTGCCACCACCCCAGGCCACGGGCACCCAGGATGGGCTAGCTCTTCCCTCACCCCCTAGGCAGGGTGAGAGGCATTGGTCCACCTTACTACACTGTAGTTCTAACAGCCCTACTCATAGGCTGCTCCTTCTCCAACTGCAAGTTCACTAACACTGGACCAGCCAGTGTCACACTCGCTGCAGACTAACTAACACTTCTGAATCTCACACTCACTAACTCTAAATAGGCAATGCCCTGCTCTTTATGATGTCAACAGGCCCCTCCCCTATGTCTCTTGCCTTGACACAGGGTCAGGTGACCTACCTCCACCACTCAGGGCAGGGCTTGAAGTGGGGGAAACCCATGATAACTTCTGGCAGCCTGCACTTACAAGGGCTTATACCAGAAGGAGGAAAGAACTATAGCCCAATTTCTTACCAGGGCTACATATATTAGAGAAAAACTTGAGATTAGTTTCGGGGTAAGAGATGCATAGACACAGATGTGGGCTCTTCTGCTGCTTAGCCTCCCCGTCCCTCTGCTAGTTCACTGATCTCTTTATCTGCGCGGCCTTTCTGCTTTTTTACTAAGTAAATATAACCGGTACACCAGTATTTTCTGACTTTAGGAAGAGAGCTTGGTCATTAAAACTTGTGTTTAAACTGGCAATCCCTTGTAGGAGCAAAATATATTAATGACAGTGACATGTTTAAGGGGTCAGTCCCTCGTAGGGGCAAAGTATACTAATGGCAGTGACAGGGTTAAGGGGTCAGTCTCTCCTAGGGGCAAAGTGTACTAATGGCAGTGACATGGTTAATGGGTCAGTCCCTCCTGGGGCAAAGTGTACTAATGGCAGTGACAGGGTTAAGGGATCAGTCCCTCGTAGGGGCAACGTGTACTAATGGCAGTGACAGGGTTAAGGGGTCAGTCCCTCATAGGGGCAAAGTGTACTAATGGCAGTGACATGGTTAAGGGGTCAGTCCCTCCTAGGGGCAGAGTGTACTAATGGCAGTGACATGTTTAAGGGGTCAGTGCCTGCTAGGGGCAAAGTGTACTAATGGCAGTGACAGGGTTAAGGGGTCAGGCCCTCCTAGGGACAAAGTGTACTAATGGCAGTGACAGGGTTAAGGGGTCAGTCTCTCCTAGGGGCAAAGTGTATTAATGGCAGTGACATGGTTAAGGTGTCAGTCCTTCCTAGGCTCACAGTGTTCTAATGGCAGTGACATGGTTAAGGTGTCAGTCCCTCCTAGGCTCACAGTGTTCTAATGGCAGTGACACATTTGCGATTCCTGTGTAAAGTCTGGTACCGTGACACTTCCACTCTCACATTATTGTGACTTCAAAAGAAATCCATTTATTATAATATCACAAACTGCCCCAAACATCCGTGTAATAATGACAATCTTACAGGACCCGGCTGGGTGGTGGTGGGGCTCGGTGCTGAGGGAGAGGGTGGGCCTCTTAGCTTCTTCTGATCCTCATTACCGCCATTTCCTCCAGCTCCATCGCGTTGTTGTGATGTTGTGGCGTAAAGTGATATTGTGTTGTTGAGATTACACTTCGTCACCAGGCGATGAGGAGCAGGAGGGTTTGCTGGAGCTTGTAGAGGCCTTGCGCTCTCCCCCGGCAATCCATTTAAATGTTGTGGGGCAGAGTGCGGGGCCTCTCAAGGTTTGGGGCTCGGTGGCACCGCCATCAAGCCGGCCCTCAACCAAACTGTCCAAATAAATCACACACAAAACTCATCCTTCTCAGGAAGGCCGTAGGGCAGGAACAGCTCCAGCTATATCTTGAGAGAGGCCCACGACCGGAATAAAACGCCGATCACCAAATAAACCTTCATATCTCTTCCACAAGTCCACTGAGGACCACTCCTTCTTTTACATCTAATTGTCGGGGGTTTCCGCCTCACCGCGGGGACCGCTGTGGCTGCGCACCGCCGGCAAGAATCTGCTTAACGTGAAGCGTCACCCGGTGACCTGTACAGTTATAGTGACAGAGGATACCGTGGGAAAACGGTCAAACCCCTTGTCATGGGAGAGGGGGTTTGGCCCGGTATTAAAGGGGTTGCACCCCATATGGCCACCGCCTGACCTCACTTGGGAGGCAAGGGGTTAACTGGATTGCGGTCCAGTAATGTGTTTTTACCCTGCTTCAGCACCCAAATGTGTATTCCCCTGTAAAGTTGTATTGTTTCCATTCTCAGTCTTTGCACCAACCTAGGCACTAGGATCGGGTTGAGAAGGAAATGGTTAATGATATGTGTGTGTTTATTGCCCTTTGTCCCCTTTCCCGCCTTTGCAGTCTCCATTTTGCAGCATCTCCGTAGGCCGCCATGGGAGCCCCAAGTAACTCTATGGAAATTCCGGCGATTTGGGACCAATATCCCAAAAGACCTGCAGGTGGCGCCAGAGAGGAGGAGCGGCGGTTCCCCATTGAAAGTCAATGTCGCAATGTGTTTCAATGGGGATTCCTTGATGCCGACCTCCGGAGACGAACTGGCAGCCCGCCAGCCCGCAAAACCGCAAGAGCGGAGTGTCTGGAATAAAAGCCCAGGAAAAGAGATGGGCTCTGTAATATGCTAATGATCAGGGTGCGACAAGTGGTCTACAATAGGCCCCTAGTCAAAGGCTCTCCCCCCACCCTACTTGTGAATGCCAGGGCAGAGGAGAACAATCCCTGAGTACTTGGGCAAAGTATTGTGTGTCACACCTTTAACAAAGGCTATGATGGGCCAGTGATCAGTCTGGTAGACCCAAAGACGCCTTTGATTTAGTGTGTTGAAATCCCATGCTAGAGTATAGGACTCAAACCCTATATAAATGAGGGTCAGCCCTATACCAAGTGTTAGTGTTATTCATTGTGACTTCGTTTTGTATCCTGAATGAATTGCCAGTCCTGTACCTGATTGCTTCATTTCCTAAACCCTAAGTAAGTGTTCATATCTTGTGCGTTAATTGTATTTTTCTGTGTGTTCATCCTTTCCCAAGGAATAAACTTTCTTTATTATATCTTAGTCGCATTCAGTTCAACCCAGTGAAATATTTTTTGTGTGTATATTATAACCCTGTCCGACGCTACCGTCACACCCCTCCTGCGCATTGAATCATTGTCACTGCCGCGTAGATGAAAGTAAAGCTACACAAGATGTTGTTTCACAGTGTTGTCTGTTACCGTGGTTACCAATTTATTTCCATTTGAATAATCTAGTTGAAACGGTTCAAGCACATTGTCTGAAAATGTAGTACTTGCAAAATGTGCAAAGTAATACATGAAATATTTTATATCAAGAATCCAGTCGATGAGATGCACCATTTAATCGTCTTTTTCTCACTTAAAATAAAACAAAAAATGTATTCGAACACGAGGGCTGCGCCGATTTTACTGAAATTTCTGGCAGGTCTAAGTTAGGGTGGCAGAGAGCTACCATCAAAATGCCATCAGAATGAGTCACAGCGTTTGGCCTGTGGAGAGAGAGCACAAACACAGACAAAAAAAACCCACACACCCAATGTGGCCACAAAGTCTCGTTGACGTCTTTACTCGCTCACTCTCTCACTCATCCTATAACAGGGTTGTATATAGGTAAAGAGAACACTTGGGCGCAGATACACAGAAGTCCAGTAACTTAATGTTAATAACGAGACGTTATAAAGATCCTTAATGGCGGTTATTTTCCCTGAGATTAATGCATATACCCAAAGCAATTATGGTATTTGCCCGATTATACAGTAGGGCAACCCTAATTTCAGTAGTAGCTAGAAAGAAAAAAGTGTACACACACATACATATATACACACATACTCTCTCTGTGTCTCTCTGTGTCTCTTTGTGTCTGCCACAAGCAACATGGCAGCTTCATGCCCCCACGGGCAAGCTTCCTCCGTTTTACCCTCCTACCTCATACATCCGACTGCTGATTGGTTTGCAAAGTGGGTGGGCCCAATTATAAAGCAAGTGTACTTTTCAACTTAACTTTATTTTAAAAAAAAACAAAAAAAAACCTTGCCTTATTATTGGGAAAAAACAGAATATGCAAAAACAATAGCCATTGTATATCTCATTAGCATAGGCGTAACAGCATGTTAAGTTAGCACTGCCTCTCGTTAGCTTGAATTAACATGCCACACTTAAGTATGCGTTAATCCATGTCAGACCCTGAAATATGGGAGAGAGGGGGAGATGCGGAGATCAGGCGGTGGTGGTGTTGCCGGGTCCCGCATTGGGCCCTATGGAGGTGAGGAAAGTTTTGGACATGTGTTTTCGAGACTCGCATACATATATTACTAGCCCCCTGGGGCTGCATGTACCAGCTAATGTGAGGGAGAAGACCTGGGGGTGGGGGGGAGTGGTATGTTGAACTGCTGTCCTTGCTGGCAGGTAACACAGAGGTCTCATTTCCAGAGGCTCTCCTAGCTCAGCATATAATTGTCATGGAGGCCAGTACTTTTAATACCGTTCACCTTCCGGGATCAGTTCACTTGGCAGGACAACATTGTTGAATAAAATGTGGTTTAATAAAATGTATTTGTTGAATAAAATGGGCCTGCACACATACAAAAATACATGGGAATACATCCCAACTGGGGATCTAAGGGAGACACTAGCCTCAACTAGGTGAAGGGCGCCTTCTTCAGGTGGGCTTACCCTGTCCGCTCCACGTCCAGGAACACCCGGTACTCTTTTCAGGAGAGCCACCACGCTCTCCCTACTGGATTCAACACCTTCCAATTCTCAGAACTTGGTCCCAAGAACTTGGGCGCGAGAACTTGCTCCCAACACTTATCCTCCGCTTGGTCGGGCTGCTCCTGCACCTCTATGCCGAGCAGCCGCTAGTCACGTCACTGGACTAAGCCTGGAACAAGGTATAACGTTCCTGAGAACTTGGCGCCGCACTCGGAGAACTTGGCCACGACTATAGAACTTGTCCTCAGCTAGGTCAGGCTTCATCCGGCAACTCCGTGCCAAGTGTTTTGCTATTCGGAGCAAAGCACTTTTGAAAAGTCCGCCAGTGCTTCACCGGACCAAGCCCTAGGATGCTCTGGTTCTTGGATCGGGCAGGCCCCTTACATAGACTTCGCTGTGCTATGTTTAACATGGAAAGGGGACTGGCGGCCAATCAGAGAGTGGGGTTGTCCACAGCTGCCAACCACGAGCCAGGGGCCCACCTGGCTGTAAACAATCAAAGGAGGGGGCGTGCTTAGGCTCAGGTTGTCAGCAAGACGGGAAATATGAACTGGCCAATGGAAATCTTGTCTACGAGCTCAGTCTCGGTAATGGCTTTCCCTGGCCAGCCCATTACCACCCGCTGGGCAGGCTTCACAGAGTCCGGCTACAACAAAGGGTATCACCCGCTGACGGCCCAACCGCAGATATGTTCCTCCGCCCTTCCCCGCATACCAGATGGTCCGACCCCTAGCCCATCCGTCCCTTTGATCCGTCATTGCCTGCAGGCCCCCCAGCTAATTACATTACCGGGACTGTCTGTATGGCAATGGACACACATATCAATTCAAAGTAATACAGAATTAGGACTTGGGCTCTACAACTTGGATTCTACAACTTGGTTTTAAAACAGGCTCCTGCACTGTGGTTTAAAACGGGGTTCTAGAACTTGCTGGTGGGACAATGATGTTACATAGGGTTTTATTATCACTCCAACACACATTGTCTTTATCCATAGACGCGGACTCGCAAAACATGACTATTTTCGGGTACAATTACAGTACTCCCGGTATAACCGGTCAGTAACACTTTACACAGTTTTAACCCTTTTTGCCCCCCAACATCCACCCTTAAACTCCTGTTTCCAAAGTCCCGGTTGTCATGGGAGACCAGGTTATTTACACCTTTTTACCGGGATCATTCTTTGAGCAAAACAAGGTAGAGAAATAAATTGTAATTTATTCGGCATTCATTCGCTGACACACAATGAAACACAAAATACAGATGAAAAGACACACTTACTTTGGGGCTGGGGGTGAAAACGAGACTTTCCTATGTGCAGGGAACTCTATGGGAGTTTTACCCTGACCGGGACTTAGCCCGGAATCTCCTGTAACCCAAATCTGCATAAAATTCTACACGCCCCCGCTATGTTCTCTTCTGGGAACTTGGACCCTCCTGACCGCGAGTTACTCCAAATCTCCTGGAACTCAAATCGACATAAAATCCCAGCCGAGTCTGCTACGTTCGATTCTGAGAACTTGGGCGCAAAAGTCGGGACTTAGTCTCTGGCGGGCAGGCTTTTCAGGCTTGAAATCAAAGCCGGTTGCTTTGCTATTACAAACAAAGCATCTTTGAAAAGCCGCCCGCGCTCTCTCAGCTCAGACTCAAGGGGAACACACCATCTGATGACACAGGGCTTCTTATAGTATTCTCTGCTTCATTCATAAAATAGAAGCAGAGCGGACAGCCAATCAGCACGTGGGAACTTTCTCAAGCAGTCAATCCGGGTCAGCGGGGAATTTGAAACAGCCAAGAGACATGCGCAATCTGCCACATCTCACCCCAGCTATCGCAATGCCACACGCTGGGCAGACGCCCCTATGTCTGGCAGAACAAGTGGCATCCCGGAGGACTGCCATTGATCTCCGGACCTGGTACTCTGCCTTTCCCCGCTGACCAAATGCTGTTCCCACCTCTGGGCATCTTCTGGCTGCTTTGAACTCCGAAGTCTAGCAGACATACTTCCAACGCCAATGGGTTTGCACAGGCTCCTTGTTTGGTCATCGGTTCCGAATGTAAAATACACTGAAATGCATTTGAAAAAACACTGAGGCCCCACAACCTTATATACGGTTGGGCACCCACAAACCCTATACTGGTTGTGGGTCACCTTGGTAGTAGCTGGGTTACCCCCCTAAACCTAGGGATTCCCTCATCTACAGGAATAAATGTTTTATCCCTATGCCTCATTCTCCTTTCTGGGCTGTGCTGAAGCAGGGTACCCTAGTGGTGAGTCGCGCTTGCATTTTCAAGGAGAGATATTGCTGGGACAATGTGCCTACATGTATCCGAGAATCAGGCATGATTCCCGGGTACATTTATAGGGGAACCGACAACTCCGGACCCCACCCTCCTAGGCACATTCTGACAACAGTTCCTCCGCAAAACCCCGTTTGAAACTCATACCCCAGCAATCCCTGCTCGCTGACACGCCCGGAAACTCACCCCCCAGCAATCCCTGCTCGCTGGCACGCCCGGAAACTCACCCCCCAGCAATCCCTGCTCGCTGGCACGCCCGGAAACTCACCACCCAGCAATCCCTGCTCGCTGGCACGCCCGGAAAGGGAAAAACACAAAAACTGGTTTTATTACAGACAGTACAATGTGATCATACAACGTTACTGGGCCCAAGAGCTATTGGTTGCAGAGCTTTCAGATAGGGTTTTTGACTGTTTAAAAATCCCTGCAACCGATCGGGATATAGATTCGTGCGGTACAAAGTTGTAACATCGTAACCAAGATTTGTATCCAGCTTCAAGAGTTCGTAAGAACTAAGGACTTCCAAACCAATTCTACGGGGGTAGAACGAAGCAAGCAGTCCCGGCGGAGAAAAAGTGGTTGCGAGCGGCGCCACTAGCTAAAGACTGTTTTGCGGCTTTGTTTGTGTACAATCCCCGCTCCTGGGAAATTGTGCCTAGAGACTTTGTTTCTAAAAAGTTCGATTTGGATACAGAAGATTTCGTTTTGCCCTGTCCCAGTAAGTGTATTTTCGTAATATTTTGTAAATCAAGCTGTGTATGTTCATTGTGTAAATAACTAACAATTTATTTTATCTTTTGCTTTGCTCAGTCAAATGATCCGGGTATTAAGGTGTTAAGAGTGCTGTCCTCCCGTGACAGTAATAGAGGTGCAAAACAGGAATATATATAGAGATAAATAACAGAAGAAAACAGGTCTCTGTATGCTGCACTCTCATATACAATTAATTTGTAGTAATTAATTAGTTAATAATGAACCTTTATTGGGTATATATTAAAATGTAGTCTGTATATTTAATAAAACAAAAAAAAGTGAGTGATAATAATATATAAAGTGAATAGCACCATTAAAATGTGATTGTACCCAGGGTAATTATTAAAGTGTGGTGTCTTCTTTCAGTATATAGATGTAGGTAATGTGTACATGTAGCAATCCAAGTAGATAAATTTTTGGACTGTTATCCTATACTTAGCCCAGTATCTAGTTTGCATGATCAATAGATAGCAGCATCTGCTGATGCTTCCATAACGGCCAGCTTAACCACTACACCAGCGAGTGTAGAAAGGACGGTGGTGCGGCCTGGTCACTATCCCAGTAAAGAGGAGGCCGGCCTGGTGTGGTTTGGCTATTGGGAGGGTTTTTTTGTTTACGTTTCAGAGGAGGCCGAGTTGTTTGGAATCGAAGGATGTAAAAATAATTAGGTTGTTCGGTTTGGGGAATCCATCAAAGGATTTGGTGGCGCTGATGGTGAGACCTTCGGGATCAGTTTGCAGCAATCGCGCATGAACGACCGGCAAGTGCCGACCGGAGGCCCGTGCACAGCCAACGGAATAAAAAACTGTGACAGAGCCCCAAGAACCGGGACTGTATGGGTCATTTAGTTAAACTGTTTGGCCAAAGCGTTCTAAGCCTGCAGCCCACCAAGGCATGGCGCCTCTCCCGGTCCTAACTATATACTTTGTCATTTGGATGAAGCATTGGGCTTTTTGTTTTGTTTTTGCTGTATACAGTACATTAGATCACACCCAATAGCACTCCTATTTACACAAATTTATATATAATGTGGTGGGTGTTGGGTTCAGAGCTTGCAGAACCGCAGAAATACTACAAATGTAAATAAATGTAATATCTGTAATTGTCTGATTTTTTTTTTTTTTTAAATGGCAATAATGAACCTAATAAACATCCCGGCGCCATTACTTTATCCCGGCGCCATTACTTTATCCCGGTGCCATTACTTTAGTCTGGTCCCTTAAATACATACACGTATAACTTCTGCACTGCGGATAATACTGGCGCCATACAAATAAGAGATAATAATAATAATATACCATTGTTTGCAAATGTGCCGGTTGTCCTCATTAAATCTGTTTTCATCCCCTATCACCCATAGAGGGTAATTAATTAAATGCCGATAGTGCTAATTGGTGGAATATCATGTTGGAAACTCACATGTAAGAAATGACCTTGCATCACTGAGACTGCGCCTGACATCACAACATGACATAGTGACACGGTGACACGGTGACAGTAGGATGTGATTGCACATTACATCCTCTCACAGTGACACATTCACACCGTGGCAGAGAGAACCCACAGTATGGGCCGTTAAGTCTATTCTCTTATTGCAGCGGGACACAAATAATATATTTTATCAATGTAATTCTGCACTAACAAGCTGCTTGTTTCCCAGGGACCCCTGCAATAACCCTGAGGATGGGAGCAGGGGGGCAGCTCCTTGTCTGCACGGCTGAGAGATTTTACCCTCCGGAGCTGAACATTTCCTGGAGCTTCTCTCTGGTGGGTCTCCAGACAGAGGAGAACCTAACAGAGAACGAGGACGGATCTTATACGAAGACGTCCAGCGTGAACGTGACAGAGGAGCTGAGGGAGCAGGAGAGCAACGGAGTGACCTGCCAACTGCAGCACCTCACCCTGACTGCACCCCTCACTAGAACACTGCATCTCTCAGGTAAGACAGGGAAGAGACAGCGAGTACCCCGGGGTAATATGAGAGTAGAGGAAGCCTGGGCCACAGGGACACAGGTAAGACAGGGAAGAGACAGCGAGTACACAGGGGTAATATGAGAGTAGAGGAAGCCTGGGCCACAGGGACACAGGTAAGACAGGGAAGAGACAGCGAGTACACAGGGGTAATATGAGAATAGAGGAAGCCTGGGCCACAGGGACACAGGTAAGACAGGGAAGAGACAGCGAGTACACAGGGGTAATATGAGAGTAGAGGAAGCCTGGGCCACAGGGACACAGGTAAGACAGGGAAGAGACAGCGAGTACACAGGGGTAATATGAGAATAGAGGAAGCCTGGGCCACAGGGACACAGGGAAGAGACAGCGAGTACACAGGGGTAATATGAGAATAGAGGAAGCCTGGGCCACAGGGACACAGGTAAGGAGAAGAGAGAGAGAAAGGAGCGCTAACGTTCAAATTCTAATATTTAAATAAAGGGAACTTCCTCGCCCAGTGGGTCAATATGGACACACAATTTATCTATATAAGGGCAAATCCCGTGTTTTAGTTCAATTTTAATGAAATGCTGCCCCTCCCACCCCTCCCTCCTTCCACCCCCCATCCCCCCGGTGGGCGTTCTCATGGTGGATATTCTCATGGTTCTTTCTGTCTCTGCAGAGACGCCCTCTGTATATCTGTACCTGTATGCTCTGCTTGGCCTCATCCCTCTTTCGCTTGTTGGGTTCTTCTATATGAAGAGCGTGTGCAGCCCAGCTGGGAAACGTAAGTAATGCCGTATTGTCTTTTTAAATAAGATAAAGTTCCAATGTTGGACCATGCTTGTGGAAGTGTGGCTGACCCACATTCTGTCTCCATGTAGGACCTGGTACAGCTGAGCCCTCTGTTGGGGAGCAGGGATGCATGAGAGGAAACCCTCAGGTATGTATCTAATCCTTGCAGGTGGTCCCTCCCCTTCTCTTTCTGCTGTGAATAATAAATACAGTACTGTTGTCTGTTATACCGTTGTCTCCTCCTGCACGACCCTCCTCTTCTGTATTTTCTCTTACTATCCCTGTGTTTGTATTTCTCATTTCACTTATATACCTAAAAAGTATTTGCCTCGCTTCTTTCCTGGCTGAGATACTTCCTCCTCTGCTCGGAACTTTGCACCTCTGATTATTTGGTAGTCGCCTTCTGCCTGATATCATTCTCTATCCTCCGACTCTTGCTATGTTTCTTAAAAACTGTCTTTTTTGCCTCTACAATTCCTGCCGCCTCCTTTAAGAATGAGCCGGGCTTTCTTTACCTTGGGATTTTTCTGGCCTGCCTGACACACAGCTCTGCTACTTTTAGTATTCCATCTTTTAGTTTTTCCCACGGCTCCTGTATTCGACTCAAATACTGTACCTCCTCTCTGCCAAAACATCCCTAATATATTCCCATATCCGAAACGTCCGACCTCCTAAAATGTAAGACCTTACTCTCTGTGTGGTATGCCTCAGCCTCTGTCTTTATACCAAGCCACACTGGTTGATGATCACTGATTGGTGATTAATGGCTGATGATCACTGATTGATGATCACTAATTGGTTATTCCTGGTTGATGATCACTGATTGGTGATCACTGATGATCACTGGTTGATGATCACTGATTGGTGATCACTGATTGGTGATCACTGATGATCACTGGTTGATGATCACTGATGATCACTGGTTGATGATCACTGATTGGTGATTATTGCTTGATGATCACTGATTGGTGATCGTTGACGATCACTGATTGGTGATCACTGATGATCACTGGTTGATGATCACTGATTCGTGATTACTGGTTTATGATCACTGATTGGTGATTACTGGTTGATGATCACTGATGATCACTGGTTGATGATCACTGATTGGTGATTACTGGTTGATGATCACTGATTGGTGATCACTGGTTAATGATCACTGATTGGTGATCACTGATGATCACTGGTTGATGATCACTGATTGGTGATCACTGATTGGTGATCACTGATGATTACTGGTTGATGATCACTGATGATCACTGGTTGATGATCACTGATTGGTGATTAATGGCTGATGATCACTGATTGATGATCACTAATTGGTTATTCCTGGTTGATGATCACTGATTGGTGATCACTGATGATCACTGGTTGATGATCACTGATTGGTGATCACTGATTGGTGATCACTGATGATCACTGGTTGATGATCACTGATGATCACTGGTTGATGATCACTGATTGGTGATTATTGCTTGATGATCACTGATTGGTGATCGTTGACGATCACTGATTGGTGATCACTGATGATCACTGGTTGATGATCACTGATTGGTGATTACTGGTTTATGATCACTGATTGGTGATTACTGGTTGATGATCACTGATGATCACTGGTTGATGATCACTGATTGGTGATTACTGGTTGATGATCACTGATTGGTGATCACTGGTTAATGATCACTGATTGGTGATCACTGATGATCACTGGTTGATGATCACTGATTGGTGATCACTGATTGGTGATCACTGATGATTACTGGTTGATGATCACTGATGATCACTGGTTGATGATCACTGATTGGTGATTACTGGTTGATGATCACTGATTGGTGATCACTGATGATCACTGGTTGATGATCACTGATTGGTGATCACTGATTGGTGATCACTGATGATTACTGGTTGATGATCACTGATGATCACTGGTTGATGATCACTGATTGGTGATCACTGATGATCACTGGTTGGTGATCACTGATTAGTGATTACTGGTTGATGATCACTGATTGGTGATCACTGGTTGATGACCACTGATTGGTGATCACTGATGATTATTGGTTGATGATCACTGATTGGTGATTACTGGTTCATGATCACTGATTGGTGATCACTGGTTGATGATCACTGATTGGTGATCACTGGTTGGTGATCACTGGTTGGTGATCACTGGTTGGTGATCACTGGTTGGTGATCACTGGTTGGTGATTACTGGTTGGTGATCACTGGTTGGTGATTACTGGTTGATGATCACTGATTGGTGATCAATGTTTGATCACTGATTGGTGATCACTGATGATCACTGGTTGATGATCACTGATTGGTGATCAATAATGATCAATGATTGGTTTTCACTGGAACCCAAGTTCTCCCCCACAATTACGTTTTGCAGCAACGTGGAACAATCAGATGCTCACAGTTATAGGGGCACATGCATCACACGTTATCCTATTCAAGTCAATGGTGTTAACATGAACTGGTACGTTAACCTGTAAGCCAGCTCTTCATACATGTTCCCCATAGTGAGCAGTGCAGAGTAAGCTTGTTTATTGCATTGCATATATTGCTAATTTGAATCTCCCACAGCACTCATTACTGCTCTTGTGTACCTTGACAAAAGACTCACATTCTATTATATATACACATCCTGGGGACAGCTGAGACCCGATTATTGGGAGAATATCCCACACCCATCTGTAAGCTTGTTTATAATGGGCACACAGACCAGTCAACCGAAGACAGACTAATCAAGAAAGGGCAACTTATAATCAGCTTAACCCTACCACACCCTTTGCAATCATACAAGAGAAGAAGCAAAACACACACAATTAGCTCCCCAGTAAAAATATACAAACAGACCCACAACTCTCCTTTCTGTTTAACTCACACTTAGAAAAGCAGCTGCACTTGGAAGAAGCAGATACTTACAGGCAGAGCGAGCAGCTCCAAGCTCAGGTATATGCTATAAAAGCAGAAAGGGGAAGATACCTAAAATATATAATTTGTTCTTTGTAATGAAGTGTAAGCGTATCAGTAAAAAAGCAGCGGTTCTTTGGGTTTGGGAATACAAAAAGTAGTGTTCTGTAAGGTACAACCTCAAGCTTGTAAGGAAGCATCAATACACATGTATGCAGATGACACAATCCTATATGCACACAGCCATAGCCTCTCTGACCTTCAACACATACTTCAGTCTGACTTTTTGAGACTCGAAAAATGGATTTCCCAAAACAAACTGTTTTTAAACACTGTAACAATGGTGTTTGGGACCAAGATTACATTTTTAAAGCTTCCAGCGACTGAGCTCCTGATTAGAACCAAAGCTAACACCACCCTAACCCCTGTCACTAGTTTTAAATACCTGGGCTTATGGTTTGACTCCCTCTTAACTTTCGGGATGCACATTGATACCCTGACAACCAAGACCTATGCCAAACTAGGGGTACTTTACAGGAACAAATCCTCCCTAAGTCTCCTGGTCAGAAAGCGTATCGCACAGCAGATGCTAATGCCAATTATTGACTATGGAGACATAGTATATGGCTCAGCACCTCAAACCCACCTTAGCAAACTTGACACCCTCTACAATTCAATTTGTCGTTTTGTTCTCCAATGCAACTACAACACACATCACTGTGATATGCTCAAAGAACTAGATTGGTCATCACTAGAGTCTAGGCGCAAAGTTCACCTTTCCTGTCTTACCTTTAAATTCTTCATGGGCAAGCTACCCAGCTATCTGAACAAGTTCCTCACCCCTACCACATGCAGCACCTATCACCTGAGATCAGACTCCTAAAGACTGTTCATGGTCCCAAGGCTCAACAAAGTATCCGGACGTTCCTCCTTCTCCTACCTTGCACCCCAAAACTGAAACAACCTACCGGAGACTCTCACATCCACCACCAGTTTAAGTTCTTTCAAATCTAAGACTGTCTCACACTTTAATCTGGTCTGTAACTGTTACATACGCCCATAATATATATTTTCTTTAACTGTGCATGCAATGTCTTGTATATAATGTATACCCTGTTCATTTATTTAACTGTATTTGTAGCCATGTATTATTTGTCTTACTCTGTGCCCAGGACATACGTGAGAATGAGAGGTAACTCTCACTGTATTACTTCCTGGTAAAATATTTTATAAATAAATAAATAAATAAGCTCTATCACACTTGGATCATGAGATGTATCAACACTCGCGGCCTGCACTATTTCTCTGTCTTTCTCTATCCCGTCTCGATTACTGTAACCTCCTGCTGTCCGGCCTTCCTGCCTCTCACCTGTCTCCCCTACAATCTATCCTAAACGCTGCTGCCAGAATCACTCTACTCTTTCCTAGATCTGTCTCAGCATCTCCCCTCCTGAAATCCCTCTCCTGGCTTCCGATCAAATCCCGCATCTCACACTCCATTCTTCTCCTCACTTTTAAAGCTTTACACTCTTCGGCCCCGCTCACACTGCACACTGCATGACGTGCGTGACACAGCCCCCTCCCCGCTCCTCGGGGGACACCGGGGGAACGGGACGGCACCTGCCATTGACCGCCGCGACCCTACTCCTGCAGCTTAAGCACGGATCGCTGGGCTGCAGGAGTGCGCAGTGGAGGCGCGCATGGTAGCGCGCTGCCGTAGCAGGCAGTGTGAGCTCGGCCTTCGGCCCCTCCTTACATCTCAGCCCTAATTTCTCGCTATGCACCACCCCGAATCTAACGTTCTTCTCAAGGATGTCTTCTCTCTACCCCCTGTGCCTAAAGCCCTGCTGATTTGGAGTCAGTACTGCCGCTCTTTCATAACACTTCCAGATTATTCACTAAAGCAGGGGTCTTAAACTCAGTCTTCAAGGCCCACCAACCTGCTGGGATATCCTGAAAAAAACCTGGCCTGTTGGTGGTCTTTGGGAATGAGCTTGAGACCCCTGCACTAAGTATCCTGGTTGCAAAAAATAAACAGTGGAAAGTAATTGTGCAGATTTATCAAAAGGTAAAACTCCGGTCGTTATTGATGAAATTACTGTTATTTGATAAATCTGCTGTTTTTGTCCCAGTTTTGATGCCGGGTGACTTTAGTAAGTAGATCTCCGGCTTCCTTGGTGCCCCCTCTTTAATGAGGTTTGTCCCTCTCGCTTGTCCCCCAGCAGGACGGCGACATGGGCCTGCATTACGCTGCCATCGTCCCCCGCCTGCGCGGTGGGGAGGCACGCGACGCACGGAGACGGGAAGAACACATCGAGTATGCGCCTGTGAGGACAGCGCGGAACACTCTGCCCGTCTCTGCCACGCCAGGGCCAGGAGATGTGGAACAGACACAGGATGTGTATTATGCCACGCTGAGAATGTCTCCCCCGGGAACAGGGTGCCCCCCGCTACTGATAACCTGCCGTTAGGGGGGGGGGGGAGGAGAGAGATCACATTTCGGGCTTGCGGGAGGGGGGAATGTACTGTAAGGAAGTCCGTATGTGCAGACATGGTGGTGGATGCATGGAATCGCCACCCAGCAGAGATGGTAGAGGCTGATACAGTCAGGGAATGTAACAATGATCATCAAATAGTCATTTCTATATTTTAATTGCGGTTCTTGCTAAGCACCTGTGACTGACCTGTTTATTAAGACAGCTTTCTCTCTCTATTAGAGAGGGTATGAGAGCTGCAGGTACCGCAGTGTGTGCACCTACAGAGGGACATACCGTGATGTGGCTGCAGGTACCGCAGTGTTTGTACCTACAGAGGGACATACCGTGACGTGGCTGCAGGTACCGCAGTGTGTGCACCTACAGAGGGACATACCGTGACGTGGCTGCAGGTACCGCAGTGTTTGCACCTACAGAGGGACATACCGTGACGTGGCTGCAGGTACCGCAGTGTTTGCACATACAGAGGGGACATACCGTGACGTGGCTGCAGGTACCGCAGTGTGTGCACATACAGAGGGACATACCGTGATGTGGCTGCAGGTACCGCAGTGTTTGCACCTACAGAGGGACATACCGTGACGTGGCTGCAGGTACCGCAGTGTGTGCACATACAGAGGGACATACCGTGATGTGGCTGCAGGTACCGCAGTGTTTGTACCTACAGAGGGACATACTGTGACGTGGCTGCAGGTACCGCAGTGTGTGCACCTACAGAGGGACATACCGTGACGTGGCTGCAGGTACCGCAGTGTGTGCACATACAGAGGGGACATACCGTGACGTGGCTGCAGTTACCGCAGTGTTTGCACATACAGAGGGACATACCGTGACGTGGCTGCAGGTACCGCAGTGTTAGCACCTACAGAGGGACATACCGTGACGTGGCTGCAGGTACCGCAGTGTGTGTACCTACAGAGGGACATACCGTGACGTGGCTGCAGGTACCACAGTGTTAGCACCTACAGAGGGACATACCGAGACGTGGCTGCAGGTACCGCAGTGTTTGCACCTACAGAGGGACATACCGTGACGTGGCTGCAGATACCGCAGTGTTTGCACCTACAGAGGGACATACCGAGACGTGGCTGCAGATACCGCAGTGTGTGCACCTACAGAGGGACATACCGTGACGTGGCTGCAGGTACCGCAGTGTGTGCACCTACAGAGGGACATACCGTGACGTGGCTGCAGGTACCGCAGTGTGTGCACCTACAGAGGGACATACCGTGACGTGGCTGCAGGTACCGCAGTGTTTGCACATACAGAGACACATACCGTGACGTGGCTGCAGGTACCGCAGTGTTTGCACCTACAGAGGGACATACCGTGACGTGGCTGCAGGTACCGCAGTGTGTGCACCTACAGAGGGACATACCGTGACGTGGCTGCAGGTACCGCAGTGTTTGCACATACAGAGACACATACCGTGACGTGGCTGCAGGTACCGCAGTGTTTGCACATACAGAGGGACATACCATGACGTGGCTGCAGGTACCGCAGTGTGTGCACCTACAGAGGGACATACCGTGACGTGGCTGCAGATACCGCAGTGTTTGCACCTACAGAGGGACATACCGTGACGTGGCTGCAGGTACCGCAGTGTGTGCACCTACAGAGGGACATACCGTGACGTGGCTGCAAGTACCACAGTGTTTGCACCTACAGAGGGACATACCGTGACGTGGCTGCAGGTACCGCAGTGTTTGCACATACAGAGGGACATACCGTGACGTGGCTGCAGGTACCGCAGTGTGTGCACATACAGAGGGACATACCGTGACGTGGCTGCAGGTACCGCAGTGTTTGCACCTACAGAGGGGACATACCGTGACGGTGCTGCAGGTACCGCAGTGTGTGCACATACAGAGACACATACCGTAACGTGGCTGCAGGTACCGCAGTGTGTGCACCTACAGAGGGACAAACCGTGACCTGGCTGCAGGTACCGCAGTGTGTGCACATACAGAGGGACATACCGTGACGTGGCTGCAGGTACCGCAGTGTTTGCACATACAGAGACACATACCGTGATGTGGCTGCAGGTACCGCAGTGTGTGCACATACAGAGACACATACCGTGACGTGGCTGCAGGTACCGCAGTGTGTGCACCTACAGAGGGACATACCGTGACATGGCTGCAGGTACAGCAGTGTGTGCACATACAGAGACACATACCGTGACGTGGCTGCAGGTACCGCAGTGTGTGCACATACAGAGGGACATACCGTGACGTGGCTGCAGATACCGCAGTGTTTGCACATACAGAGGGACATACCGTGACGTGGCTGCAGGTACCGCAGTGTGTGCACCTACAGAGGGACATACCGTGACGTGGCTGCAGGTACCGCACTGTGTGTACCTACAGAGACACATACCGTGACGTGGCTGCAGGTACCGCAGTGTGTGCACATACAGAGGGACATACCGTGACGTGGCTGCAGGTACCGCAGTGTTTGTACCTACAGAGGGACATACCGTGACGTGGCTGAAGGTACAGCAGTGTGTGCACATACAGAGACTCATACCGTGACGTGGCTGCAGGTACCGCAGTGTGTGCACATACAGAGGGACATACCTTGACGTGGCTGCAGATACCGCAGTGTTAGCACATACAGAGACACATACCGTGACGTGGCTGCAGGTACCTCAGTGTTTGCACCTACAGAGGGACATACCGTGATGTGGCTGCAGGTACCGCAGTGTTTGCACATACAGAGGGGACATACCGTGACGTGGCTGCAGGTACCTCAGTGTTTGCACCTACAGAGGGACATACCGAGACGTGGCTGCAGGTACCGCAGTGTGTGCACCTACAGAGGGACATACCGTGACGTGGCTGCAGGTACCGCAGTGTGTGCACCTACAGAGGGACATACCGTGATGTGGCTGCAGATACCGCAGTGTGTGCACATACAGAGGGACATACCGTGATGTGGCTGCAGATACCGCAGTGTGTGCACCTACAGAGGGACATACCGTGATGTGGCTGCAGGTACCGCAGTGTTTGTACCTACAGAGGGACATACCGTGATGTGGCTGCAGATACCGCAGTGTTTGCACATACAGAGGGACATACCGTGACGTGGCTGCAGGTACCGCAGTGTGTGTACCTACAGAGGGACATATCGTGACGTGGCTGCAGGTACCGCAGTGTGTGCACCTACAGAGGGACATACCGTGACGTGGCTGCAGGTACCGCAGTGTTTGTACCTACAGAGGGACATACCGTGACGTGGCTGCTGGTACCACAGTGTTTGCACCTACAGAGGGACATACCATGACGTGGCTGCAGGTAGCGCAGTGTTTGCACCTACAGAGGGACATACCGTGACGTGGCTGCAGGTACCGCAGTGTGTGTACCTACAGAGGGACATACCGTGACGTGGCTGCAGGTACCGCAGTGTTTGTACCTACAGAGGGACATACCGTGACGTGGCTGCTGGTACCACAGTGTTTGCACCTACAGAGGGACATACCATGACGTGGCTGCAGGTACCACAGTGTTTGCACCTACAGAAGGACATACCGTGACATGGCTGCAGGTACCGCAGTGTTTGCACCTACAGAGGGACATACCGTGACGTGGCTGCAGGTACCGCAGTGTTTGCACCTACAGAGGGACATACCGTGACGTGGCTGCAGGTACCGCAGTGTGTGCACCTACAGAGGGACATACCGTGATGTGGCTGCAGGTACCGCAGTGTTTGCACATACAGAGGGGACATACCGTGACGTGGCTGCAGATACCGCAGTGTTTGCACATACAGAGGGGACATACCGTGACGTGGCTGCAGGTACCGCAGTGTGTGTACCTACAGAGGGACATATCGTGACGTGGCTGCAGGTACCGCAGTGTGTGCACATACAGAGACACATACCGTGACGTGGCTGCAGGTACCGCAGTGTGTGTACCTACAGAAGGACATACCGTGACGTGGCTGCAGGTACCGCAGTGTTTGCACCTACAGAGGGACATACCGTGACGTGGCTGCAGGTACCGCAGAGTTTGTACCTACAGAGGGACATACCATGACGTGGCTGCAAGTACCACAGTGTTTGCACCTAGAGAGGGACATACCATGACGTGGCTGCAAGTACCACAGTGTTTGCACTTAGAGAGGGGACATACCGTGACGTGGCTGCAGGTACCGCAGTGTTTGCACCTACAGAGGGACATACCGTGACGTGGCTGCAGTTACCGCAGTGTTTGCACCTACAGAGGGACATACCGTGACGTGGCTGCAGATACCGCAGTGTTTGCACCTACAGAGGGACATACCGTGACGTGGCTGCAGATACCGCAGTGTGTGTACCTACAGAGGGACATACCGAGATGTGGCTGCAGGTACCACAGTGTTAGCACCTACAGAGGGACATACCGTGACGTGGCTGCAGGTACCGCAGTGTTTGCACATACAGAGGGAACATACCGTGACGTGGCTGCAGGTACCACAGTGTTAGCACATACAGAGACACATACCGTGACGTGGCTGCAGGTACCTCAGTGTTTGCACCTACAGAGGGACATACCGTGATGTGGCTGCAGGTACCGCAGTGTTTGCACATACAGAGGGGACATACCGTGACGTGGCTGCAGATACCGCAGTGTTTGCACATACAGAGGGGACATACCGTGACGTGGCTGCAGGTACCGCAGTGTGTGTACCTACAGAGGGACATATCGTGACGTGGCTGCAGGTACCGCAGTGTGTGCACCTACAGAGGGACATACCGTGATGTGGCTGCAGATACCGCAGTGTGTGCACATACAGAGGGACATACCGTGATGTGGCTGCAGATACCGCAGTGTGTGCACCTACAGAGGGACATACCGTGATGTGGCTGCAGGTACCGCAGTGTTTGTACCTACAGAGGGACATACCGTGATGTGGCTGCAGATACCGCAGTGTTTGCACATACAGAGGGACATACCGTGACGTGGCTGCAGGTACCGCAGTGTGTGTACCTACAGAGGGACATATCGTGACGTGGCTGCAGGTACCGCAGTGTGTGCACCTACAGAGGGACATACCGTGACGTGGCTGCAGGTACCGCAGTGTTTGTACCTACAGAGGGACATACCGTGACGTGGCTGCTGGTACCACAGTGTTTGCACCTACAGAGGGACATACCATGACGTGGCTGCAGGTAGCGCAGTGTTTGCACCTACAGAGGGACATACCGTGACGTGGCTGCAGGTACCGCAGTGTGTGTACCTACAGAGGGACATACCGTGACGTGGCTGCAGGTACCGCAGTGTTTGTACCTACAGAGGGACATACCGTGACGTGGCTGCTGGTACCACAGTGTTTGCACCTACAGAGGGACATACCATGACGTGGCTGCAGGTACCACAGTGTTTGCACCTACAGAAGGACATACCGTGACGTGGCTGCAGGTACCGCAGTGTTTGCACCTACAGAGGGACATACCGTGACGTGGCTGCAGGTACCGCAGTGTTTGCACCTACAGAGGGACATACCGTGACGTGGCTGCAGGTACCGCAGTGTGTGCACCTACAGAGGGACATACCGTGATGTGGCTGCAGGTACCGCAGTGTTTGCACATACAGAGGGGACATACCGTGACGTGGCTGCAGATACCGCAGTGTTTGCACATACAGAGGGGACATACCGTGACGTGGCTGCAGGTACCGCAGTGTGTGTACCTACAGAGGGACATATCGTGACGTGGCTGCAGGTACCGCAGTGTGTGCACATACAGAGACACATACCGTGACGTGGCTGCAGGTACCGCAGTGTGTGTACCTACAGAAGGACATACCGTGACGTGGCTGCAGGTACCGCAGTGTTTGCACCTACAGAGGGACATACCGTGACGTGGCTGCAGGTACCGCAGAGTTTGTACCTACAGAGGGACATACCATGACGTGGCTGCAAGTACCACAGTGTTTGCACCTAGAGAGGGACATACCATGACGTGGCTGCAAGTACCACAGTGTTTGCACTTAGAGAGGGGACATACCGTGACGTGGCTGCAGGTACCGCAGTGTTTGCACCTACAGAGGGACATACCGTGACGTGGCTGCAGTTACCGCAGTGTTTGCACCTACAGAGGGACATACCGTGACGTGGCTGCAGATACCGCAGTGTTTGCACCTACAGAGGGACATACCGTGACGTGGCTGCAGATACCGCAGTGTGTGTACCTACAGAGGGACATACCGAGATGTGGCTGCAGGTACCACAGTGTTAGCACCTACAGAGGGACATACCGTGACGTGGCTGCAGGTACCGCAGTGTTTGCACATACAGAGGGAACATACCGTGACGTGGCTGCAGGTACCACAGTGTTAGCACATACAGAGACACATACCGTGACGTGGCTGCAGGTACCTCAGTGTTTGCACCTACAGAGGGACATACCGTGATGTGGCTGCAGGTACCGCAGTGTTTGCACATACAGAGGGGACATACCGTGACGTGGCTGCAGATACCGCAGTGTTTGCACATACAGAGGGGACATACCGTGACGTGGCTGCAGGTACCGCAGTGTGTGTACCTACAGAGGGACATATCGTGACGTGGCTGCAGGTACCGCAGTGTGTGCACATACAGAGACACATACCGTGACGTGGCTGCAGGTACCGCAGTGTGTGTACCTACAGAAGGACATACCGTGACGTGGCTGCAGGTACCGCAGTGTTTGCACCTACAGAGGGACATACCGTGACGTGGCGGCAGGTACCGCAGAGTTTGTACCTACAGAGGGACATACCATGACGTGGCTGCAAGTACCACAGTGTTTGCACCTAGAGAGGGACATACCATGACGTGGCTGCAAGTACCACAGTGTTTGCACTTAGAGAGGGGACATACCGTGACGTGGCTGCAGGTACCGCAGTGTTTGCACCTACAGAGGGACATACCGTGACGTGGCTGCAGTTACCGCAGTGTTTGCACCTACAGAGGGACATACCGTGACGTGGCTGCAGATACCGCAGTGTTTGCACCTACAGAGGGACATACCGTGACGTGGCTGCAGATACCGCAGTGTGTGTACCTACAGAGGGACATACCGAGATGTGGCTGCAGGTACCGCAGTGTTTGCACATACAGAGGGAACATACCGTGACGTGGCTGCAGGTACCACAGTGTTTGCACATACAGAGGGACATACCGTGACGTGGCTGCAGGTACCACAGTGTTTGCACCTACAGAGGGACATACCGTGACGTGGCTGCAGGTACCACAGTGTTTGCACCTACAGAGGGACATACCGTGACGTGGCTGCAGGTACCGCAGTGTTTGCACATACAGAGGGACATACCGTGACGTGGCTGCAGGTACCACAGTGTTTGCACCTACAGAGGGACATACCGTGACGTGGCTGCAGGTACCGCAGTGTTTGCACCTACAGAGGGGACAAACCGCGACGTGGCTGCAGGTACCACAGTGTTTGCACCTACAGAGGGACATACCGTGACGTGGCTGCAGGTACCGCAGTGTGTGTACCTACAGAGGGACATACCGTGACGTGGCTGCAGGTACCACAGTGTTAGCACCTACAGAGGGGACATACCGTGACGTGGCTGCAGGTACCACAGTGTTTGCACCTACAGAGGGACATACCGTGACGTGGCTGCAGGTACCACAGTGTTAGCACCTACAGAGGGACATACCGTGACATGGCTGCAGGTACCACAGTGTTACTGGTTACTCTATCAGAGCAGAGCACAGCTCAACAATACTGCTATACAGTTAACCCATCTCTCTCACCAGCAGAGATTGGTCATTCCATCCTAACTGCGCGTATCTGTAGCAATTTGTTTGCAGTTTTACTGCTCGCATTTAAACGTGCCACTATCTACGATTTATACCACCACAGCACTATTATTGAATACACAGTAACAGTCCCTGTACAGATCTACATACGGACTATCTGTCTACCTATATGAATGCGGGATGCACCCAAAGGGAATACCTTACCCCATACATGAGGTTATTATTCACACGATTTTTGGATCAACTTACTGCATCTCCAGTAGTGATTGTATCAGTGTCTAAGAACGGCGGGCACGCTGCGTCTGCAAACTTAAGTCTCACTAGCTGCAGTAAGGCCTCGTTCAGGGTGCCAGCTGCAGGACTCGGAGGGAGGGCGTGAGGGAGGCAGTGCTGCAGTTTGCTGGGCGATCTGTGTTTATCCCCCAGCAGACTTTTCAGCGTTGGGGAGGGGGCGGGGCTACAGACGGCAGGGTAAGTATCCATGTTGCAGTCATGAAATCATTCTGAAGAATGATTTCATTGGCTGCCTTGGTCCCTGTGACGCTGCTGCAGCTCCAAAAAACGAAATTTTCGTTTATTGAAACTGTAGTCAGCTTCAACTCCTGGCTTCGGAGACAGGGCGGTTGCTACCCTGAAAACCAGTATTCAAATTGAATACTTTGTTTCTCACGGCAGCACGCACGGCAGCACGCCCTCCCTCCGAAGCCAGCACCCTGAACGAGGCCTAAGTGAGGTTGAGTAACACACCTCTCATTGCACAGGGTGCTGTCCTGTTATGTGGGTGTTGCGATTGTACACTCACCCGGTCACCAGACTCTATCCTGAATAGTGCATTTCAGACAGCTGTGCTGCAGCTCCCAGCATGGCCAAATACACAGGGACCGTGTATATATATATTGTAGTGGATTGGCACTCACTACCGAAGGCTACAATATATCTCCCTAGCAGCCTGACACCTCCGGGGCTCCCAGCCTGCACTTATCTGCCTTGTTCTGTATCTTGCACAGAGAGATCAGTGCCTCATTATTATCATCAGCCACTAACCCCAGTGTACAACCCGGCGTTGATCCGTCACCGGGTGACTCCCCCATACGTATGAATGCAGGTATCTACATCACTATAACACCTGTCCGAGTGGCACGGCGTCGGTGTTCTGTCCATTATTTCTTGGAAGGTGGCTACTATACATTATTACCCACCAGAAGCCAGAACCAGCCTGTCAGCCTACTCAGCCCTAGGAGATACCCTCTGTCTGTATCTGCCCTTGTGCCATAGCTGTGCTAGTATTAGACGTTATTCAATGGTCCCTTTATTCTACCACTTTATAGGCTGGATTATTTCCCGCATCAGATTGGTGACTAATTTTAGTCAGCAATCTACCCAGTTTTTGATCATGTACACCTATCCCTGTTTATCTCCTGGTACACCAGTTAGATTGTAAGCTCTTTAGGACAGGGGCGTCTATCTCCCACTGTTTCCTTGTATGTATTATACATGTATTTGTATTTTTCTTCCCTGCATTATGTCTTGTATTATGTGCCTGTTAAGTGCTGAGTAGCTGACCGGCGCGATATACTGTAACTATAAAATACCGTACAATACAATACCTCTGCTCCACTACTGGAACCATCTATGACCCATGGATCTCCATCAAACACGGTCTATTCTAGTGACTATTGTTTTAGTGCAGAAGACGTGTACTAGGGGTTTGTTTCACTGTCTACAGCCAAATGTAAGAGGCAGTCTGGCACACAATAACTTCGGGTTCAAGAGAATATCACCTGCCGGGGCTCACGGACAAGAAGGGGCAATCCTGCAGCGTCCTCAGGGGCTCACATGTAGAAGGCAAAATCCAGGCACACGGACGTCAATATAACAAATTTATTCAGCAAAAAAGAACCAACATTTCGACTGCCACCACTGCCACCACTGCCACGACTGACAGTTCTCACCTTGACAAAGACAGCATGGCAGTCGAAACGTTGGTTCTTTTTTGCTGAATAAATTTGCTATATTGAAGTCCTTGTGCCTGGATTTTGCCTTCTACTGTTTCACTGTCTAAACACCCGGAGGAACACATGTCATTTCTTCTTTTCTGGTACATTCTAACAGTGCTATTGTCCTGAAAATAACATGTGGAAACGACACTATTCTCACCTCCTGGTCATCCTATTATATAACGTATTTATGGGGGCCTATCACATTATGTTAATCCCTTCTTACCATCCTTAGTATGGTCACTACCTTCATTCCTTTTACACATGATTGTATTTCTAATTTGGATGATTTGATAACATGGATATATTTGGGTCACCTTGGGTGGGACTTCTCTACAGACAATGGTTCACCCCTGACATGGATTGATGACTGTATGATCGTTTTTTAGATCTGATTGATCAGCGGCTCGGAGCACATTTCTTCTTCACTATATTTATTTTGTACCCACAATGGTTTTCTTTTTGATATTTCTTATCTCCCGGGGCTCCAACATGCTACCAAATCTTAGTTATGTATTTTATTCATAGTGTCAGCCGAGCAGTGTAATGGACCGGGCACTGGTCTGACACTATGTATGAAATACATTGATACGATTATTCAGCACGCCCTGTAACACGCAGGTGCAGCACGCCCTGTAACACGCAGGTGCAGCACACCCTGTAACACGCAGGTGCAGCACACCCTCTAACACGCAGGTGCAGCACACCCTGTAACACGCAGGTGCAGCACGCTCTGTAACACGCAGGTGCAGCACACCCTGTAACACGCAGGTGCAGCACACCCTGTAACACGCAGGTGCAGCACACCCTGTAACACGCAGGTGCAGCACGCCCTGTAACACGCAGGTGCAGCAAACCCTGTAACACGCAGGTGCAGCCCCCCCCCCTGTAACACACAGGTGAAGCCCCCCCCCCCTGTAACACGCAGGTGCAGCACGCCCTGTAACACGCAGGTGCAGCACACCCTGTAACAATCAGGTGCAGCACACTTTGTAACACGCAGGTGCAGCACCCCCTGTAACACGCAGGTGAAGCACCCCCTGTAACACGCAGGTGCAGCACGCCTTGTAGCACACCCTGTAACACGCAGGTGCAGCACACCCTGTAACACACAGGTGCAGCACACCCTGTAACACGCAGGTGCAGCACACCCTGTAACACGCAGGTGCAGCACACCCTGTAACACGCAGGTGCAGCACTCCCTGTAACACGCAGGTGCAGCACCCCCTGTAACACGCAGGTGCAGCACATCCTGTAACACGCAGGTGCAGCACATCCTGTAACACGCAGGTGCAGCACACCCTGTAACAATCAGGTGCAGCACACTTTGTAACACGCAGGTGCAGCACCCCCTGTAACACGCAGGTCAAGCACGCCTTGTAGCACACCCTGTAACACGCAGGTGCAGCACACCCTGTAACACGCAGGTGCAGCACACCCTGTAACACGCAGGTGCAGCACACCCTGTAACACGCAGGTGCAGCACACCCTGTAACACGCAGGTGCAGCACACACTGTAACACGCAGGTGCAGCAAACCCTGTAACACGCAGATGCAGCACATCCTGTAACACGCAGATGCAGCACATCCTGTAACACGCAGGTGCAGCACACCCTGTAACACGCAGGTGCAGCACACCCTGTAACACTCAGGTGCAGCACACCCTGTAACACGCAGGTGCAGCACCCCCTGTAACACGCAGGTGCAGCACACCTTGTAACATGCAGGTGCAGCACCCCCTGTAACACGCAGGTGCAGCACGCCCTGTAACACGCAGGTGCAGCACGCCCTGTAACACGCAGGTGCAGCACACTTTGTAACACGCAGGTGCAGCACCCCCTGTAACACGCAGGTGCAGCACACCCTGTAACACGCAGGTGCAGCACACCCTGTAACACGCAGGTGCAGCACACCCTGTAACACGCAGGTGCAGCACACACTGTAACACGCAGGTGCAGCAAACCCTGTAACACGCAGATGCAGCACATCCTGTAACACGCAGATGCAGCACATCCTGTAACACGCAGGTGCAGCACACCCTGTAACACGCAGGTGCAGCACACCCTGTAACACTCAGGTGCAGCACACCCTGTAACACGCAGGTGCAGCACCCCCTGTAACACGCAGGTGCAGCACACCTTGTAACATGCAGGTGCAGCACCCCCTGTAACACGCAGGTGCAGCACGCCCTGTAACACGCAGGTGCAGCACGCCCTGTAACACGCAGGTGCAGCACGCCCTGTAACACGCAGGTGCAGCAACCCTGTAACACGCAGGTGCAGCACCCCCTGTAACACACAGGTGCAGCCCCCCCTGTAACACGCAGGTGCAGCACCCCCTGTAACACGCAGGTGCAGAACACCCTGTAGCACGCAGGTGCAGCACATCCTGTAACACGCAGGTGCAGCACATCCTGTAACACGCAGGTGCAGCACATCCTGTAACACGCAGGTGCAGCACATCCTGTAACACGCAGGTGAAGCACCCCCTGTAACACGCAGGTGCAGCACACCCTGTAACACGCAGGTGCAGCACACCCTGTAACACGCAGGTGCAGCACGCCCTGTAACACGCAGGTGCAGCACGCCCTGTAACACGCAGGTGCAGCACGCCCTGTAACACGCAGGTGCAGCACACCCTGTAACACGCAGGTGCAGCACACCCTGTAACACGCAGGTGCAGCACACCCTGTAACACGCAGATGCAGCACATCCTGTAACACGCAGGTGCAGCACATCCTGTAACACGCAGGTGCAGCACATCCTGTAACACGCAGGTGCAGCACATCCTGTAACACGCAGGTGCAGCACATCCTGTAACACGCAGGTGAAGCACCCCCTGTAACACGCAGGTGAAGCACGCCTTGTAGCACACCCTGTAACACGCAGGTGCAGCACACCTTGTAACATGCAGGTGCAGCACCCCCTGTAACACGCAGGTGCAGCACCCCCTGTAACACGCAGGTGCAGCACATCCTGTAACACGCAGGTGAAGCACCCCCTGTAACACGCAGGTGAAGCACGCCTTGTAGCACGCCCTGTAACACGCAGGTGCAGCACGCCCTGTAACACGCAGGTGCAGCAACCCTGTAACACTCAGGTGCAGCAACCCTGTAACACGCAGGTGCAGCACCCCCTGTAACACACAGGTGCAGCACCCCCTGTAGCACGCAGGTGCAGCACATCCTGTAACACGCAGGTGCAGCACATCCTGTAACACGCAGGTGCAGCACATCCTGTAACACGCAGGTGAAGCACCCCCTGTAACACGCAGGTGCAGCACGCCTTGTAGCACACCCTGTAACACGCAGGTGCAGCACACCCTGTAACACGCAGGTGCAGCACATCCTGTAACAATCAGGTGCAGCACACTTTGTAACACGCAGGTGCAGCACCCCCTGTAACACGCAGGTGAAGCACGCCTTGTAGCACACCCTGTAACACGCAGGTGCAGCACACCCTGTAACACGCAGGTGCAGCACACCCTGTAACACGCAGGTGCAGCACACCCTGTAACACGCAGGTGCAGCACACCCTGTAACACGCAGGTGCAGCACACCCTGTAACACGCAGGTGCAGCAAACCCTGTAACACGCAGATGCAGCACATCCTGTAACACGCAGATGCAGCACATCCTGTAACACGCAGGTGCAGCACACCCTGTAACACGCAGGTGCAGCACACCCTGTAACACGCAGGTGCAGCACACCCTGTAACACGCAGGTGCAGCACACCTTGTAACACGCAGGTGCAGCACGCCCTGTAACACGCAGGTGCAGCACGCCCTGTAACACGCAGGTGCAGCACGCCCTGTAACACGCAGGTGCAGCACGCCCTGTAACACGCAGGTGCAGCAACCCTGTAACACGCAGGTGCAGCACACCCTGTAACACGCAGGTGCAGCACCCCCTGTAACACACAGGTGCAGCACCCCCTGTAACACGCAGGTGCAGCACACCCTGTAACACGCAGGTGCAGAACACCCTGTAGCACGCAGGTGCAGCACATCCTGTAACACGCAGGTGCAGCACGCCTTGTAGCAAACCCTGTAACACGCAGGTGCAGCACACCCTGTAACACGCAGGTGCAGCACATCCTGTAACAAGCAGGTGCAGCACACCCTGTAACACGCAGGTGCAGCACATCCTGTAACACGCAGGTGCAGCACCCCCTGTAACATGCAGGTGCAGCACACAATGTAACAATCAGGTGCAGTGCAGCACCCCCTGTAACACGCAGGTGCAGCACCCACTGTAACACGCAGGTGCAGCACACCCTGTAACACGCAGGCGCAGCACACCCTGTAACACGCAGTTGCAGCACATCCTGTAACACGCAGGTGCAGCACACCCTGTAACACGCAGATGCAGCACATCCTGTAACACGCAGATGCAGCACACCCTGTAAAACGCAGGTGCAGCACGCCCTGTAACATGCAGGTGCAGCGCCCCCTCTAACACGCAGGTGCAGCACCCCCTGTAACACGCAGGTGCAGCACACCCTGTAACACGCAGGTGCAGCACATCCTGTAACACGCAGGTGCAGCACATCCTGTAACACGCAGGTGCAGCACACCCTGTAACACGCAGGTGCAGCACACCCTGTAACACGCAGGTGCAGCACACCCTGTAACACGCAGGTGCAGCACACCTTGTAACACGCAGGTGCAGCGCCCTCTCTAACACGCAGGTGCAGCACCCCCTGTAACACACAGGTGCAGCACATCCTGTAACACGCAGGTGCAGCACATCCTGTATCACCAGGTGCAGCATTGTGAATAAAATGGGCGTAATCAGCGCATTAATAAAGGCAGTGTGCTCAGCTGGTTGCCCCTATTTTGTATTGGGGATGAAGGGGTTAATTTTTCATGCACTGTACGTGTCTTATTTTTCCCTCTGTCCCTTGTTGTCCCCATTTTGCAGGATTGTATGAGCTTGCAGTATAGTACATCCCAAGCACACACATATGAAAAATATAAGTGTGAGATAAGGGGAACATGTATTTTCACTAAAGTGTATTTTTGCTACAGGTTTTAAACAAGGACAAGCAGGATGAGGTTTTTTTTCTGTCCTGTCATTAAAGTGCACACAAGAACCAAATGTTTTGACACCTTTGAGCTGGGTCACTTTCCTATGCAAGCTTCAAAGCTAGCCTGCTGGGCCCACGCCTGTAAGTCTCTCTGGAAGTTGCACATCAAAAGACCCAGAGTCAGGGGGTGTGAATTGGCCAGATGGATGCTAAATAGGAAATCCTGTTGACCATTTGTGCTAGCTCACATCCTGAGTTCCCCCGTCCAGCCTGAGAGGGGCCAGGAAGAGAGGGGAGTGCACCTATGCTAAGTAGCCAAGGTGGCATTGTCGCACATGCTCTGTGGGAACAGGAAATCCCTAGTGCCCACTCTCCAAACTGTGGGCAAGTAGGGGATTGGGGAATGAGAAAATTCCCACGAGGGGGATTGGGTGGGTATGTTGGCGATAGGCTTTCAAACCCTATATACATGCCACCCAGGCTATCCCCATTGTCTTGACTTTTTCATTCTACGTTGTGAGCGGATCTCCAACACGCTTCTAATAGCGGAGAAGAGCAGCAGAACATTCCTGGAACGCAAAGAGTCTTATTACATCGGAACCAAGGACAAAACTCTGCATTAGGACACTGTGATTGCTGGGGGTTATCTGATTAACCCCAACGGACCAGAAAAGACTTTGCACATTCACAGAAGGATTGGGCTGGCAATTTATGCCCTTGCAAAAGGACTACATTTTAAAAGATAATCTTCTGGTGCTTTGCACCTTTCTGGACATTATCCCCTGTTCCTATACCAGTAAGTGTAATTATTAAGTGTATTCTGCAGTTGTCGTGTGTTTGTCTATCAAGGGAATAAATCTGTTTATTTTGCTCAACTTGTTCTGCTCAAATTGGAACCACAAAATATAAATTTGTTAATAAGTGCGTCCATCGTGACAAGCATTTAAAACTGGTGGCAGAGTGTGGGATACCGATTGAGCCTATATTGCAGTTTCCTGCGGATCTCTATAATATAGTGAGGACCTTGTAGATTGCAAGCTCCTCAGACAAGTGGCAACTTACACACACTTCCAAAGAAGCACGAGATAATTCACTGGTCTCTTGACCCATACCCTGGTGGCACCATGAGTCTGCGCTCAGGGAGGTTCCGTTCCTGGAACAGAGAGCAAGTCGTGGAGAGATGTGCGGGATATGGCTTAACGACAGACGGTCGTTCCAAGAGTCAGATGGAGGAGGATTTAGAAGAATATGAGGCCAGAGAGGCCCAACCAGCGGCTGTAATACGCAGGTGCAGGACACCCTGTAACACGCAGGTGCAGCACACCCTGTAACACGCAGGTGCAGCACACCCTGTAACACGCAGGTGCAGCACACCCTGTAACACGCAGGTGCAACACACCCTGTAACACGAAGGTGCAGCACCCCCTGTAACACGCAGGTGCAGCACATCCTGTAACACGCGGGTGCAAAACATCCTGTAACACGCAGGTGCAACACACCCTGTAACACGCAGGTGCAACATCCTGTAACACGCAGGTGCAGCACCCCCTGTAACATGCAGGTGCAGCACACCCTGTAACACGCAGGTGCAACACACCCTGTAACACGCAGGTGCAACATCCTGTAACACGCAGGTGCAGCACACCCTGTAACACGCAGGTGCAACATCCTGTAACACGCAGGTGCAGCACACCCTGTAACACGCAGGTGCAACATCCTGTAACACGCAGGTGCAGCACCCCCTGTAACACGCAGGTGCAACATCCTGTAACACGCAGGTGCTGCACACACTGTAACACGCAGGTGCAGCACACCCTGTAACACGCAGGTGCTGCACACACTGTAACACACAGGTGCAGAACACCCTGTAACACGCAGGTGCAGCACACCCTGTAATACACAGGTGCAGCACACCCTGTAATACACAGGTGCAGCATACCCTGTAACACGCAGGTGCTGCACACACTGTAACACACAGGTGCAGCACACCCTGTAACACGCAGGTGCAGCACACCCTGTAACACGCAGGTGCAGCACATCCTGTAACACGCAGGTGCAGCACCCCCTGTAACACGCAGGTGCAGCACCCCCTGTAACACGCAGGTGCAGCACACCCTGTAACACGCAGGTGCAGCACCCCCTGTAACACGCAGGTGCAGCACACACTGTAACACGCAGGTGCAGCACGCCCTGTAACACGCAGGTGCAGCACATCCTGTAACACGCAGGTGCAGCACACCCTGTAACACGCAGGTGCAGCACACCCTGTAACACGCAGGTGCAGCACACCCTGTAACACGCAGGTGCAGCACACCCTGTAACACGCAGGTGCAGCACACCCTGTAACACGCAGGTGCAGCACACCCTGTAACACGCAGGTGCAGCCCGCCCTGTAACACGCAGGTGCAGCACACCCTGTAACACGCAGGTGCAGCACGCCCTGTAACACGCAGGTGCAGCACATCCTGTAACACGCAGGTGCAGCACACCCTGTAACACGCAGGTGCAGCACACCCTGTAACACGCAGGTGCAGCACACCCTGTAACACGCAGGTGCAGCACACCCTGTAACACGCAGGTGCAGCACGCCCTGTAACACGCAGGTGCAGCACGCCCTGTAACACGCAGGTGCAACATCCTGTAACACGCAGGTGCAACATCCTGTAACACGCAGGTGCAGCACATCCTGTAACACGCAGGTGCAGCACGCCCTGTAACACGCAGGTGCAACATCCTGTAACACGCAGGTGCAACATCCTGTAACACGCAGGTGCAGCACATCCTGTAACACGCAGGTGCAGCACGCCCTGTAACACGCAGGTGCAACATCCTGTAACACGCAGGTGCAGCACCCCCTGTAACACGCAGGTGCAACATCCTGTAACACGCAGGTGCAGCACATCCTGTAACACGCAGGTGCAGCACGCCCTGTAACACGCAGGTGCAGCACGCCCTGTAACACGCAGGTGCAACATCCTGTAACACGCAGGTGCAGCACACCCTGTAACACGCAGGTGCAACATCCTGTAACACGCAGGTGCAGCACATCCTGTAACACGCAGGTGCAGCACCCCCTGTAACACGCAGGTGCAACATCCTGTAACACGCAGGTGCAGCACATCCTGTAACACGCAGGTGCAGCACGCCCTGTAACACGCAGGTGCAGCCCCCCCCCCCTGTAACACGCAGGTGCTGACCATACGCTGGAACGTTACTCCTTCAAAAACAAACTAAATAAAATCACAGTGCTCACACTGCAGTTAAATAAATCCCTCCTCACGGGATAGGAACATAGGAACTTATTGTATCCCGGTTAGTACATAAGCACTTTGTGTGTGTCGCTTACCATGGGGAGGGGGCCACACAGCAGGCCACTAATAAACATCTATATATACAAGTACTAATCAGTCCCTCCTTCACATTACAGAGGCACAATGCCATGGAATGAGCGAGTGATATTTGTATATATATGTAGCCAGGTCCCCCGAGGTTGTTGCTGACCCCCTCTCGGGACACTCACTACGGCGGTAGAGAGAATAGAGCCGCGCGTGGGAAGGTGTAGGACGTGTGTGTGTGCATAGCGCGAGTCAGGTAGAGGCGACTCGCAGAGCAGGGCGCCGCCATGACAGTGTTTCGCGCAGGCGCAGACTGCAGATGCAACGGCAGGCCCTGAGATAGATTGCGCATGTGCGAGTAAAGCGCGCGAACGGCCACCAATGAGAGGAGGACTCTGTAAGGGGACTCCAAGTCCCATGAGCCTTTGGAGCGGCCCCATGATGCCAGGGAGCCAATAAGGCTTAGGAAGTCTCAGAAGGTAAAGAGATACATTTCGCGTGCTGAGCCCAGGCTAGTTAGTTGGTGACAGGAGCAGCTAGGGGAAGGAGGTAGGGTGCAGGAGTCAGTGACTCCCGGCACTAGGCCAGTACTCCCCTAGGCCCCAGACAGCCCTGAGTCATCCTAGCTGAGTGTGGTAGGGACAGGCCCTAGGTTAGGGACCCTGCCCCATTATCTAGTGTTAGTAGTGAACAAGCATACGGATTGTTTGCTGAGAGAGAGCTAGACTATCTTCACGGAGGCCAAGCAAGGATTGACTGCGGCCTGCGGACCTCAGCCCGGTTCTCGCCAAGGTACAGACGGCGTGGAGAAGCGGTGATATTATCCACGCCGGAATTCACCCAGTGTCGGAGGACACCCCGGCGATCCAAACCCAGTGGCATAGCGGCACCCGTGACTGGAGCCAGGGCAGGTAACCCATCACCTCACGTGCACCAACAAGGCCTATCACCAGACATAGTGGCTGCGCAGTCACACACACACACACACACGCTGGTATATGACTTGGGAGTGCGAGACTTTGGGCTGGGTTCACCGGACATGGGGTGGAATCATTGTGTGGGGATGGTAGCGTCCGCTGTGACGCATAAGTGTTAGCGTCCGCCGTGACGCATAAAGTGTGGACGCTCTCCTTGGTGCAAGTTAGCGTTAGCGTCCGGGGAGACGCCGAGTCAGGTTGCCTTTAGAGAGGGACACCTGTTGCTATAGGTTGATATTGCATGTTTTCTATGCACGTTAGTAAAGATATTAGTTCTTATCCAATCAGTTGTATGTGGTTATTGTGTATTGTCCTGCGAGGAACCACTCCACCACTGGTGGGACCATCGCAGGTGGAGGCGCTGCATCGTTGTAAGTGAGTACCCTAGTATAATTGCCCCAGGTTTCCCAATGGCGGAAGCTCAGCCCTCCTGTGAGCCAACAGGTAATGCACCACACCTATGGTAACATTATATGTTTCTCCGCAATTGCAGTACAATCTGTGATAGGGTGGGGGAAATACTCGTTACATATACATGTTTATTGGTGGCGTGTTGTATGATATCTCCCCAAGAAGAGTGAGGGAGAGGTGCATGGGTTTAGGGGTGTGCTTAACGTGGGACAGTAGCTGACGTTATTATCAGGTTATAATAAATTCCTGACGTTATTCCCCTATCCCCCGGGCAGGCCGCTGCCCTAACAAGACAGAGGTTCCCTGCTGGAATCAGTGGGTGCAGGGAAGACGCTTCCTTGTTCTCACACGCTACTGTAACAGACATGGGAACTGTTGCTCTTCATTAGGTACGGGCCGCAGAAAGAGTTACTGTATCTACTAAACAGGTACAGGTGGAAAGTGTAGGATTGCAATGCACTGATGCATCTTATCACATCTGGGTATCTTCCATGAGGATTACAAGGCAGGGCTGAGACTCCACAAGGTGAGAAGTGTGATACTACTGGCTACTTCCCTGAACTGTGGAACGAAGGACTGATAACCCCTATCCACAAGAAAGGAGACAGGATGGACCCATCCAATTACAGAGGAATCTGTGTCAGCAGCACCCTGGGGAAACTGTTCCACAGCAGAATCCTCACCTTCCTGACAGAGCGGAGTGTACTGAGTAAGAGCCAGACAGGCTTCCTGCCAAACCACCGCACCACGGATCACATCTATACCCTACACAGCCTGATTAATAAGCACGTCCACAACACCAACAAGGGCAAAATCTTTGCTTGCTTTGTGGACTTCAAAAAAGCCTTCGACTCCATCTGGCATCCAGGCCTATTGCTGAAAATACTAGAGAGCGGAATAGGGGGGAGAACATACGACACGATCAAAAGTATGTACTCTGAAAACAAATGCTGCGTGAAAGTAAATAACAAAAGGACAGACTTCTTCCATCAAGGCCGTGGAGTTAGACAGGGCTGCAGCCTGAGTCCCACACTGTTTAACATTCACATCAATGAGCTCGCAGCAGCCCTAGAATCCTCCTCAGCACCTGGGCTCAACTTGGCTGGAACTGAGATTAAGTCTCTACTATACGCAGACGACCTGCTTCTGCTGTCTCCAACAGAACAAGGCCTCCAACAGAAACTGGCAATACTAGAAAAATTCAGCCAGACCTGGGCACTCTCTGTGAACCTAGAAAAAACCAGAATAATGGTATTCCAGAAAAAATCTAAAAATACATCCAACCATATCTCAATTCACACTGGACGACAATGCACTGGAACAGACAACGAGCTACACGTACCTTGGTCTGACAATCAGCTCATCGGGGAAATTCAACCTGGCCATAAATACACTGAAGGAGAAGGCCCGCAGAGCATTTTATGCAATAAGGAAACAGATGTACCACCTCAAACCACCAATAAGAATCTGGGAGAAAATATTCAACAGCATCATCACACCCATCCTTCTGTATGGCAGCGAGGTGTGGGGTCCTGTAACATACCCAGACCCCACACACCCATCCTTCTGTATGGCAGCGAGGTGTGGGGCCCTGTAACATACCCAGACTCCACACACCCATCCTTCTGTATGGCAGCAAGGTGTGGGGCCCTGTAACATACCCAGATACCACACACCCATCCTTCTGTATGGCAGCGAGGTGTGGGGCCATGTAACATACCCAGACTCCACAAACTGGGATACCAGCCCAACAGAAATACTGCATCTGGAATTCTGCAAATACCTTCTCCAAGTACACAGGAGTACATGAAACAATGCATGCCGGGCTGAGCTGGGCCGCTTTCCTCTACTGCTCACGGTACAGAAGAGAGCACTGACATGCTGGGCTCACCTAAACACCAGCCATCCACAGTCTTACTGCTACAGAGCAATGCAAAGTCAGGACCTCCTCACTAAACCCTGTGCCATCAAACAACTTGTCCTCTCACTCCAAGGACAAAACCCCACACAGATTAACAACCTGCCGAAAAAAGAAATCAACTCAATCGCCAACGAAATGAAGAAGCAGTATGTGACAAGGTGGGGAAATGATATCCAACGCTCAAAGAAGCTGGAGACCTACCACAGCCTACAGAGAGAATACACTCTGGCACCCTACCTACTGAAGGTAAAAGACCCAAAACAGAGACAGACCCTGGGCCAGTACAGAATAAGTGCCCACAGCCTAGAAATAGAAACAGGCAGACACAGACAGAACTGGAAGCCCCGGGAGATGAGACTGTGCCAAAGATGTGAGCTAGGTGAGGTAGAAGATGAAACTCACTTCCTGTTGCGTTGCACACAATACTCTGAAGTGAGGAGTGCCCACCTAGAGAAACTCACTGCTGTTATCCAGAACTTTAATAATATAGAAGAGAACCAAAAAATAGCGATCCTCCTGGGAGAAGATGAAACCCCCGCAGAACTGGCTGCACACTATATCAGCACCTGCCACAAGCTGAGAGACGTACATTAAACCCACACCCCTGTGTGAAACTGTTACCCATATACCCTGCAATCATTATACCCTATCCCTAGTATTCGTGTAATTATTGTCCCCCTCCCCCTATTATTCACGCTTTGGCAATACTGAAATGTTCTTTCGTCATGCCAATAAAGCTGATTTGATTTGATTTGATTTACATGTTGTAATTAGCCCCCTCTGGTGTTAAATAGGAAGAACTGCAGTTACACAAACTGCTGCTAAACTATAACGTGCTGTAATGTACTGTCACGGCCCCTTCTATTCTCCAACATCTCCGGTTTGTTTGGGTATTTTTTTTCCGAATGCCACGCACTTCACCGCGTTCATGCCGCATTCATGCCGAGACAGCGCCAAAAGTACTGTAGTTATCAGTGAAAGTTTGTATACAGCATGCCGCCCATAATGTTACAGCAGCGTGCGTGTGCACCTCTAACACAGACCTCACATATCTGTGAGACTATAATGCTGAAAACAGTTAAAAACAATTAAATAAGCACAGCGCTAATACTGCTAATGCACGCGGCCGCGGCTTTAAATGCCGGAACATGCCGCATCAAACACTGCATCTGCCCGCGGTTTTACATTTCGCGCTGAAACGGCCGCAGGAGGCTAAAGGCGGCCGCCACTGTATGTATGTGTATCTTTATTTATCTAGCGCCATTTATGTACATAGCGCTTGACAGCAGTAATACGCGGGACATAATAATATAGGACTTAATAATATAACACATAATGGGAAGAAGTGCTTAAGACATAGAAGTTAAAATAGGGAAAGGAGTCCCTGCCCTGAAGAGGAAACAATGCAGACCGGCGCCTCAATGTCCAAAAGGAAAATAAGTCCAAAGATGTGCTGCAGTATCCAGTGAAGGTGTGCTGCAGTGTCCAGTGAAGGTGTGCTGCAGTATCCAGTGAAGATGTGCTGCAGTATCCAGTGAAGATGTGCTGCAGTGTCCAGTGACGGTGATCCAGTTGTTAGACAGCAGGCTCCACAGCAGCAACCGTGGTATATAATGCAATGGAGATAAAGGGAGAAATCATAGCGTGACACTGTATGAATGAACCATACACACACACACACACACACACACACACACACACACACACACACACACACACACACACACACACACACACACACACACACACACAAGACATACACCACTAACAATACTGACAGATAGGCTGACTATATAACAGAGATTTATTAGAACAATATATACTAAAATGGCAGTGAACTGACGGAGCAGGTCTAGGATCCGATGTGTAAAACCGGAATCCTACGTACAAGAATCCAGAGTTTTCAGGCAGTGGTAACAAGTGGTTCGGTCCGGTAGCAGCTGATCTTAGGCGCGTGGTGCTCCCGCAATGGCCGCAGGCGCCTCTTCTGATCACTATCAGGCCGGGTGTCTCTGCAGGCCACTTCTCGCGATGTTTCCCTAGGGAAACCTAACCTAACAAAATGCTTGGCTGAAGAGGAGCGGACCCCTGCAATAATCCTCAGTCATAGACGGCAGGAGAGACGAGTGCGGCAAGAGGCAAGCGACGAACGGCTCCGCCTAGCGAGTGAGGTCATTCCGGACGGGAGACATCGCGAGAAGTGTGTGTGTGTGTGTGTGTGTGTGTGTGTGTGTGTGTGTGTGTGTGTGTGTGTGTGTGTGTGTGTGTGTGTGTGTATGGTTCATTCATACAGTGTCACACTATGATTTCTCCCTTTATCTCCCTTGCATTATATACCACGGTTGCTGCTGTGGAGCCTGCTGTCTAACAACTGGATCACCTTCACTGGATACTGCAGCACATCTTCACTGGATACTGCAGCACATCTTCACTGGATACTGCAGCACACCTTCACTGGACACTGCAGCACACCTTCACTGGACACTGCAGCACACCTTCACTGGATACTGCAGCACACCTTCACTGGATACTGCAGCACACCTTCACTGGATACTGCAGCACACCTTCACTGGACACTGCAGCACACCTGTACTGGATACTGCAGCACACCTTCACTGGATACTGCAGCACACCTTCACTGGACACTGCAGCACACCTGTACTGGATACTGCAGCACACCTTCACTGGATACTGCAGCACACCTTCACTGGACACTGCAGCACACCTTCACTGGACACTGCAGCACACCTGTACTGGATACTGCAGCACACCTTCACTGGATACTGCAGCACACCTTCACTGGATACTGCCGCACACCTTCACTGGATACTGCAGCACACCTTCACTGGACACTGCAGCACACCTTCACTGGACACTGCAGCACACCTTCACTGGATACTGCAGCACACCTTCACTGGATACTGCAGCACACCTTCACTGGATACTGCAGCACACCTTCACTGGACACTGCAGCACACCTGTACTGGATACTGCAGCACACCTTCACTGGATACTGCAGCACACCTTCACTGGACACTGCAGCACACCTGTACTGGATACTGCAGCACACCTTCACTGGATACTGCAGCACACCTTCACTGGACACTGCAGCACACCTTCACTGGACACTGCAGCACACCTGTACTGGATACTGCAGCACACCTTCACTGGATACTGCAGCACACCTTCACTGGATACTGCCGCACACCTTCACTGGATACTGCAGCACACCTTCACTGGACACTGCAGCACACCTTCACTGGACACTGCAGCACACCTTCACTGGACACTGCAGCACACCTGTACTGGATACTGCAGCACACCTTCACTGGATACTGCAGCACACCTTCACTGGATACTGCAGCACACCTTCACTGGATACTGCAGCACACCTTTACTGGATACTGCAGCACACCTTCACTGGATACTGCAGCACACCATCACTGGATACTGCAGCACACCTTTACTGGATACTGCAGCACACCTTCACTGGATACTGCAGCACACCTTTACTGGATACTGCAGCACACCTTCACTGGATACTGCAGCACACCTTCACTGCATACTGCAGCACACCTTCACTGGATACTGCAGCACACCTTCACTGGACACTGCAGCACACCTTCACTGGATACTGCAGCACACCTTCACTGGATACTGCAGCACACCTTCACTGGATACTGCAGCACACCTTCACTGGATACTGCAGCACATCTTCACTGGATACTGCAGCACACCTTCACTGGATACTGCAGCACACCTTCACTGGATACTGCAGCACATCTTCACTGGATACTGCAGCACACCTTCACTGGATACTGCAGCACACCTTCACTGGATACTGCAGCACACCTTTGGACTTATTTTCCTTTTGGACATTGAGGCGCCGGTCTGTATTGTTTTCTCTGTGTCTTTCACTAACTGTGTTTGGGTTAGTTTTTTTCCTGGCAGCCGTACCACATTTAGTTAATAGTTAATATTTCACATTGTGGTTTGTATTTTATAACTTTATACTCTGATTTATATCGATATTTTTAGCGCTATGTACACCATTCTTTTTTTCTAGTCCCTGCCCTGAAGAGCTTACAATCTAAGAGGTAAGTAAGAAGAACATGCAGAGACAGTGGGAGGGTTTTCTGGTAAGTGCGTCTGCATTGGGCCAAGGTCGATGTATGGTATATATAGTATTAGCCACGGAGCTACTCGTGTTTCGTTAAGGAGGCGGATTTTAAGAGAGGTCTTAACGGTTGATAGAGAGGGTGCAAGACGGATATCGAGGGGAAGGGCATTCCAGAGGTGCGGGGCAGTCAGTGAGAAAGGTTTTAGGTGGGAGAGGGCTTTATATATAAAAGAGGCAGCCAGAAGATATTCTTAAGCAGAACGCAAGAGTTGGGCCGGTGTATAATGAGAAATTAGGGACAAGACAGATTCCTACCCCAAGCTTGACCCGTGTTGTGTCCAGTGCTCATACCCAATGAGTGAGACAGGCTTCCAATGTGTGACACTTACACCCAATGAGTGAGACAGGCTTCCAATGTGTGACACTTACACCCAATGAGTGAGACAGGCTTCCAATGTGTGACACTCACACCCAATTAGTGAGACAGGCTTCCCATGTGAGACACACACCCAATGAGTGAGACAGGCTTCCAATGGGTGACACTCACACTCAATGAGTGAGACAGGCTTCCAATGTGTGGCACACACCCAATGAGTGAGACAGGCTTCCAATGTGTGATACTTCCACTCAATGAGTGAGACAGGCTTCCAATGTGTGACACACACCCAATGAGCGAGACAGGCTTCCAATGTGTGACACACACACCCAATGAATGAGACAGGCTTCCAATGTGTGACACACACTCAATGAGTGAGACAGGCTTCCAATGTGTGACACTCACACCCAATGAGTGAGACATGCTTCCAATGTGTGACACACACCCAGTGAGTGAGACAGGCTTCCAATGTGTGACACTCCCACCCAATTAGTGAGACAGGCTTCCAATGTGTGACACACACCCAATGAGTGAGACAGGCTTCCGATGTGTGACACTCACACCCAATGAGTGAGATAGGCTTCCAATGTGTGACACACACCCAATGAGTGAGACAGGCTTCCAATGTGTGACACACACCCAATGAGTGAGACAGGCTTCCGATGTGTGACACACACACCCAATGAGTGAGACAGGCTTCCAATGTGTGACACACACCCAATGAATGAGACAGGCTTCTAATGGGTGACACTCACACTCAATGAGTGAGACAGGCTTGCAATGTGTGACACACACCCAATGAGTGAGACAGGCTTCCGATGTGTGACACTCACACCCAATGAGTGAGATAGGCTTCCAATGTGTGACACACACCCAATGAGTGAGACAGACTTCCAATGTGTGACACACACCCAATGAGTGAGACAGGCTTCCAATGTGTGACACACACACCCAATGAGCGAGACAGGCTTCCAATGTGTGACACTCACACCCAATCAGCAGTGGCATAGCTAAGATTGGGCAAGGCTTGATAAATAAAATGTATTTAATTAGAGGGTATAGCATGCATTATAACAGTGATTTCAGTGATAATAAATTAACATTAAAGAAATTGTAAGACATTATTGGCTACAACAAGAACATAGAGCATGCAGTAATCAACCTCATCATATCTGGTAGAAATCCCTCATATCTAAGCTCTCACTTTAATAAGCAACGAGATACGGGGCTAATAATCATGTGGGGCTATGTACATTTAACCCAACGTCTTCCAAGTGCAACGGCTGTGACATTCACAGGGAAAAGGGCGGCTACGGGGATTTATCAAAGTTCTCTGGCTGCAGAACGGGGGAGATAAATGGCACTGGATACTGCAGCACACCTTCACTGGATACTGCAGCACACCTTCACTGGATACTGCAGCACATCTTCACTGGACACTGCAGCACACCTTCAATGGATACTGCAGCACATCTTCACTGGACACTGCAGCACACCTTCACTGGATACTGCAGCACACCTTCACTGGATACTGCAGCACACCTTCACTGGATACTGCAGCACACCTTTGGACTTATTTTCCTTTTGGACATTGAGGCGCCGGTCTGTATTGTTTTCTCTGTGTCTTTCACTAACTGTGTTTGGGTTAGTTTTTTTCCTGGCAGCCGTACCACATTTAGTTAATAGTTAATATTTCACATTGTGGTTTGTATTTTATAACTTTATACTCTGATTTATATCGATATTTTTAGCGCTATGTACACCATTCTTTTTTTCTAGTCCCTGCCCTGAAGAGCTTACAATCTAAGAGGTAAGTAAGAAGAACATGCAGAGACAGTGGGAGGGTTTTCTGGTAAGTGCGTCTGCATTGGGCCAAGGTCGATGTATGGTATATATAGTATTAGCCACGGAGCTACTCATGTGTTTCGTTAAGGAGGCGGATTTTAAGAGAGGTCTTAACGGTGGATAGAGAGGGTGCAAGACGGATATCGAGGGGAAGGGCATTCCAGAGGTGCGGGGCAGTCAGTGAGAAAGGTTTTAAGTGGGAGAGGGCTTTATATATAAAAGAGGCAGCCAGAAGATATTCTTAAGCAGAACGCAAGAGTTGGGCCGGTGTATAATGAGAAATTAGGGACAAGACAGATTCCTACCCCAAGCTTGACCCGTGTTGTGTCCAGTGCTCATACCCAATGAGTGAGACAGGCTTCCAATGTGTGACACTTACACCCAATGAGTGAGACAGGCTTCCAATGTGTGACACTTACACCCAATGAGTGAGACAGGCTTCCAATGTATGACACTCACACCCAATTAGTGAGACAGGCTTCCCATGTGAGACACACACCCAATGAGTGAGACAGGCTTCCAATGGGTGACACTCACACTCAATGAGTGAGACAGGCTTCCAATGTGTGGCACACACCCAATGAGTGAGACAGGCTTCCAATGTGTGATACTTCCACTCAATGAGTGAGACAGGCTTCCAATGTGTGACACACACCCAATGAGCGAGACAGGCTTCCAATGTGTGACACACACACCCAATGAATGAGACAGGCTTCCAATGTGTGACACACACTCAATGAGTGAGACAGGCTTCCAATGTGTGACACTCACACCCAATGAGTGAGACAGGCTTCCAATTTGTGACACACACCCAATGAGTGAGACAGGCTTCCAATGGGTGACACTCATACAATGAGTGAGACGGACTTCCAATGTGTGACACTCCCACCCAATTAGTGAGACAGGCTTCCAATGTGTGACACACACCCAATGAGTGAGACAGGCTTCTAATGTGTGACACTCACACCCAATGAGTGAGACAGGCTTCCAATGTGTGACACTCACACCCAATGAGTGAGACAGGCTTCCAATGTGTGACACACACCCAATGAATGAGACAGGCTTCCAATGGGTGACACTCACACTCAATGAGTGAGACAGGCTTGCAATGTGTGACACACACCCAATGAGTGAGACAGGCTTCCGATGTGTGACACTCACACCCAATGAGTGAGATAGGCTTCCAATGTGTGACACACACCCAATGAGTGAGACAGGCTTCCAATGTGTGACACACACCCAATGAGTGAGACAGGCTTCCAATGTGTGACACACACACCCAATGAGTGAGACAGGCTTCCAATGTGTGACACACACCCAATGAATGAGACAGGCTTCCAATGGGTGACACTCACACTCAATGAGTGAGACAGGCTTCCAATGTGTGACACACACCCAATGAGTGAGACAGACTTCCAATATGTGACACTCACACCCAATGAGTGAGACAGGCTTCCAATGTGTGACACACACCCAATCAGCAGTGGCATAGCTAAGATTGGGCAAGGCTTGATAAATAAAATGTATTTAATTAGAGGGTATAGCATGCATTATAACAGTGATTTCAGTGATAATAAATTAACATTAAAGAAATTGTAAGACATTATTGGCTACAACAAGAACATAGAGCATGCAGTAATCAACCTCATCATATCTGGTAGAAATCCCTCATATCTAAGCTCTCACTTTAATAAGCAACGAGATACGGGGCTAATAATCATGTGGGGCTATGTACATTTAACCCAACGTCTTCCAAGTGCAACGGCTGTGACATTCACAGGGAAAAGGGCGGCTACGGGGATTTATCAAAGTCCTCTGGCTGCAGAACGGGGGAGATAAATGGCACTGGATACTGCAGCACACCTTCACTGGATACTGCAGCACATCTTCACTGGATACTGCAGCACATCTTCACTGGACACTGCAGCACACCTTCAATGGATACTGCAGCACATCTTCACTGGACACTGCAGCACACCTTCACTGGATACTGCAGCACATCTTCACTGGATACTGCAGCACACCTTCACTGGATACTGCAGCACACCTTCACTGGATACTGCAGCACATCTTCACTGGACACTGCAGCACACCTTCAATGGATACTGCAGCACATCTTCACTGGACACTGCAGCACACCTTCACTGGATACTGCAGCACATCTTCACTGGATACTGCAGCACACCTTCACTGGACACTGCAGCACACCTTTACTGGATACTGCAGCACACCTTCACTGGATACTGCAGCACACCTTCACTGGACACTGCAGCACACCTTTACTGGATACTGCAGCACACCTTCACTGGATACTGCAGCACACCTTCACTGGATACTGCAGCACACCTTCACTGGATACTGCAGCACACCTTCACTGGATACTGCAGCACACCTTCACTGGATACTGCAGCACACCTTCACTGGATACTGCAGCACACCTTCACTGGATACTGCAAAACATCTTCACTGGATACTGCAGCACACCTTCACTGGACACTGCAGCACACCTTTACTGGATACTGCAGCACACCTTCACTGGATACTGCAGCACACCTTCACTGGATACTGCAGCACACCTTCACTGGATACTGCAGCACACCTTCACTGGATACTGCAGCACACCTTCACTGGATACTGCAGCACACCTTCACTGGATACTGCAGCACACCTTCACTGGATACTGCAGCACACCTTCACTGGATACTGCAGCACACCTTCACTGGATACTGCAGCACACCTTCACTGGATACTGCAGCACACCTTCACTGGATACTGCAGCACATCTTCACTGGATACTGCAGCACACCTTCACTGGATACTGCAGCACACCTTCACTGGATACTGCAGCACACCTTCACTGGATACTGCAGCACACCTTTGGACTTATTTTCCTTTTGGACATTGAGGCGCCGGTCTGTATTGTTTTCTCTGTGTCTTTCACTAACTGTGTTTGGGTTAGTTTTTTTCCTGGCAGCCGTACCACATTTAGTTAATAGTTAATATTTCACATTGTGGTTTGTATTTTATAACTTTATACTCTGATTTATATCGATATTTTTAGCGCTATGTACACCATTCTTTTTTTCTAGTCCCTGCCCTGAAGAGCTTACAATCTAAGAGGTAAGTAAGAAGAACATGCAGAGACAGTGGGAGGGTTTTCTGGTAAGTGCGTCTGCATTGGGCCAAGGTCGATGTATGGTATATATAGTATTAGCCACGGAGCTACTCGTGTTTCGTTAAGGAGGCGGATTTTAAGAGAGGTCTTAACGGTTGATAGAGAGGGTGCAAGACGGATATCGAGGGGAAGGGCATTCCAGAGGTGCGGGGCAGTCAGTGAGAAAGGTTTTAGGTGGGAGAGGGCTTTATATATAAAAGAGGCAGCCAGAAGATATTCTTAAGCAGAACGCAAGAGTTGGGCCGGTGTATAATGAGAAATTAGGGACAAGACAGATTCCTACCCCAAGCTTGACCCGTGTTGTGTCCAGTGCTCATACCCAATGAGTGAGACAGGCTTCCAATGTGTGACACTTACACCCAATGAGTGAGACAGGCTTCCAATGTGTGACACTTACACCCAATGAGTGAGACAGGCTTCCAATGTGTGACACTCACACCCAATTAGTGAGACAGGCTTCCCATGTGAGACACACACCCAATGAGTGAGACAGGCTTCCAATGGGTGACACTCACACTCAATGAGTGAGACAGGCTTCCAATGTGTGGCACACACCCAATGAGTGAGACAGGCTTCCAATGTGTGACACTCACACCCAATTAGTGAGACAGGCTTCCCATGTGAGACACACACCCAATGAGTGAGACAGGCTTCCAATGGGTGACACTCACACTCAATGAGTGAGACAGGCTTCCAATGTGTGACACACACCCAATGAGCGAGACAGGCTTCCAATGTGTGACACACACACCCAATGAATGAGACAGGCTTCCAATGTGTGACACACACTCAATGAGTGAGACAGGCTTCCAATGTGTGACACTCACACCCAATGAGTGAGACAGGCTTCCAATTTGTGACACACACCCAATGAGTGAGACAGGCTTCCAATGGGTGACACTCATACAATGAGTGAGACAGACTTCCAATGTGTGACACTCACTCCCAATGAGTGAGACAGGCTTCCAATGTGTGACACACACCCAGTAAGTGAGACAGGCTTCCAATGTGTGACACTCCCACCCAATTAGTGAGACAGGCTTCCAATGTGTGACACACACCCAATGAGTGAGACAGGCTTCTAATGTGTGACACTCACACCCAATGAGTGAGACAGGCTTCCAATGTGTGACACTCACACCCAATGAGTGAGACAGGCTTCCAATGTGTGACACACACCCAATGAATGAGACAGGCTTCCAATGGGTGACACTCACACTCAATGAGTGAGACAGGCTTGCAATGTGTGACACACACCCAATGAGTGAGACAGGCTTCCGATGTGTGACACTCACACCCAATGAGTGAGATAGGCTTCCAATGTGTGACACACACCCAATGAGTGAGACAGGCTTCCAATGTGTGACACACACCCAATGAGTGAGACAGGCTTCCAATGTGTGACACACACACCCAATGAGTGAGACAGGCTTCCAATGTGTGACACACACCCAATCAGCAGTGGCATAGCTAAGATTGGGCAAGGCTTGATAAATAAAATGTATTTAATTAGAGGGTATAGCATGCATTTTAACAGTGATTTCAGTGATAATAAATTAACATTAAAGAAATTGTAAGACATTATTGGCTACAACAAGAACATAGAGCATGCAGTAATCAACCTCATCATATCTGGTAGAAATCCCTCATATCTAAGCTCTCACTTTAATAAGCAACGAGATACGGGGCTAATAATCATGTGGGGCTATGTACATTTAACCCAACGTCTTCAAAGTGCAACGGCTGTGACATTCACAGGGAAAAGGGCGGCTACGGGGATTTATCAAAGTCCTCTGGCTGCAGAACGGGGGAGATAAATGGCACCAGATTTGTGAACGAAATTCAATCTCCATACAATGCTGTTACATTGAAAAATCTAAAAATGTGGTGCTATAATCAGAGGCGTATAACGCTTTGGCCAAATGAAGGAAGACCACCTGATGAAGCACCAGAGTGTGTGAAACGCGTTGCGGAGCTATCATTATACAGGACAGACACTCAGCCGTTCAGTTGCCACTGACTTTCCCACGGAGCATAGAGTTGCTTTAACCTAGCTAGCTCCAACGGGGGTAGTGGTTTAGCTGCAGAGACACGGTGATCATGGTGGACTACTCCTTATGGGTATCGCGAGAGGACGCAACCCGGAAATGACATCGGTGTACTGCAGAGCCAGTTGGTCCCAGCGCGCGGGACTGATCTGTTAGCTCAGCGTCTACCTTTGGGTCTTGCAACAGCTTGTGTCAGATGATCCTGAACCTTCCATACTGGATTACTTTTATTTTACATGTAAGTCACTACTTGCATTTGTTATTGTATTTTTGAATACATGATTCTTTACCCTTGGTGCGCTTCTGTGCCTTTGTTTTTTGCTATGGCCAAAGGATTTAACTAAATATCCCTTACTCAGGAGAATATGGAAGTATTTTACTATGTATCTTTGTCACATTGGATGTAGCATTGGGCATTTGTGTCTTTTGCTGTAATCAGGACCAGAGACTCTGACATATAGGCCACAATAAGGTGCATGTTTCCGGACAAAAGTGGTGCATGTTTGGGGTAAAAAATCCTTCCTAACTCCCCTATTGCCATATATAACTACTCCCTACAACTACTCCTTCCCCCTATAACTCCACCTATTGATCCATATGGTTACTCCATAAATCGATCACGCGTTTCCTAAACAGTCCCAGTTCCCCCTTATGCATCATTGATATATGACAGTTCAACATTTTTCCTCCAGCATTTCCCTCTGGGATTGCTTGTCCATAATACACATACAGTACTGACAAGGAGGCTGTGCTCCTTTCTATGGCAAACACCAGCTGTCTCAGGAAGGTGTTTGACCCGATGGAATATCGAGAACCACAGGAGATGCTCTTAGAATAAGAAAGGAGATAGATTAAGATACATAGAAAGGTGAATTCGCTAGGAAATAGGCAACGCTCAGTGTACAAGCAGAACATTATTATTCAAATCAATGAAGTTACATAGTTACATAGTTACATAGTTACAAAGTAGATGAGGGTTAAAAAAATGTGCCTCCATCAAGTTCAACCTATGCTAAATTTAACCGACAGATAGGGTCCTAGTCGCAGGACGAAACGCGCCAGAGTTACTTTGTGGCACACCTGTACAGGTCAAGTCTCCGGATTACAGCGTTTGAACGGCGGCATCGACGTGTCAAGTCTGTGAGTTCTGAGATGCCCTCAGGGGCTTACTGGGTGTGCATAGGACGCCAGGATTGGTGAGGGTAGTGGCGGAGCTTAGTGTTTGATTGCCGTGGGGTGTTTTACATTCTGGGCACATGTTTCAGATTGTATCTCCTTACCACATTCTAGCCTCGTTCCTGATGCTAAGTCCACATTGCACACAGTTAGGCCTTCTAATGCCTTGATCGATACTTGGACTTGATCAGTGGCAGGACGTATATAATTATACACTATACTACGTTGCAGAACCTTTTAGCAAAGCATGGAGCACCAGTGTTTGGAGTTTGTTCTCCACGCTACACATGGGGAATAAGGGGAAGAGCCTCCCAACCGAGGTGTTAGAGGCTAATTAGGGAATTAGAACATGCTCGGGATAGACATTAGGTTATCCTAAATATGAAAGTCAATGGTCGGAAAGGGCCTGCGGTTCTAGAGCAGTTAGGAACATTGGCAGACGAGGTGGGGCAGGTGGTGAGGCGGGATCTTCCTCTCGCAGATGAGGTGGGGCAGGTGGTGAGCCGGGATCTTCCTCGCGCAGACGAGGTGGGGCAGGTGGTGAGCCGGGATCTTCCTCTCGCAGACGAGGTGGGGCAGGTGGTGAGCCGGGATCTTCCTCGCGCAGACAAGGTGGGGCAGGTGGTGAGCCTGGATCTTACTCTCGCAGACGAGGTGGGGCAGGTGGTGAGCCGGGATCTTCCTCTCGCAGACGAGGTGGGGCAGGTGGTGAGGCGGGATCTTCCTCTCGCAGACGAGGTGGGGCAGGTGGAAAGGCGGGATCTTCCTCGCGCAGACGAGGTGGGGCAGGTGGTGAGCCGGGATCTTCCTCGCGCAGACGAGGTGGGGCAGGTGGTGAGGCGGGATCTTCCTCTCGCAGACGAGGTGGGGCAGGTGGTGAGCCGGGATCTTCCTCTCGCAGACGAGGTGGGGCAGGTGGTGAGCCGGGATCTTCCTCTCGCAGATGAGGTGGGGCAGGTGGTGAGCCGGGATCTTCCTCGCGCAGACGAGGTGGGGCAGGTGGTGAGCCAGGACCTTCCTCGCGCAGACGAGGTGGGGCAGGTGGTGAGGCGGGATCTTCCTCTCGCAGATGAGGTGGGGCAGGTGGTGAGCCAGGACCTTCCTCTCGCAGATGAGGTGGGGCAGGTGGTGAGCCGGGATCTTCCTCGCGCAGACGAGGTGGGGCAGGTGGTGAGCCAGGACCTTCCTCGCGCAGATGAGGTGGGGCAGGTGGTGAGGCGGGATCTTCCTCTCGCAGACGAGGTGGGGCAGGTGGTGAGCCGGGATCTTCCTCTCGCAGACGAGGTGGGGCAGGTGGTGAGCCGGGATCTTCCTCTCGCAGACGAGGTGGGGCAGGTGGTGAGCCTGGATCTTCCTCTCGCAGACGAGGTGGGGCAGGTGGTGAGGCGGGATCTTCCTCTCGCAGACGAGGTGGGGCAGGTGGTGAGCCGGGATCATCCTCTCGCAGACGAGGTGGGGCAGGTGGTGAGCCGGGATCTTCCTCTCACAGACGAGGTGGGGCAGGTGGTGAGCCGGGATCATCCTCTCGCAGACGAGGTGGGGCAGGTGGTGAGCCTGGATCTTCCTCTCGCAGACGAGGTGGGGCAGGTGGTGAGCCGGGATCATCCTCTCGCAGACGAGGTGGGGCAGGTGGTGAGCCTGGATCTTCCTCTCGCAGACGAGGTGGGGCAGGTGGTGAGCCGGGATCATCCTCTCGCAGACGAGGTGGGGCAGGTGGTGAGCCGGGATCTTCCTCTCACAGACGAGGTGGGGCAGGTGGTGAGCCGGGATCTTCCTCTCGCAGACGAGGTGGGGCAGGTGGTGAGCCGGGATCTTCCTCTCGCAGACGAGGTGGGGCAGGTGGTGAGCCGGGATCATCCTCTCGCAGACGAGGTGGGGCAGGTGGTGAGCCGGGATCTTCCTCTCGCAGACGAGGTGGGGCAGGTGGTGAGCCGGGATCATCCTCTCGCAGACGAGGTGGGGCAGGTGGTGAGCCGGGATCTTCCTCTCGCAGACGAGGTGGGGCAGGTGGTGAGCCGGGATCTTCCTCTCGCAGACGAGGTGGGGCAGGTGGTGAGCCGGGATCATCCTCTCGCAGACGAGGTGGGGCAGGTGGTGAGCCGGGATCTTCCTCTCACAGACGAGGTGGGGCAGGTGGTGAGCCGGGAGGTGGGGCAGGTGGTGAGCCGGGATCTTCCTCTCGCAGACGAGGTGGGGCAGGTGGTGAGCCGGGAGGTGGGGCAGGTGGTGAGCCGGGATCTTCCTCTCGCAGACGAGGTGGGGCAGGTGGTGAGCCGGGATCTTCCTCTCACAGACGAGGTGGGGCAGGTGGTGAGCCGGGATCTTCCTCTCACAGACGAGGTGGGGCAGGTGGTGAGCCGGGAGGTGGGGCAGGTGGTGAGCCAGGATCTTCCTCTCGCAGGCGAGGTGGGGCAGGTGGTGAGCCGGGATCGTCCTCTCGCAGACGAGGTGGGGCAGGTGGTGAGCCGGGATCTTCTTCTCGCAGACGAGGTGGGGCAGGTGGTGAGCCGGGAGGTGGGGCAGGTGGTGAGCCGGGATCTTCCTCTCGCAGACGAGGTGGGGCAGGTGGTGAGCCGGGATCATCCTCTCGCAGACGAGGTGGGGCAGGTGGTGAGCCGGGATCTTCCTCTCGCAGACGAGGTGGGGCAGGTGGTGAGCCGGGATCTTCCTCTCACAGACGAGGTGGGGCAGGTGGTGAGCCGGGATCTTCCTCTCACAGACGAGGTGGGGCAGGTGGTGAGCCGGGAGGTGGGGCAGGTGGTGAGCCGGGATCTTCCTCTCGCAGACGAGGTGGGGCAGATGGTGAGCCGGGATCTTCCTCTTGCAGACGAGGTGGGGCAGGTGGTGAGCCGGGATCATCCTCTCGCAGACGAGGTGGGGCAGGTGGTGAGCCGGGATCTTCCTCGCGCAGACGAGGTGGGGCAGGTGGTGAGCCGGGATCTTCCTCTCGCAGACGAGGTGGGGCAGGTGGTGAGCTGGGTTCTTCCTCTCGCAGACGAGGTGGGGCAGGTGGTGAGCCGGGATCTTCCTCTCGCAGACGAGGTGGGGCAGGTGGTGAGCTGGGTTCTTCCTCTCGCAGATGAGGTGGGGCAGGTGGTGAGCCGGGATCTTCCTCTCGCAGACGAGGTGGGGCAGGTGATGAGCCGGGATCGTCCTCTCGCAGACAGAAAATGACTCCCGGGCAGAGACTGAATTGTAGGACGAGGCTCAGAGTCAGACTCAGATCAGCAGAATATTTTTAAGAGGTCCACATAGTAAGAAATCTCCCCCAGACCCAGGTCCTCACGGAGTCGGTAACGTCCTCATTCTGGTCTCTACAGGTGGAACATTTCCAAGGTTTCTGAAATACACAAATACACAACCAGTAAACAAAAAACAAAAAAGGGTTAACATGGAGGTACCAATAGGAGGTCTACAGAAACCCGAGCAGGTCCATACAAAGAGCGCAAAACCACATCACGGATATCATGTGCCGAGGCCTCCTGGCTGCTAAACTGGGCAAAACGTGGTGGAAACCTGAGGCAAAAATCCTGGGGGAGGGTCATGTATCAGTGTTTCTTTTGAGCAAAACCAGTGCAATTGTGAGGCAAAACATAGGATCCAGCAAATAAAAGTGATAATGCTTTCTATGGAGTGTGTTTCTGACCTGTTACACTATGTGACAGAAACCAGGGGATGGTAATAAATTCCATATATAGGGCTCCCAGGATACTGAACAGTTTCTATCCTGTCTGGCCTGGGAATGCAGCCTTATAATACATGCACTCCATCCCACAGTTTGGCAAGCGCTGGAACTGAGGGATGAGAGATCCAGACCAGAGTTTGTCTGGCTGCCTGATTTCTGTCACCTGTCATGCTAATTAGAAATCAGGTATGTAAGACTGATTTCCTGGTTGCTCTGGTCTCTTCTCCAGAGCCTGGAAGGCTGCTGAACACAGTGGGGAGAAGCCTCTTCCCCACACAGGTTCAATCGTTCTGTTCATTTGGCTAAGTCTGCAAAAGTACCTTGTTTTGTCGTTGGAAAGTGGAAAAGCCACTTCCACCCTGAGTTAGGGAAATCTAAGTTAAGTTATCGCTCAGGTGAGCAGCTTTTGTTTTTGATGTGTTTTGTTGTATGCACTGTGGCAGTCTCAGTGCCTGGGACTGAATAAACCAGGCCCAGCCTGTTTAAAGGAACAGTACGTGACGCCTCCTCATTTTAACCTACCCTAAAAGACCGTGTTCTAACCGTCCCGGACAAGCGGCGGAGCCCCGGAGTAAGCTGTTTGTCACATATGGTGGAGATTGCGGGCAGCCACTAAAAGGTCTGGGGGTTAAAGAACTTTAAAGAAAAAAAAAAAAAAAAGTTTTTTTTTCTCTCTCTCCAAACAAGATGGAAGACGTGGTGAGTGCGCTGGTACGCAATGTCGCTGTCCAGAAAGACGCGAATGAAGCTCAGCAACAGGCGAGTGAAACCCAGCGACAGCTGTTAATAGCCCAGCAAGAGACTAATGCAAACCAGCAAGAGACAAACCGCTTGCTGAGAGAGGAGCAACAGCGGTTCGCTCAGGGCTTACAGCAGGAACTCGAGATCCTGAGGGGGACTATCAGTAACCTTCCACTGGCAGCGGCAGCCCCAGTTCCGAAAATGACCAGGGCAAGCCACTACCTTCAGAAGATGGGACCCTCGGATGATGTGGAAGCCTATCTTCTCACGTTTGAACGCACGGCACAGAGAGAGGGATGGCCAGAAGCTGAGTGGGCTGGTCTAATCGCACCCTTCCTAAGCGGCGAACCCCAGAAGGCTTACTTTGATCTAGAGCCAGCCGAAGCTAACGTCTATGCAAAATTGAAGTTCGAGATCCTCGCCCGCCTCGGCGTAACCACGGCTGTTCGCGCCCAAAGGTTTCACGCATGGTCCTTCACGATGGATAAAGCCACCCGAAGCCAGATGTATGACCTCATCCACCTCGCCCGGAAGTGGCTACAACCCGAGATCAACTCAGCAAGCCACATCGTGGAACGGTTGGTCATGGACCAGTTCTTGATGAAACTTCCCTCTGCCTTACGCCGTTGGGTCAGTCGGAGTGACCCCCACAATGCGGATGAGCTTGTGGCCCTCGTAGAAAGGTACAATGCAGCAGAAGAGCACCCGCAACCCACAGTCGTGGAGCAACCCCACTACCCGAGGTTCCAGGACTCTTCCAGAGACGGTAAAAGGATACCGGGGTTAAGGGGAGCTGAAGAGCGGCGACCACCTTCACGCAGCACCAGCAACAGTGGTTCGCACACTAAGGGCAATAGCCAACATGGGGAGCCGGGAAAAGGCTCTAAGTGGGACACAGACTATGTACCTAAATGTGTAAATTGTCATGAGAGGGGCCACACAGCAAAAATCTGCCCACTAAATGATGAGCCCATGCAATGCAACAGCGTGGAACCTTATTCGCTGTTGTCCCAATGTATGCGCCCTAGCCCAGAGGACCCCTTGAATAACCATCTGTGGGCATTTGTAAAGGTTAATGGTAAGAGGGTTCGGGCACTTCTGGACTCTAAGAGCATGGTCACACTAGTGTCCGAATACCTCTTGCCCATTAAGAAGAAACAGGGAAACAGTTCACAAAGAGTGGCAATTTGTTGTATACATGGGGATAATCATGAATATTCCACTGTTGATGTTTTTTTTGAAACAGAGTTTGGTTCTTTAGATTTCAAGGTGGGTATTGTACCCAAACTGGCACATGATGTGTTAATAGGGACCGACTTTCCCCATTTTCTAAAAATGTGGTCCCCCGCTCAGAATAGCGCCCAGAGTTCAATAGCGGACCATAAAGAAGTAATAGAAGAAACAAATCCTTTCCCTTTTTCAGAAATGGATGTTGACGAGGGCCCAAATAAGAAGGGGGAAAAGGAGGAGTGCTGTAAAATTCCCTTCCCCATCACTACTTTGGTAGGGAATACCCCAAATCAAGATGTTGATCAGACACTTACCACCCCAGAACCGGATAAGACCCTCGCTGACCTAGAGGTCAGTCCTGGGAGTTTTAAGAAGGCCCAGTGGGAGGACCCCACGTTAGCGGTAGCAAGGGGGAATATACGGGACCAGAATAGTACTCCTGGCCAACCAGATAGGTCACTTGCTTACCCCTACTTCGAGGTAGAGAACGACCTAGTATATCGGGTTGATAAAAGGAAATCAGTTACAACTAAACAATTGTTGGTACCACGGACATTCCGTAACGTAGTATTACACCTCGCACATAGTCATCCATTGGGGGGACACCTAGGGGTGGAAAAGACAAAGGAAAAGGTTCTCCGAAGCTTCTATTGGCCTGGGGTTCTGGCAGAAATTACGAATTATTGTTCCTCATGCCCAGCATGTCAGATCACCGCCCCGTTCAAGGCGTACCGCAGCCCATTGGTACCCCTTCCCATAATAGAGGTACCATTTGACCGGATTGCTATGGATCTAGTAGGACCCCTAATAAAGTCTGCTAGGGGACATCAGCATATATTGGTAATATTAGATTATGCTACCCGATATCCGGAGGCAGTTCCCCTACGTAGCACCTCTGCCAAAAACATAGCAAAAGAGTTGGTAGTTCTGTTTTCCCGGGTTGGAATTCCTAAAGAGATTCTATCTGACCAGGGAACACCATTTATGTCCCAAGTAACAAAAGAGTTATGTAAACTCCTAAAAATCAAGCATCTCAGAACCTCAGTCTATCATCCACAAACAGATGGTTTAGTGGAAAGGTTCAATAAAACCTTAAAGAGCATGTTACGGCGGGCGGTCGATAAAGATGGGAAAAACTGGGATTGTTTGTTACCGTACCTGTTATTTGCCATTAGGGAAGTTCCCCAATCATCCACAGGCTTCTCCCCGTTTGAACTATTGTATGGCCGACACCCAAGGGGCTTACTGGATATAGCCAAAGAGACTTGGGAACACGAGGTTACCCCTTACAGAAGTGTAATAGAGCATGTTGCCCAGATGCAGGACCGCATTGCTGCAGTCCTACCCATAGTGAGGGAACACATGGAGAAAGCTCAAGAAGCACAGAGGAATACGTATAATAAGGGTGCTAGGGTCAGAATTTTTTTTCCAGGTGATAGGGTACTAGTTCTGGTTCCCACCGTGGAAAGTAAATTCCTTGCTAAATGGCATGGGCCATATGAGGTCTTGGAAAGAGTGGGAGAAGTAAATTATAAGGTAAGACAGCCAGGTAGGAGGAAACCTGAGCAAATTTACCATATAAACCTACTCAAGCCCTGGAAAGATAGAGAAGTCTTGTCAACCCTAGTAACCCCAGGTCCGTCAGAGAGTCAAGAAACTGACCCAGAGGTTAGCATAGCTGAAACCCTGTCCGTTCATCAGAAACAAGAGGTTCAGAATTTAGTGAGAAGAAACAAAGAAATCTTCTCTACACAGCCAGGTAGAACTAGCGTAATTGAACATGACCTAGTCTCTGACCCGGGGGTCCGAGTTAACCTTAAACCGTACCAAATCCAAGAGGCCAAAAGAGATGCTATAAGTTTAGAGGTTAAAAAAATGCTAAAACTAGGCGTAATTGAGGAATCCCAAAGTGGGTGGAACAGCCCTATAGTCTTAGTCCCAAAGCCAGATGGTACAACAAGGTTTTGTAATGACTACCGGAAACTAAACGCGGTGTCAAAATTTGATATTTATCCTATGCCCAGGGTAGATGAACTTGTAGAGAGACTGGGCAAAGCCCGATATCTCACAACCCTAGACCTAACAAAAGGGTACTGGCAGGTTCCCCTCACAGAAAGGGCAAAAGAAAAGACAGCCTTCTCAACCCCAGATGGCCTCTTTCAGTATAGGGTGCTGCCTTTTGGCTTACATGGAGCTCCCGCCACATTCCAAAGAATGATGGATAAAATTTTAAAACCACATGCTCGGTATGCTGCTGCCTACCTGGATGATGTGGTAATCCATAGTTAAGATTGGCAATCCCACCTTCCAAAGGTCCAAGCTGTGCTCGACGCAGTTCGGTCTGCTGGACTAACTGCTAACCCCGCTAAATGCACCATTGGTCTGGAGGAGGCCAAGTATCTGGGGTATTCTATTAGCAGAGGTTTACTCAAACCCCAAACACTCAAAGTGGAGGCGATACAAGGTTGGCCAAGGCCAGTTACAAAAAAACAAGTAAGGACCTTTTTGGGGTTAATTGGGTACTATAGAAGGTTTATTCCCAATTTTGCAACTAAGGCAACCCCACTAACCGACCTCACAAAAGCAAGAGGACCGCTTATGGTAAAGTGGTCCCCCGAAACCGAACAGGCCTTTAGAAGCCTGAAAGAAGCTCTCTGTGCCCAACCAGTGTTGGTCACACCTGACTTCTCCAAAGAGTTCGTAGTCCAAACCGACGCATCTGAGGTAGGGCTGGGGGCGGTACTCTCCCAGGAGTCTCAAGGTGAGGAACACCCCATCCTTTATTTAAGTAGGAAACTAAATCCCCAGGAGAAGAATTACTCCATAGTAGAGAAAGAGTGTCTCGCAATAAAGTGGGCTGTAGAGACGCTCAAATACTACCTGTTGGGGAGAAAATTCCGGTTGGTCACAGATCATGCACCCCTTACCTGGATGTGTCAAAACAGGGAGAAGAATGCTAGAGTGACCAGGTGGTTCCTAAGCCTACAACCCTTTAAATTTTCTGTGGAACACAGGTCAGAGCACAAACATGGCAATGCTGACGGGTTGTCAAGGATGCACTCCCTAATATCCATGGTCGCTCATCCCTCGGGGTCTGAGCTGGGGGGGAGGATATGTGACAGAAACCAGGGCCTGGTAATAAATTCCATATATAGGGCTCCCAGGATACTGAACAGTTTCTATCCTGTCTGGCCTGGGAATGCAGCCTTATAATACATGCACTCCATCCCACAGTTTGGCAAGCGCTGAAACTGAGGGATGAGAGATCCAGACCAGAGTTTGTCTGGCTGCCTGATTTCTGTCACCTGTCATGCTAATTAGAAATCAGGTATGTAAGACTGATTTCCTGGTTGCTCTGGTCTCTTCTCCAGAGCCTGGAAGGCTGCTGAACACAGTGGGGAGAAGCCTCTTCCCGACACAGGTTCAATCGTTCTGTTCATTTGGCTAAGTCTGCAAAAGTACCTTGTTTTGTCGTTGGAAAGTGGAAAAGCCACTTCCACCCTGAGTTAGGGAAATCTAAGTTAAGGTATCGCTCAGGTGAGCAGCTTTTGTTTTTGATGTGTTTTGTTGTATGCACTGTGGCAGTCTCAGTGCCTGGGACTGAATAAACCAGGCCCAGCCTGTTTAAAGGAACAGTACGTGACGCCTCCTCATTTTAACCTACCCTAAAAGACCGTGTTCTAACCGTCCCGGACAAGCGGCGGAGCCCCGGAGTAAGCTGTTTGTCACAACTGTTACACCAAACTTACATCAGAATTTATCCCCCAGTATATCTAGCGCTAAAACTAGAAGTGCTTGGGGTGCCTATCTCCCTGATTCATCTGATGCTGGGCTGGTGTTGTGTGCAGGTGGGAGACTTTGATAAATATTGGTGAGGTCCATTTATCGAACTCTACTCGCTGCAAAACAGAAGCAGATGAGACGGTATCGCACGCAGGCGTTTCCTGCAATGGGCTAGCATAGCAATTAATGCCAGGGGAAATGCCATGTGCTAGAATAGCAATTAATGCCAGGGGAAATGCCATGTGCTAGAATAGCAGTTAATGCCAGGGGAAATGCCATGTGCTAGAATAGCAGTTAATGCCAAGGGAAATGCCATGTGCTAGAATAGCAGTTAATGCCAGGAGAAATGCCATGGGTTAGAATAGCAGTTAATGCCAGGGGAAATGCCATGTGCTAGAATAGCAGTTAATGCCAAGGGAAATGCCATGTGCTAGAATAGCAGTTAATGCCAGGAGAAATGCCATGGGTTAGAATAGCAGTTAATGCCAGGGGAAATGCCATGTGCTAGAATAGCAGTTAATGCCAGGAGAAATGCCATGGGCTAGAATAGCAGTTAATGCCAGGGGAAATGCCATGGGCTAGAATAGCAGTTAATGCCAGGGGAAATGCCATGTGCTAGAATAGCAGTTAATGTCAGGGGAAATGCCATGGGTTAGAATAGCAGTTAATGCCAGGGGAAATGCCATGGGCTAGAATAGCAGTTAATGCCAGGCGAAATGCCATGTGCTAGAATAGCAGATAATGCCAGGGGAAATGCCATGGGCTAGAATAGCAGTTAATGCCAGGGGACATGCCATTCGCTAGAATAGCAGATAATGCCAGGGGAAATGCCATGGGCTGGAATAGCAGTTAATGCCAGGGGAAATGCCCTGCACTAGAATAGCAGTTAATGCCAGGAGAAATGCCATGTGCTAGAATAGCAGTTAATGCCAGGGGAAATGACATGGTCTAGCATAGCAGTTAATGCCAGGGGAAATGCCATGTGCTAGAATAGCAGTTAATGCCAGGGGAAATGCCATGTGCTAGAATAGCAGTTAATGCCAGGGGAAATGCTTTGGGTTAGAATAGCAGTTAAAGCCAGGAGAAATGCCATGCACTAGAATAGCAGTTAATGCCAGGGGAAATGCCATGGACTGGAATAGCAGTTAATGCCAGGGGAAATGCCATGTGCTAGAATAGCAGTTAATGCCAGGGGAAATGCCATGGGCTGGAATAGCAGTTAATGCCAGTGGAAATGCCATGTGCTAGAATAGCAGTTAATGCCAGGGGAAATGCCATGTGCTAGAATAGCAGTTAATGCCAGGGGAAATGCCATGTGCTAGAATTGCAGTTAATGCCAGGGGAAATGCCATGTGCTAGAATAGCAGTTAATGCCAGGGGAAATGCCATGGGCTAGAATAGCAGTTAATGCCAGGGGAAATGCCATGTGCTAGAATAGCAGATAATGCCAGGAGAAATGCCATGGGTAAGAATAGCAGTTAATGCCAGGGGAAATGCCATGCACTAGAATAGCAGTTAATGCCAGGGGAAATGACATAAGTTAGAATAGCAGTTAATGCCAGGGGAAATGCCATGTGCTAGAATAGCAGTTAATGCCAGGAGAAATACCATGGGCTGGAATAGCAGTTAATGCCAGGGGAAATGACATGGACTTGCATAGCAGTTAATGCCAGGGGAAATGCCATGGGCTAGAATAGCAGTTAATGCCAGGGGTAATGCCATGGGTTAGAATAGCAGTTAATGCCAGGGGAAATGCCATGTGCTAGAATAGCAGTTAATGCCAGGGGAAATGCCATGTGCTAGAATAGCAGTTAATGCCAGGGGAAATGCGCTGCACTAGAATAGCAGTTAATGCCAGGGGAAATGCCATTGGTTAGAATAGCAGTTAATGCCAGGGGAAATGCCATGGGCTAGAATAGCAGTTAATGCCAGGGTAAATGCCATGTGCTAGAATAGCAATTAATGCCAGGGGAAATGCCATGTGCTAGTATAGCAGTTAATGCCAGGGGAAATGCCATGGGCTAGAATAGCAGTTAATGCCAGGGGAAATGCCATGGGCTGGAATAGCAGATAATGCCAGGGGAGATGCCATGGGCTAGAATAGCAGTTAATGCCAGGGGAAATGCCCTGCACTAGAATAGCAGTTAATGCCAGGGGAAATGCCATGTGCTAGAATAGCAGTTAATGCCAGGGGAAATGCCATGTGCTAGAATAGCAGTTAATGCCAGGGGAAATGCCATGGGTTAGAATAGCAGTTAATGCCAGGGGAAATGCCATGTGCTAGAATAGCAGTTAATGCCAGGGGAAATGCCATGGGCTAGAATAGCAGTTAATGCCAGGGGAAATGCCCTGCACTAGAATAGCAGTTAATGCCAGGGGAAATGCCATGTGCTAGAATAGCAGTTAATGCCAGGGGAAATGCCATGGGCTAGAATAGCAGTTAATGCCAGGAGAAATGCCCTGCACTAGAATAGCAGTTAATGCCAGGGGAAATGCCATGCACTAGAATAGCAGTTAATGCCAGGGGAAATGTCCTGCACTAGAATAGCAGTTAATGCCAGGGGAAATGACATGGGTAAGAATGCAGTTAATGCCAGGGGAAATGCCATGTGCTAGAATAGCAGTTAATGCCAGGGGAAATGCCATGTGCTAGAATAGCAGATAATGCCAGGGGAAATGCCATGTGCTAGAATAGCAGTTAATGCCAGGAGAAATACCATGGGCTGGAATAGCAGTTAATGCCAGGGGAAATGCCATGGACTAGCATAGCAGTTAATGCCAGGGGAAATGCCATGGGCTTGAATAGCAGTTAATGCCAGGGGAAATGCCATGGGCTAGAATAGCAGTTGATGCCAGGGGAAATGCCATGGGCTGGAATAGCAGTTAATGCCAGGGGAAATGCGCTGCACTAGAATAGCAGTTAATGCCAGGGGAAATGCCATTGGTTAGAATAGCAGTTAATGCCAGGGGAAATGCCATGGGCTAGAATAGCAGTTAATGCCAGGGGAAATGCCATGTGCTAGAATAGCAATTAATGCCAAGGGAAATGCCATGTGCTAGTATAGCAGTTCATGCCAGGGGAAATGCCATGTGCTAGAATAGCAGATAATGCCAGGGGAAATGCCATGTGCTAGAATAGCAGTTAATGCCAGGGGAAATGCCATGTGCTAGAATAGCAGTTAATGCCAGGGGAAATGACATGGGTAAGAATGCAGTTAATGCCAGGGGAATGCCATGTGCTAGAATAGCAGTTAATGCCAGGGGAAATGCCATGTGCTAGAATAGCAGATAATGCCAGGGGAAATGCCATGTGCTAGAATAGCAGTTAATGCCAGGGGAAATGCCATGTGCTAGAATAGCAGTTAATGCCAGGGGAAATGCCATGTGCTAGAATAGCAGTTAATGCCAGGGGAAATGCCATGGGCTAGAATAGCAGTTAATGCCAGGGGAAATGCCCTGCACTAGAATAGCAGTTAATGCCAGGGGAAATGCCATGGGCTAGAATAGCAGTTAATGCCAGGGGAAATGCCATGTGCTAGAATAGCAGTTAATGCCAGGGGAAATGCCATGCACTAGAAGAGCAGTTAATGCCAGGGGAAATGTCCTGCACTAGCATAGCAGTTAATGCCAGGGGAAATGCCATGGGTTAGAATAGCAGTTAATGCCAGGGGAAATGCCTTGGGTTAGAATAGCAGTTAATGCCAGGGGAAATGCCATGTGCTAGAATAGCAGTTAATGCCAGGGGAAATGCCATGGGCTAGAATAGCAGTTAATGCCAGGGGAAATGCCATGCACTAGAATAGCAGATAATGCCAAGGGAAATGCCATGGGCTGGAATAGCAGATAATGCCAATGGACATGCCATGGGCTAGAATAGCAGATAATGCCAGGGGAAATGCCATGGGGTGGAATAACAGTTAATGCCAGGGGAAATGCCATGGGCTAGAATAGCAGTTAATGCCAGGGGAAATGCCATGTGCTAGAATAGCAGATAATGCCAGGAGAAATGCCATGGGTAAGAATAGCAGTTAATGCCAGGGGAAATGCCTTGGGTTAGAATAGCAGTTAATGCCAGGGGAAATGCCCTGCACTAGAATAGCAGTTAATGCCAGGGGAAATGCCATGGGCTAGAATAGCAGTTAATGCCAGGGGAAATGCCATGTGCTAGAATAGCAGATAATGCCAGGGGAAATGCCATGGGCTGAAATAGCAGTTAATGCCAGGAGAAATGCCATGTGCTAGAATAGCAGTTAATGCCAGGGGAAATGACATGTGCTAGAATAGCAGTTAATGCCAGGAGAAATGCCATGGGTAAGAGTAGCAGTTAATGCCAGGGGAAATGCATGCACTAGAAAAGCAGTTAATGCCAGGGGAAATGCCATAAGTTAGAATAGCAGTTAATGCCAGGGGAAATGCCATGTGCTAGAATAGCAGTTAATGCCAGGAGAAATACCATGGGCTGGAATAGCAGTTAATGCCAGGGGAAATGCCAGGGACTAGAATAGCAGTTAATGCCAGTGGAAATGACATGGACTAGCATAGCAGTTAATGCCAGGGGAAATGCCATGGGTTAGAATAGCAGTTAATGCCAGGGGAAATGCCATGGGCTAGAATAGCAGTTAATGCCAGGGGAAATGCCATGTGCTAGAATAGCAGTTAATGCCAGGGGAAATGCGCTGCACTAGAATAGCAGTTAATGCCAGGGGAAATGCCATGTGTTAGAATAGCAGTTAATGCCAGGGGAAATACCATGTGCTAGAATAGCAGTTAATGCCAGGGGAAATGCCATGTGCTAGAATAGCAATTAATGCCAGGGGAAATGCCATGGGCTAGAATAGCAGATAATGCCAGGGGAAATGCCATGGGCTAGAATAGCAGTTAATGCCAGGGGAAATGCCATGGGCTAGAATAGCAGTTAATGCCAGGGGAAATGCCATGTGCTAGAATAGCAGTTAATGCCAGGGGAAATGCCATGCGCTAGAATAGCAGTTAATGCCAGGGGAAATGCCATGGGCTGGAATAGCAGTTAATGCCAGGGGAAATGCCATGTGCTAGAATAGCAGATAATGCCAGGGGAAATGCCATGTGCTAGTATAGCAGTTAATGCCAGGGGAAATGCCATGGGCTAGAATAGCAGTTAATGCCAGGGGAAATGCCATGTGCTAGAATAGCAGATAATGCCAGGGGAAATGCCATGGGCTGGAATAACAGATAATGCCAGGGGAGATGCCATGGGCTAGAATAGCAGTTAATGCCAGGGGAAATGCCCTGCACTAGAATAGCAGTTAATGCCAGGGGAAATGCCATGTGCTAGAATAGCAGTTAATGCCAGGGGAAATGCCATGTGCTAGAATAGCAGTTAATGCCAGGGGAAATGCCATGGGTTAGAATAGCAGTTAATGCCAGGGGAAATGCCATGTGCTAGAATCGCAGTTAATGCCAGGGGAAATGCCATGGGCTAGAATAGCAGTTAATGCCAGGGGAAATGCCATGGGCTAGAATAGCAGTTAATGCCAGGAGAAATGCCCTGCACTAGAATAGCAGTTAATGCCAGGGGAAATGCCATGAACTAGAATAGCAGTTAATGCCAGGGGAAATGCCATGCACTAGAATAGCAGTTAATGCCAGGGGAAATGACATGGGTAAGAATGCAGTTAATGCCAGGGGAATGCCATGTGCTAGAATAGCAGTTAATGCCAGGGGAAATGCCATGTGCTAGAATAGCAGATAATGCCAGGGGAAATGCCATGTGCTAGAATAGAAGTTAATGCCAGGGGAAATGCCATGTGCTAGAATAGCAGTTAATGCCAGGGGAAATGCCATGTGCTAGAATAGCAGTTAATGCCAGGGGAAATGCCATGGGCTAGAATAGCAGTTAATGCCAGGGGAAATGCCCTGCACTAGAATAGCAGTTAATGCCAGGGGAAATGCCATGGGCTAGAATAGCAGTTAATGCCAGGGGAAATGCCATGTGCTAGAATAGCAGTTAATGCCAGGGGAAATGCCATGCACTAGAATAGCAGTTAATGCCAGGGGAAATGTCCTGCACTAGCATAGCAGTTAATGCCAGGGGAAATGCCATGGGTTAGAATAGCAGTTAATGCCAGGGGAAATGCCTTGGGTTAGAATAGCAGTTAATGCCAGGGGAAATGCCATGTGCTAGAATAGCAGTTAATGCCAGGGGAAATGCCATGGGCTAGAATAGCAGTTAATGCCAGGGGAAATGCCATGCACTAGAATAGCAGATAATGCCAAGGGAAATGCCATGGGCTGGAAAAGCAGATAATGCCAAGGGACATGCCATGGGCTAGAATAGCAGATAATGCCAGGGGAAATGCCATGGGGTGGAATAACAGTTAATGCCAGGGGAAATGCCATTGGTTAGAATAGCAGTTAATGCCAGGGGAAATGCCATGGGCTAGAATAGCAGTTAATGCCAGGGGAAATGCCATGTGCTAGAATAGCAGATAATGCCAGGAGAAATGCCATGGGTAAGAATAGCAGTTAATGCCATGGGAAATGCCTTGGGTTAGAATAGCAGTTAATGCCAGGGGAAATGCCCTGCACTAGAATAGCAGTTAATGCCAGGGGAAATGCCATGGGCTAGAATAGCAGTTAATGCCAGGGGAAATGCCATGTGCTAGAATAGCAGATAATGCCAGGGGAAATGCCATGGGCTGAAATAGCAGTTAATGCCAGGAGAAATGCCATGTGCTAGAATAGCAGTTAATGCCAGGGGAAATGACATGTGCTAGAATAGCAGTTAATGCCAGGAGAAATGCCATGGGTAAGAATAGCAGTTAATGCCAGGGGAAATGCATGCACTAGAAAAGCAGTTAATGCCAGGGGAAATGCCATAAGTTAGAATAGCAGTTAATGCCAGGGGAAATGCCATGTGCTAGAATAGCAGTTAATGCCAGGAGAAATACCATGGGCTGGAATAGCAGTTAATGCCAGGGGAAATGCCAGGGACTAGAATAGCAGTTAATGCCAGTGGAAATGACATGGACTAGCATAGCAGTTAATGCCAGGGGAAATGCCATGGGTTAGAATAGCAGTTAATGCCAGGAGAAATGCCATGGGCTAGAATAGCAGTTAATGCCAGGGGAAATGCCATGGGCTGGAATAGCAGTTAATGCCAGGAGAAATGCCATGGGTTAGAATAGCAGTTAATGCTAGGGGAAATGCCATGTGCTAGAATAGCAGTTAATGCCAGGGGAAATGCCATGTGCTAGAATAGCAGTTAATGCCAGGGGAAATACCATGTGCTAGAATAGCAGTTAATGCCAGGGGAAATGCCATGTGCTAGAATAGCAATTAATGCCAGGGGAAATGCCATGGGCTAGAATAGCAGATAATGCCAGGGGAAATGCCATGGGCTAGAATAGCAGTTAATGCCAGGGGAAATGCTTTGGGTTAGAATAGCAGTTAAAGCCAGGGGAAATGCCATGTGCTAGAATAGCAAATAATGCCAGGAGAAATGCCATGGGTAAGAATAGCAGTTAATGCCAGGGGAAATGCCATGCACTAGAATAGCAGTTAATGCCAGGGGAAATGCCATGTGCTAGAATAGCAGTTAATGCCAGGGGAAATGCCATGTGCTAGAATTGCAGTTAATGCCAGGGGAAATGCCATGTGCTAGAATAGCAGTTAATGCCAGGGGAAATGCCATGGGCTAGAATAGCAGTTAATGCCAGGGGAAATGCCATGTGCTAGAATAGCAAATAATGCCAGGAGAAATGCCATGGGTAAGAATAGCAGTTAATGCCAGGAGAAATGCCATGCACTAGAATAGCAGTTAATGCCAGGGGAAATGCCATAAGTTAGAATAGCAGTTAATGCCAGGGGAAATGCCATGTGCTAGAATAGCAGTTAATGCCAGGAGAAATACCATGGGCTGGAATAGCAGTTAATGCCAGGGGAAATGCCAGGGACTAGAATAGCAGTTAATGCCAGTGGAAATGACATGGACTAGCATAGCAGTTAATGCCAGGGGAAATGCCATGGGTTAGAATAGCAGTTAATGCCAGGGGAAATGCCATGGGCTAGAATAGCAGTTAATGCCAGGGGAAATGCCATGGGCTGGAATAGCAGTTAATGCCAGGAGAGATGCCATGGGTTAGAATAGCAGTTAATGCCAGGGGAAATGCCATGTGCTAGAATAGCAGTTAATGCCAGGGGAAATGCCATGTGCTAGAATATCAGTTAATGCCAGGGGAAATGCGCTGCACTAGAATAGCAGTTAATGCCAGGGGAAATGCCATGTGTTAGAATAGCAGTTAATGCCAGGGGAAATACCATGTGCTAGAATAGCAGTTAATGCCAGGGGAAATGCCATGTGCTAGAATAGCAATTAATGCCAGGGGAAATGCCATGGGCTAGAATAGCAGATAATGCCAGGGGAAATGCCATGGGCTAGAATAGCAGTTAATGCCAGGGGAAATGCCCTGCACTAGAATAGCAGTTAATGCCAGGGGAAATGCCATGTGCTAGAATAGCAGTTAATGCCAGGGGAAATGCCATGTGCTAGAATAGCAGTTAATGCCAGGGGAAATGCTATGTGCTAGAATAGCAGTTAATGCCAGGGGAAATGCCATGTGCTAGAATAGCAGTTAATGCCACGGGAAATGCCATGGGCTAGAATAGCAGTTAATGCCAAGGGGAAATGCCCTGCACTAGAATAGCAGTTAATGCCAGGGGAAATGTCCTGCACTAGAATAGCAGTTAATGCCAGGGGAAATGCCATGCACTAGAATAGCAGTTAATGCCAGGGGAAATGTCCTGCACTAGAATAGCAGTTAATGCCAGGGGAAATGCCATGTGCTAGAATAGCAGATAATGCCAGGGGAAATGCCATGCACTAGCATAGCAGTTAATGCCAGGGGAAATGCCATGTGCTAGAATAGCAGATAATGCCAGGGGAAATACCATGCATTAGAATAGCAGTTAATGCCAGGGGAAATGCCATGGGCTGGAATAGCAGTTAATGCCAGGGGAAATGCCATGCACTAGCATAGCAGTTAATGCCAGGGGAAATGCCATGGGTTAGAATAGCAGTTAATGCCAGGGGAAATGCCATGGGCTAGAATAGCAGTTAATGCCAGGGGAAATGCCATGGGTTAGAATAGCAGTTAATGCCAGGGGAAATGCCATGTGCTAGAATAGCAGTTAATGCCAGGGGAAATGCCATGGGCTAGAATAGCAGTTAATGCCAGGGGAAATGCCATGCACTAGAATAGCAGATAATGCCAAGGGAAATGCCATGGGCTGGAATAGCAGTTAATGCCAGGGGACATGCCATGGGCTAGAATAGCAGATAATGCCAGGGGAAATTCCATGGGGTGGAATAACAGTTAATGCCAGGGGAAATGCCATGGGTTAGAATAGCAGTTAATGCCAGGGGAAATGCCATGTGCTAGAATAGCAGTTAATGCTACGGGAAATGCCATGGGTTAGAATAGCAGTTAATGCCAGGGGAAATGCCATGTGCTAGAATAGCAGTTAATGCCAGGGGAAATGCCATGTGCTAGAATAGCAGTTAATGCCAGGGGACATGCCATTCGCTAGAATAGCAGTTTATGCCAGGGGAAATGCCAAGGGCTAGAATAGCAGTTAATGCCAGGGGAAATGCCATTCGCTAGAATAGCAGATAATGCCAGGGGACATGCCATTCGCTAGAATAGCAGTTAATGCCAGGAGAAATGCCATGGGCTAGAATAGCAGTTAATGCTAGGGGAAATGCCATTCGCTAGAATAGCAGATAATGCCAGGAGAAATGCCATGGGCTAGAATAGCAGTTAATGCCAGGGGAAATGCCATTCGCTAGAATAGCAGATAATGCCAGGGGAAATGCCATGGGCTAGAATAGCAGTTAATGCCAGGGGAAATGCCATTCGCTAGAATAGCAGTTAATGCCAGGGGAAATGCCATGGGCTGGAATAGCAGTTAATGCCAGGGGAAATGCCATGCGCTAGAATAGCAGTTAATGCCAGGGGAAATGCCATGCGCTGGAATAAGAGTTAATGCCAGGGGAAATGCCATGGGCTGGAATAGCAGTTAATGCCAGGGGAAATGCCCTGCACTAGAATAGCAGTTAATGCCAGGAGAAATGCCATGTGCTAGAATAGCAGTTAATGCCAGGGGAAATGCCATGGGCTGGAATAGCAGTTAATGCCAGGGGAAATGCCATGCGCTAGAATAGCAGTTAATGCCAGGGGAAATGCCATGCGCTGGAATAGCAGTTAATGCCAGGGGAAATGCCATGTGCTAGAATAGCAGTAAATGCCAGGGGAAATGCCATGGGTTAGAATAGCAGTTAATGCCAGGGGAAATGCCATGTGCTAGAATAGCAGTTAATGCCAGGAAAAATACCATGGGCTGGAATAGCAGTTAATGCCAGGGGAAATGCCAGGGACTAGAATAGCAGTTAATGCCAGTGGAAATGACATGGACTAGCATAGCAGTTAATGCCAGGGGAAATGCCATGGGCTAGAATAGCAGTCAATGCCAGGGGAAATGCCTCGGGCTAGAATAGCAGTTAATGCCAGGGGAAATGCCATGGGCTAGAATAGCAGTTAATGCCAGGGGAAATGCCATGGGCTAGAATAGCAGTTAATGCCAGGGGAAATGCCATGTGCTAGAATAGCAGTTAATGCCAGGGGAAATGCCATGTACTAGAATAGCAGTTAATGCCAGGGGAAATGCCATGTTCTAGAATAGCAGTTAATGCCAGGGGAAATGCCATGTGCTAGAATAGCAGTTAATGCCAAGGGAAATGCCATGTGCTAGAATAGCAGTTAATGACAGGGGAAATGCCATGTGCTAGAATAGCAGTTAATGCCAGGGGAAATGCCCTGCACTAGAATAGCAGTTAATGCCAGGGGAAATGCCATGGGCTAGAATAGCAGTTAATGCCAAGGGAAATGACATGGGTAAGAATAGCAGTTAATGCCAGGGGAAATGCCATGTGCTAGAATAGCAGATAATGCCAGGGGAAATGCCATGGGTAAGAATAGCAGTTAATGCCAGGGGAAATGCCATGTGCTAGAATAGCAGTTAATGCCAGGGGAAATGCCATGTGCTAGAATAGCAGTTAATGCCACGGGAAATGCCATGGGCTAGAATAGCAGTTAATGCCAGGGGAAATGCCCTGCACTAGAATAGCAGTTAATGCCAGGGGAAATGCCATGGGCTAGAATAGCAGTTAATGCCAGGGGAAATGCCATGCACTAGAATAGCAGTTAATGCCAGAGGAAATGCCAGGGACTAGAATAGCAGTTAATGCCAGGGGGAATGCTATGTGCTAGAATAGCAGTTAATGCCAGGGGACATGCCATGTGCTAGAATAGCAGATAATGCCAGGGGAAATGCCATGGGTAAGAATAGCAGTTAATGCCAGGGGAAATGCCATGTGCTAGAATAGCAGTTAATGCCAGGGGAAATGCCATGTGCTAGAATAGCAGTTAATGCCACGGGAAATGCCATGGGCTAGAATAGCAGTTAATGCCAGGGGAAATGCCCTGCACTAGAATAGCAGTTAATGCCAGGGGAAATGCCATGGGCTAGAATAGCAGTTAATGCCAGGGGAAATGCCATGCACTAGAATAGCAGTTAATGCCAGAGGAAATGCCAGGGACTAGAATAGCAGTTAATGCCAGGGGGAATGCTATGTGCTAGAATAGCAGTTATTGCCAGGGGAAATGCCATGGGTTAGAATAGTTGTTAATGCCAGGGGAAATGCCATGGGTTAGAATAGTAGTTTATGCCAGGGGAAATGCCATGCACTAGAATAGCAGATAATGCCAGGGGAAATGCCCTGCACTAGAATAGCAGTTAATGCCAGGGGAAATGCCCTGCACTAGAATAGCAGTTAATGCCAGGGGAAATGCCAGGGACTGGAATAGCAGATAATGCCAGGGGAAATGCCATGTGCTAGAATAGCAATTAATGCCAGGGGAAATGCCCTGCACTAGAATAGCAGTTAATGCCAGGGGAAATGCCATGTGCTAGAATAGCAGTTAATGCCAGGGGAAATGCCATGTGCTAGAATAGCAGTTAATGCCAGGGGAAATGCCCTGCACTAAAATAGCAGTTAATGCCAGGGGAAATGCCATGGGTTAGAATAGCAGTTAATGCCAGGGGAAATGCCAGGGACAAGAATGCAGTTAATGCCAGGGGAAATGCCATGTGCTAGAATAGAAGTTAATGGCAGGGGACATGCCATGTGCTAGAATAGCAGTTAATGCCAGGGGAAATGCCATGTGCTAGAATAGCAGTTAATGCCAAGGGGAATGACATGTGCTAGAATAGCAGTTAATGCCAGGGGAAATGCCCTGCACTAGAAAACAATTAATGCCAGGGGACATGCCATGCACTAGAATAGCAGTTAATGCCAGGGGAAATGCCATGTGCTAGAATAGCAGATAATGCCAGGGGAAATACCCTGCACTAGAATAGCAGTTAATGCCAGGGGAAATGCCCTGCACTAGAATAGAAGTTAATGCCAGGGGAAATGCCATGTGCTAGAATAGCAGTTAATGCCAGGGGAAATGCCATGTGCTAGAATAGCAGTTAATGCCAGGGGAAATGCCCTGCACTAGAATAGCAGTTAATGCCAGGGGAAATGCCATGGGTTAGAGTAGCAGTTAATGCCAGGGGAAATGTCATGGGTTAGAATAGCAGTTAATGCCAGGGGAAATGCCATGGGTTAGAATAGCAGTTAATGCCAGGGGAAATGTCATGTGCTAGAATAGTAGTTAATGCCAGGGGAAATGCCATGGGTTAGAATAGCAGTTAATGCCAGAGGAAATGCCATGGGTTAGAATAGCAGTTAATGCCAGGGGAAATGCCCTGCACTAGAATAGAAGTTAATGCCAGGGGAAATGCCATGTGCTAGAATAGCAGTTAATGCCAGGGGAAATGCCATGTGCTAGAATAGCAGTTAATGCCAGGGGAAATGCCCTGCACTAGAATAGCAGTTAATGCCAGGGGAAATGCCATGGGTTAGAGTAGCAGTTAATGCCAGGGGAAATGCCATGGGTTAGAATAGCAGTTAATGCCAGGGGAAATGCCATGGGCTAGAATAGCAGTTAATGCCAGGGACTAGAATAGCAGTTAATGCCAGGGGAATGCCATGTGCTAGAATAGCAGTTAATGCCAGGGGACATGCCATGCACTAGAATTGCAGTTAATGCCAGGGGAAATGCCATGCACTAGAATAGCAGTTAATGCCAGGGGAAATGCCATGTGCTAGAATAGCAGTTAATACAGGGGAAATGCCATGCACTAGAATAACAGTTAATGCCAGGGGAAATGCCATGCACTAGAATAGCAGTTAATGCCAGGGGAAATGCCATGGACTAGAATAGCAGTTAATGCCAGGGGAAATGCCATGAGTTAGAATAGCAGTTAATGCCAGGGGAAATGCCATGCACTAGAATAGCAGACAATGCCAGGGGAAATGCCAGGGACTAGAATAGCAGTTAATGCCAGGGGGAATGACATGCACTAGAATAGCAGATAATGCCAGGGGAAATGCCATGGGTTAGAATAGCAGATAATGCCAGGGGAAATGCCATGGACTAGAATAGCAGTTAATGCCAGGGGAAATGCCATGGGCTAGAATAGCAGATAATGCCAGGGGAAATGCCAGGGACTAGAATAGCAGATAATGCAGGGGAAATGCCATGTGCTAGAATAGCAGTTAATGCCAGGGGAAATGCCATGGGCTAGAATAGCAGTTAATGCCAGGGGAAATGCCATGTGCTAGAATAGCAGATAATGCCAGGAGAAATGCCATGGGTAAGAATAGCAGTTAATGCCAGGGGAAATGCCATGCACTAGAATAGCAGTTAATGCCAGGGGAAATGCCATAAGTTAGAATAGCAGTTAATGCCAGGGGAAATGCCATGTGCTAGAATAGCAGTTAATGCCAGGGGAAATACCATGGGCTGGAATAGCAGTTAATGCCAGGGGAAATGCCAGGGACTAGAATAGCAGTTAATGCCAGTGGAAATGACATGGACTAGCATAGCAGTTAATGCCAGGGGAAATGCCATGGGCTAGAATAGCAGTTAATGCCAGGGGAAATGCCATGGGCTAGAATAGCAGTTAATGCCAGGGGAAATGCCATGGGCTGGAATAGCAGTTAATGTCAGGGGAAATGCCATGGGTTAGAATAGCAGTTAATGCCAGGGGAAATGCCATGTGCTAGAATAGCAGTTAATGCCAGGGGAAATACCATGGGCTGGAATAGCAGTTAATGCCAGGGGAAATGCCAGGGACTAGAATAGCAGTTAATGCCAGTGGAAATGACATGGACTAGCATAGCAGTTAATGCCAGGGGAAATGCCATGGGCTAGAATAGCAGTTAATGCCAGGGGAAATGCCATGGGCTAGAATAGCAGTTAATGCCAGGGAAAATGCCATGGGCTGGAATAGCAGTTAATGCCAGGGGAAATGCCATGGGTTAGAATAGCAGTTAATGCCAGGGGAAATGCCATGTGCTAGAATAGCAGTTAATGCCAGGGGAAATGCCATGTGCTAGAATAGCAGTTAATGCCAGGGGAAATGCCATGTGCTAGAGTAGCAGTTAATGCCAGGGGAAATGCCCTGCACTAGAATAGCAGTTAATGCCAGGGGAAATGCCATGTGCTAGAATAGCAGTTAATGCCAGGGGAAATACCATGTGCTAGAATAGCAGTTAATGCCAGGGGAAATGCCATGTGCTAGAATAGCAGTTAATGCCAGGGGAAATGCCATGTGCTAGAATAGCAGTTAATGCCAGGGGAAATGCCCTGCACTAGAATAGCAGTTAATGACAGGGGAAATGCCATGTGCTAGAATAGCAGTTAATGCCAGGGGAAATACCATGTGCTAGAATAGCAGTTAATGCCAGGGGAAATGCCATGGGCTAGAATAGCAGTTAATGCCAGGGGAAATGCCCTGCACTAGAATAGCAGTTAATGCCAGGGGAAATGCCATGTGCTAGAATAGCAGTTAATGCCAGGGGAAATGCCATGTGCTAGAATAGCAGTTAATGCCAGGGGAAATGCCATGGGCTAGAATAGCAGATAATGCCAGGGGAAATGCCATGTGCTAGAATAGCAGATAATGCCAGGGGAAATGCCATGTGCTAGAATGGCAGATAATGCCAGGGGAAATGCCATGTGCTAGAATAGCAGTTAATGACAGGGGAAATGCCATGTGCTAGAATGGCAGTTAATGCCAGGGGAAATGCCATGTGCTAGAATGGCAGTTAATGCCAGGGGAAATGCCATGTGCTAGAATGGCAGATAATGCCAGGGGAAATGCCCTGCTATGGAGCTCGATGGAGATGGCCCATAGAGTCCCACATTGATTTTTTCAGATGATAAATGCGGTGCCGGTTTGCCCCAGTTCATCACCCAGGAGACTTTGTTAGACAAAGACCTGCCGTATAAAGTAAACCTCACCTTTACGTATATTTATATCTAGGTCAAAAAGCTGTCTGTGAGAAGGGTTGCTGGCCATGCACTTCTTTAACCCATGCTATGCTGAAAGAGCTGTGTAATACGGCAGGCATAATCTTAAAGGAGTCGCTGTTAAAATGGATAAGAAGCAAAAAATGACACTGAGTGCTCATTTGCATGTGATTACCCAGAGTCCCTGGCAGCAGTGGAAGCGCTATGGTATCTATTTTGCCGCTTGTCCCCTTCAGGGGAAACGGAATAATAGTTATTACAGCCGGTAGTAACACATGCTGCAGCTCAGAGTATATGTGCCTATCCCTCCCCCCAGGTAGGATGAGGCCAATCATAGCCTGAACTCACCTGGCCACCAGGTATATCAGCCGTGTGCCTAGCTCAGGGTGTGGCCCAGGCTGAGCAGCACGGGCAGGAAACAGAGCAGAATCAGAGGGGACGAGAGGGCGACTGCTGAGCTCAGAACCATCAGCCGGATCTGTTTTTTGATGCCAGAAGCTGGAGGAAGGTGCGGGTGAGAGGCAGAGTGAGAAAGGCACCAACATATGACTGTACAGCGCTACATCCCCTGTTAGAGCTGTCTACATCAGCGCTACATCCCCTAGTACAGCGCTACATCCCCTGTTAGAGCTGTCTACATCAGCGCTACATCCCCTAGTACAGCGCTACATCCCCTGCTAGAGCTGTCTACATCAGCGCTACATCCCCTAGTACAGCGCTACATCCCCTGCTAGAGCTGTCTACACCACTGATTTCTGTGAATAGGACTGATTCAGCCTCGCTGAGATTTGACCCCATATGGTCTTAAAGACAGAGGTAATCTCTATAGAGTCTCACTGATAATGTCATTTCTCAGTCCAGAAACCCTAAACTGTTTAATTTCTGTTATTGAACTTTTACATAGCTTCCTCCTGGTTAATCCCATCTAGTCAACCTCTCAGGGACGGAGCACTGTATGGCAAAGCGCCCCAGTGCTGGCGTCCCTTCCAGTGTCACACCTGTGACTACACTATGAGCCGTTCACTTTTCCGTCATGCGCATGGGATTATTGTATGATTCTCTCTTTCTATCGTGTCACACACCTGCTGTAAGTATGTCACACACCTGTGATAATGATGCCCCCACTCTCGTGTCACACACCTGTGATAATGATGCCCCCACTCTCGTGTCACACACCTGTGATAATGATGCTCCCACTCTCGCGTCACACACCTGTGATAATGATGCCCCCACTCTCGTGTCACACACCTGTGATAATGATGCCCCCACTCTCGTGTCACACACCTGTGATAATGATGCCCCCACTCTCGTGTCACACACCTGTGATAATGATGCCCCCATTCTCGTGTCAAACACCTGTGATAATGATGCCCCCACTCACATGTCACACACCTGTGATAATGATGCCCCCACTCTTGTGTCACACACCTGTGATAATGATGCCCCCATTCTCGTGTCACACACCTGTGATAATGATGCCCCCACTCTCGTGTCACACACTTGTGATAATGATGCCCCCACTCTCGTGTCACACACCTGTGATAATGATACGCCCCATTCTCGTGTCACACACCTGTGATAATGATGCCCCCATTCTCGTGTCAAACACCTGTGATAATGATGCCCCCACATCTCGTGTCACACACCTGTGATAATGATGCCCCCATTCTCGTGTCACACACCTGTGATAATGATGCCCCCATTCTCGTGTCAAACACCTGTGATAATGATGCCCCCACATCTCGTGTCACACCTGTGATAATGATACGCCCCATTCTCGTGTCACACACCTGTGATAATGATGCCCCCACTCTCGTGTCACACACCTGTGATAATGATGCCCCCATTCTCGTGTCAAACACCTGTGATAATGATGCCCCCATTCTCGTGTCACACACCTGTGATAATGATGCCCCCACTCTCGTGTCACACACCTGTGATAATGATGCCCCCACTCTCGTGTCACACACCTGTGATAATGATGCCCCCTCTCTCGTGTCACACACCTGTGATAATGATGCCCCCACTCTCGTGTCACACACCTGTGATAATGATGCCCCCACTCTCGTGTCACACACCTGTGATAATGATGCCCCCACTCTCGTGTCACACACCTGTGATAATGATGCCCCCACTCTCGTGTCACACACCTGTGATAATGATGCCCCCATTCTCGTGTCAAACACCTGTGATAATGATGCCCCCATTCTCGTGTCACACACCTGTGATAATGATGCCCCCACTCTCGTGTCACACACCTGTGATAATGATACGCCCCATTCTCGTGTCACACACCTGTGATAATGATGCCCCCACTCTCGCGTCACACACCTGTGATAATGATGCCCCCACTCTCGTGTCACACACCTGTGATAATGATGCCCCCACTCTCGTGTCACACACCTGTGATAATGATGCCCCCATTCTCGTGTCAAACACCTGTGATAATGATGCCCCCACTCTCGTGTCACACACCTGTGATAATGATGCCCCCACTCTCGTGTCACACACCTGTGATAATGATGCCCCCATTCTCGTGTCACACACCTGTGATAATGATGCCCCCACTCTCGTGTCACACACCTGTGATAATGATGCCCCCACTCTCGTGTCACACACCTGTGATAATGATGCCCCCATTCTCGTGTCAAACACCTGTGATAATGATGCCCCCACTCTCGTGTCACACACCTGTGATAATGATGCCCCCACTCTCGTGTCACACACCTGTGATAATGATGCCCCCATTCTCGTGTCACACACCTGTGATAATGATGCCCCCATTCTCGTGTCAAACACCTGTGATAATGATGCCCCCACATCTCGTGTCACACCTGTGATAATGATACGCCCCATTCTCGTGTCACACACCTGTGATAATGATGCCCCCACTCTCGTGTCACACACCTGTGATAATGATGCCCCCATTCTCGTGTCAAACACCTGTGATAATGATGCCCCCACTCTCGTGTCACACATCTGTGATAATGATGCCCCCACTCTCGTGTCACACACCTGTGATAATGATGCCCCCACTCTCGTGTCACACACCTGTGATAATGATACGCCCCACTCTCGTGTCACACACCTGTGATAATAATTCCCCCCACTCTCGTGTCACACACCTGTGATAATAATGCCCCCACTCATGTCAAACACCTGTGATAATAATGCCCCCCACTCATGGCACACACCTGTAAGTATGACATCTCCCTCAGCCCTGGCCAGCTGGTTCTGTATCACGCAGGTGTACTGAGAATTCACCTCGGCTTTACTCAGCTCTGACACCACCCCTTGCATGCTGTTGAGTGCCGGCTCGTAGGTGGTGCTGGAGAGGTTGGTGAGATTCTCTCCAGAGGAAGTGTTGAGCCACGTGAGGGTGGGCTTTGGGTACCAGGAGGGGGACTCGCAGTGTAATGTGTCCTTGGTGCTGTTCCACACATCCAGGGAGCTGTAAGCTGGGGAGAGGCAGAAGTAGGAAAAGTCTTACTAACATGTTCTTTGATTATATAACATCGGTAGTGTCATTTCTGTAGCATCGTGTTTCATTGGATGGTTATATGGGGAACATTTTATTAGCTAGATGCGGTTTGTTGTATGACCCATAAAAATGTACAAAGATAAGAGTTGCAGAATTTGATAGATTCAATTCTGTGTGTCATAAACCCCAAATATATAAACGCTCCACAAACACGAACTGAAGTAGGAGCTAAATCCATAACAACGTACTTCAAGGCTTTGATCCATGTTCAAATTTGCTTCTGTTAGCACCAGTTGCATGGCCCAGCACACCTGTGAGATTACCAGAAGAAAGTACTGCAGAGTATTGTAATACTGTATTAACCTCCCTTAGGGTTGCCACGTGGCTCCCGATTTATCAGAGAAACTCGACCAACCTAGGTTGGCAAAAGTTAATCCACTCAAGTTCAGGTCTTTAAATATTCCAATCTCCTTGCAAACCCCCGGGCGGGATGGATGTCTCATGCTGTTCCGTAGCCAGAGGGCAAGCTTAATTAAGGAATATCATTGCGAAGGGCCATCTAAAAGACAGCAGCATAATTACCAGCATACTGAACCTCTATGTAAGCATGAGATCTAGATCTAATTCTTGCTATCGGAGTCTCGAAATCTAACCCCCCCCCCCCCTCTCCCATCTGTCTCTCGCTCCTTCTCTAAACCTCTCCCCCACTGTTCTTCCTTCCTGGTACATTTCCAGATCTCCTCACTGTGATAAAAAAATTAGAAAATGGTGACATTTGTGCCATTACTTTAGGTCATGCACAAGGCGCCAGCGATCTCCCATGTGCTACTGGCACCACAGTTATCATCAGGAATGGGGCATGGGGGGGAGGCCTATCTATGGGCCTTTGTTCCACCTTCTGCGCTCCTCCACGCTCAGATCTGAGTTCCCTACTTCCCCCCAGGACCATACTGTACCTCTTTCTCCCGAGGATCATACCTAATTTTCCTCAGGCCAGTACTTTCTTCCCCTTAGGACCATACCTCCTTCACCTCAGGCCAACAACCTTCTTCCTCCTAGGAACATACCGCCTTTTTCTCAGGCCCATAACTCCTTCCCCAGGCTCATTCCGCCTTCTCCGGGCCCCTACCTTCTCCTCAGGCCCATACCTTCTTCCACCCAGGATCATACCTCCTTCTCAGGCCCATAACTCCTTCCCCAGACTCATACCTCCTTCTCCTCCTCCAGGCTCATACATTCTCCTCCCCTCTAACACCACACTCTGTCGCACGTTGAGGGTTCTCTACTGTACTTCCCCTCAGTGATCGAACCTCTATGTGCAGTGGCAGCGTGGACACTGCGTGGCTTATTTATGCTGCAGAGGACCCGCTCAGAGAGTTGATCAGCATGGGGTAGGACATGATCCCCCCTTCCATAAATTGCAAACATCTTGGTGACCCAGTGGGTCTGACCTGTCAGCAATAGGACCTGTCAGGGCAATAGGATATATAGTAGGGGTGGTAGGACAAATAGAAGGGGCAAGATAAGTATGCATGTGGTGGGGTACTTATATGTATGTCTATTTATTGGGCAATATAGCATGTGCACAGTTTACAAAAAGCAGATAGAGGTTAGGCTCCTCCCAGTGGTGAAACCACTGTGCTGTGTCATCAGAGGTATAGTAGAAAGGAGCATGGGATTCTGGGAGAGTTCCAGAATGGCAGCTAAAGAGAAGCATCACAGCTCAGAGATAGGGAAGGCTTTGCCCCAAGGTAAAGCTTAGGTCAGGCCCCCCTCTTATTGTGTTCTAGACAAGGACAGTGCCCCATCAGTTAGGATCCTTCATTATGGCCATGTAAAGTAGGAGCATGTCCCAGTAACGGGAATGCAGACATGTCTCTGTGGGCCAAGCAGAAGTGTCACCAGGATGTCTGGAGATCAGCCCTACAAGTAGATCCCCACCCACAGTGTTCAGTATCTCTGAGCAAGTGGCAGTTCCAAAGCAGGAGTGGGGAAGTAGCAGTGACATTACACAGACCAGGCCAGGATCACAGCAGGGGGGGGCCCTGTGAACGGGACTTCATGTAAATGTATAAGAACGCGGCCCTGATACAACACATGGATATTATTGAAGTGATAAGAAGATTCGCCTCCCATGTGTGTTAAGTCAGGTGCTGTGATGTCAGTGTCCTCAAGCATGGGACATAAATAAAGATTGATGTCCAATAGACATATAATGAATGTATACTGGGGGCAAAAGAACAGTTCAGGGGGCAATAAATTGTATGTATTGAGGCACTTGAACATATTCTGAGTGGTAATACTTGAACACTATCACTAATGTGGGCACTTGTGTTTAGTCCGGTTCTGTTATTGTCAGGCCTGGTGGGACTTGAACCTGTGACCTCTGCTGCTCAGGGTGGCAGCTCCGACAGCGAGCCCTCACTGACACACTCCCTTCCTATTTAAGGCCAGCCCTTTCCTCCTGCCTTTTGCTGGATCAACTTGTTTAATCAATCTTGACGCCTATAACATATATTATCTCTTACTGTGCATGCAATGTCTTGTATATAATGTATAACCCCGCTCGCTTAATGTAACTATGTATTTATAACCATGTATTTGTCATTATAACTCTGTGCCCAGGACATGCAGGAAAACGAGAGGCAACTCCCAATGTATAACTTCCTGGTAACACATTTTATAAATAAATAAATAAAAATCTTGACAAATGTCCAAATAGGGACCGAAACGTTGATCTCTCACCTTTACACTAAAAGTCCACTGGAGTATCGGCTCTCTACTTTTCCTAACTGAACTCCTTGTGGAAGTCTGAGCAGCCGTGGGGGTTATTGCTGGATTACTGTGTGCGCGCCTTTTGTATTCATCATTGAAGCTCTGACAGTGAGACAGATCAGCACCTGGACAGTTCCACGGCCTTAATGTTCCTTTAAGCTCGTGGTACTACTGCTGCTTCTGTACGCAGCCCTCACTGACACAAACCCTCGCTTCCTATTTAAATCCACCCTTTCCTCTTGTCCTTTGCCGGATCAACTTGTTTGTTTGGCTACTGTGACTTGTTATCTTGCTATCAGCCTGTCTTAACCCATTCCTGCCTGACCATCCTACCTGCCATCTGCCTGACTTGGTCCATACCTGCCTGACCACTGTACCTTGCTGATACTTCTGATGGTATACTACCGGGTCTGTCTAGCTCCAGCCACTGTGATCTTCCTCTCTACTTAGATACTGCAGCGACGGGCCCAACAGTTTGATCCGGCCTAAAACATGAATTCCGCCGGAGCAAGTATCACCTTCATGGATCTGGTACAGGCTACTCAGTTTTTACAAAGACAGTTTGCCGTCTTACACTCGCCACTAAACAACATGCAAACTGCTGTCCTCTCTCCCCTGGCTATCTCCCCTCTCCACTCCAGCTCTCCTCTTCCAAGCTGCCCACTCACCTCCCACCTTGAAGTCCAGCTTGCCCTCGCCTTTGCCCTTAGAGGTGGTGACCGTGCACTTGTAGACTCCAGCGTCAGACAGCTGCACCTTGTTGAGTTTCAAGGAGGCGTTCCCTGACACCAGCTGGTTGACGAAGAGCGCAGTGCGACCCTTGTAGGCGGCGTTCTGCCCAGACAGAGAAATCTGGGCCTTTTCGTACTTGTACACCGTCCCGGTCATCCCCACCTTCTCCCACAGGATGTCGTTGCTCTGTTTCAGGTCGGCGGGGAAGGTGCATCGCAGCACCCCATCCTCACCTATCAGCCCCACGGAGTACTCTGTTACCACGGTGACACCATCATTACCTGCAGAGGGAGCATGAGAAGACAGAGGCCAGCAGAGAACCCAAACTCAGTTAGCAAGATACTGTATGTATCACAGTTGCAATAAAGTGAGAGCACGAAGCAATGTAATATCTTATCTACACTTTAGTACCCTTGCTTATAAGAGGTGAAACAATTATGTGTTTAAGATATAGAATTTAAATTGTAAAATGTAACACCTTCTTTAGCATTTGTACTGCTTTTTCCTTAGAATTTACCATCGTTGTGTTAACTTTCCCCACATTGGCCTAACTGCACAACTATACATCCTAATAATAAGTACCACAGACTATGTAACACGTATCACTTCTGTTACTGGCATCCTTGGAGATGTGGCATGTTTAGTCACGGAAGCCTCACTCATTACTGCTATGAGGGGCAAATGCTCTTCACTTCTCTCTGGAAGAGACAGGGTGTGTGTGGTTTTGTATCCATCGCTTACCTGCTACTCCGATGCCGATAATGATAGCAATGGCAATAAGAAGGAAGATTATTACGGCAATCATGCTGCAAGGAGAGAAAGGAGAGCGTTACTACATGGTGTGGACAGAGTGCGAAGACGCCAGGCAGCGGAGGTCCTGTGTCTCTTCACAGTCCCAATCCTGGACATCAACAAAAAGTCACTTTCTTCACAATGACAGCCGGTGAGAAGCGCTTGGCTCTCCTGCTATGTCAGCTTTCACACCACATTGGATTTATTTGCACCAATTGATATATTATGTGAAATATGTTAATCTTGTTTGTCACATTTGATGGGGATCCCTTAACACCAGCTAAAGCTGGAGACTTAAAAAGGCGGTAGGGGGGGGGGGGGGGTTGTGCCATATAGCAGGCAAAAATTGTTAAACAACATCAATTCCTTTGGAAAGACCGAAGGACCCTTAATGTAAATCTTTCACCGTTTTGTTTTCTGTGTAATAATACGTGATTAGATTTTCTTATTAATTTGAGACTAATATTTTTGTTTATCCCCTGGTAGATGCGGCTCTGGAGAGCTGTAGGCCGCGTCCACGTTTAGTGCTTGCGGGCGGAGGCGCGCTGAGGCGCGCTTCCGCTCGGCACTGAGCCCCTACAGCCGCAATGAGAGCGGGTTTAGTAGGGACTCGCCTACGCTTCCGCTTGCCGGAGCGCAGGGCCGGTCACGTGAGCGGTTCGCCCAATGAGGGCGAACCAGCTCCGTGATGTCACTGGCCCGCCAGCCGACACGCCCCCGGACGGCGCGCTGTCTAAGGCCAGGGAAAGCACCCACATTCCCTGAGCCTCAGCACGCCTCCGCCCGCCCGCCAGAACCATGGCAGAGGCCGTAGGCTTGATCTGTGCTGCGGCTGGTTAATATTTAGGGACAGATCCCAAACATGACGTCAGCTTCTTCCACATTCCCCTCTACCACTCACTCTGCCTTCTAACTTACTGGCAACATGGTGAAACACCCAAAGTTGATCAGGAGGTGATTTCCCACAGCAATGAATATGATTTACCACTCAGTTTAGGATTCGTAGATGACGAAAAAGAAATTGGTTCCGTTTACACCTCAGCGGATTTAAATGCATTAAGAAGACGAAGAGCTGTAAAGCGTACATTCATAGTATAAGAAACATTGACGAGAATGCCACATCCCCCATTAAATTACATGAAGATACAAGCGAGATAAAGATCAGCAATGGAGTGTGAAGACAAGGAGATAACATGTCACCAAAGCTTTTCACAGCAACACTTTTTTAGGACATTGAACTAGGAAGTAAAATGAATAAAAACTAGCGGTGACTATTTGAGTAAATGACGATTTGCGGGTGACATTGTTATTTTTGTCACATGTCCAGAAAACCTCCAGCAACAGATCAGAGAACCCGCTGGAGCAAGAAACTAGACCTCCACATGAATCTCAGCGAGAACAACAAATGTGTTCACTCTGCACCGATCGAAATATCTGAAATAGAGCTTGAAGAATTAAACGACTATGTATATATATAGTCTGTCTCTAATCCTGAACGTGCTTTTAAATAATGAGTCTACTCCAGCAGTCTCCACACTCCGTGAAGAAGCCGCAAGGTGGAACACGTGTAGAGTGGGAGCTGCTGCAGTGACCCTGAGACTTTATTTTGTGACACATATTCCTCTGCTGACTTTGGGACTCACACCAACACGGATCCTGATATCTGGCGGATATTTCTGTCTGGCGATCTGAGTTATTCTACTGCACTCTTTATCTCAAAGGGGGGTGAGTATACCATTGTTTCTTTATCCCCTATGCTACATCTGATGGACTTTATATGTTATTCGTTTACTTAAGATTTCATGTTATCCTGGATACATCTGGACATTTGTTCATTTCCATGTTGGGATTTTTTGGTGACACTTAGATCTCTTTGTGTTATCTACTCAACGGATCATATCCATCTCTTCACATTATTCCTAGATTTCTGCACACTTCCCACCACGATGGGTCAGTTCTACCTTTACGGTTTCCATCTTGCAGTGCGTGTGGTTTATATGTGTATGATATCAGTGTATCGATTAGTGTGTCCCTTAGGTCTTTTTGTTCACATTGTGACCGGCCGGTCTTGCTGATCCAGGGAACTAGTTTCCCTGGGATCTCACCTGACACTCTTCTTGCAGTAGGTAGAAAAAATTAGGGTGCTCAAACCCAGATGAAATCCATCCAACTCAGTGGACCATAAATCATAACCCTGGAGATACCAATGGGAGTGGGTGGGTGCAACATAGACTTGTAAGCAATAATGACAATTGTCAAACTTAACTATGACGGTCTAAACCCATAATCCTTTGGCTTGGTGGTGCGGCGCCTCAGGTGACGTCACGCGCATGCGCACTGGGTGGCGGCGGCGATTTTGCACAGATTTTCTAAATTTACCTATTAGCAATCAGGTATAAAAAGGGCCTTATCCTAACACATCCCATACTCCTTGATAAAGGACCCCCAGGTCCGAAACGCGTAGGAGGCTCCTGTTTTTGTCCCCCAAGGGGGTTACCTGTCTTCCTGCATGCACGAATAAAGAATAGCAGTTTTATCCTACACCTGGCTCTCTGGCTGTGCGCCATTCGTCTTTTTCTTCACTCTTCTTGCAGTAGCCTGATATCTGTGTTTAGGTTTAGACTTTCTGTATGGGCCATATGTAGTCACTTTGTCTATTTCAGGGTCCTGCTTTGTGTTTTTATTATGTTTTAGTTTGTTACAATTGAGGACATTAAAGTATTATATTTTGGGGATTTTTTGAGTGCTCATTTTTGAGACTTCGTGTCTTTTTTGTATTCTATGTATCTTTGTCTCAGAGCACCGACCTGTTTTTCTCTATTGTAGGGTTTATATTATGGTCTTATAAACACCCTAGTTATTATTAGGTGTGTATGCGGATTCTGTCTGTTTGTGTGTGTGTATGTGTATATATATATATATATATATATATATATATATATATATATCTTTGCCAGCAAGTAACAATGCATAGGACCCTTTGAATGAAATTAGTAGGAGAATGAAGATGGCATGCAGCACATTTGGCCGAAATAAGACAATATTTCAAGGGAACCTTCCAAGGCGCCTCAAAAGGAAAGTATTCAACCAGCGTATTCTGCCTGTGCCCATGTATGGATGTGACCCGCGTATTCTGCCCGTGCTCACGTATGGATGTGACCCACGTATTCTGCCTGTGCCCACGTATGGATGTGAACCGCGTATTCTGCACATGCTCACGTATGGATGTGACCCGCGTATTCTGCCTGTGCCCACGTATGGATGTGACCCGCGTATTCTGCCCATGCTCACGTATGGATGTGACCCGTGTATTCTGCCCATGCTCACGTATGGATGTGACCCACGTATTCTGCCTGTGCCCACGTATGGATGTGACCCGCGTATTCTGCCTGTGCTCACGTATGAATGTGACCCGCGTATTCTGCCTGTGCCCACGTATGGATGTGACCCGCGTATTCTGCCTGTGCCCACGTATGGATGTGACCCGCGTATTCTGCCTGTGCTCACGTATGGATGTGACCCACGTATTCTGCCTGTGCCCACGTATGGATGTGACCCGCGTATTCTGCCTGTGCTCACGTATGGATGTGACCCGCTATTCTGCCTGTGCTCACGTATGGATGTGACCCGCGTATTCTGCCTGTGCCCACGTATGGATGTGGAAAAGAAGCAGCAGGCACATGGTCTTAAACAGCAGCGAAAGGGTTTAATGTGCCAAGAAATCCAACGTTTCGGCAGTAATACTGTGGGCCCACACCGTGAGAAAGGCAGTATTTCTGCCGAAACGTTGGATTTCTTGGCACATTAAACCCTTTCACTGCTGTTTAAGACAATGTGCCTGCTTCTTCTTTTCTACTGGACAATTTTGGGGACGTCAGGAGCTCCCCAGAACCAGCGCACCGGCAGCTAAGTACCCCACTATCACCTGTATGTCTGAGTGCGTGCCCAACCTTCTATCCACGTATGGATATGACCCGCGTATTCTGCCCATGCGCACGTATGGATGTGACCAGCTTATTCTGCCCATGCGCACGTATGGATGTGACCAGCTTATTCTGCCCATGCGCACGTATGGATGTGACCCGCGTATTCTGACCATGCGCACTTATGGATATGACCCGCGTATTCTGACCATGCGCACGTATGGATGTGACCCGCGTATTCTGCCCACGCTCACGTATTGATGTGACCCGCGTTTTAGTGTACTTAGTTTTTCACACATAGCTTCTCCATTTTGGCTTTATTTTTGATAAATAAATCATGGCACAGTGTAATATCTCATGTGTTGTTGTTCATCTGAGTTTGTATTTACCTGATTTTAAGACCTGCTAAGGAACAGATTGTTGTTATGTCCTGATATGTACAACCATGGAAATCAAAGAAGGGTGTACTTTCTTTTTCACACAACTGTATAATATATATAATCTCTATCAGAACCACAGTACAAACAACCAGACCTGTGCTGACGCCAGCCTGGAGAAAAGTATGACTGCGCTCATTCTCGGTATAATATAATCCTATAGCAAACATGGTGATCAGAAGAGTGTGCGCAATGCTTTCCTAGACAGCATGGCTAGTTTGTTCTACTGAGGGGTTAATATTTACACATGTAGGTGTTGTTCATTGTTGTATTTTATTGGTTGGGTGTTTATGATATAAATTAACGCCTCTGGTGCCTGAAGATATTCCTTTGCCAGGCATTTGTGTCCTCAGGCATCAAAGGGGTTAAAAAAAAATCTGCCATCAGTTATCTCATGAAATCCTATTACGTTATCCTATGGTAGAAACGTCATATTTCTCACCCGTCTACAATTGCATCGCTAGCGCTGATTAAGGCAGGCTTCTACGCCTAGCAATGTTTAATGATATGTTAACACTTATTTTTGAAGTGAAACTTCCTTAGTGGCGCCTCATTCGAACTGGGGCAAAAATGAACTGTGGAGACAGAAATGAAACGGATGTGACGTCAGTGCTGGCAGTTGAGGCCGGGCTGTGTTCTGGCTCAGCCCGACCCCAACACTGACATCACACCCGCTCCACAAATCAGATGCGGCGGCGGCGGCGATAGCCGCCGGCGCCGCTCCTAATGGCCGCCACTCTCCCTACACAGCCACAGACATGCCGCTCCTAACGTCCGCAATTTCCCCCAGGTGGAGATGCGCACGGGCGGCATCCGGGGCAACCCGCTGACCGGCTCCTGGGACCAGGCCCGCTCTCTGTCCCAGCCGCGCGCTCTGCCGGGCTGGTGACTCAGACAGAGCCCCCCTGCGCATGCCATTCCTCTTACACGTCCGTCGCCGCCGTTCCTAACTGCCGCCGCTGCCCACGCCCGCTGACATGCGCGGTAGTCATGGCGACGCTCACTGACAGCTCGGAGACCTCCTTGCGCTGCCGGGTGAATGAGGAGGACGGCTTTCCCTTCTCCTCCTCCCCCGCTCCCCTCTCCCCCGCTCAACATTTACTCACAGCCGAGATCCTGCACTAGTGCGGCTGCGCCGAACTGCTGCGCCGAACTGCTGCTGCTCTCCGCGGGGGCCGTGGACGTGGTGCGGGACGTGGTGAGCCAGAGCTCCTTCCAGTACTGCGGGCTGGTGACGGCGGTGAGCCCCGGGGAGGCCGAGGGGGCCACCAGCAGCTGGAGGAGTGGATGGGGAACATGAACTTCACGGCTGAGGTGATGTGGGCGCTGCTGCTGCTGATCCCGATCTCCCCGCACCTATTCCTGGCCCCGGCCTTCTCCTCTCTCTTCCCGCTGCTACCTGGCAGAGACCTGCAGGCTCTCAACTGCAGCTGGCCAGACAAGAAGAGGATCCCGGGGCTGGGGGACGTGGAGCTGCCCTCCTTGCCCCCCGAGCTACAGCTTCACATCCGGAGACTCAACCGCCTGATGGAGGGTATTGGGGTGAGAGAGGAGTGCTTCTCGTGGGGCACCTGAGTAGGCTCATTGCGGGGGAGCTGGCCAGCTATCCTCAGACGAGAAACCGCAGGAAGCATACACTGACACACACACAAAGACTGACACACACACTCACTGACTGACACATACACTCACTGACTGACACACTCACACATTCACTTACTGACTGACACATACACACTCACTGACTGACACACATACACACGCACTCACTGACTGACGCACGTACACACGCACTCACTGACTGACGCACGTACACACGCACTCACTGACTGACGCACGTACACACGCACTCACTGACTAACGCACGTACACACGCACTCACTGACTGACGCACGTACACACGCACTCACTGACTGATGCACGTACACACGCACTCACTGACTAACGCACGTACACACGCACTCACTGACTGACGCACGTACACACTCTCTGACTGACGCACATACACACTCACTCACTGACTGACGCACGTACACACTCGCTCACTGACTGACGCACGTACACACGCACTCACTGACTGACGCACGTACACACTCACTGACTGACGCATGTACTCACTCTCTGACTGACGCACATACACACTCACTCACTGACTGACGCACGTACACACTCACTCACTGACGCACGTACACACTCACTCACTGACTGACGCACGTACACACTCACTCACTGACTGACGCACGTACACACTCACTCACTGACGCACGTACACACTCACTGACTGACGCACGTACACACACACTCACTGACTGACGCACGTACACACTCACTCACTCACTGACTGACGCACGTACACACTCACTCACTGACTGACGCACGTACACACTCACTCACTGACTGACACATACAGACTGACACACACACCCCAGTGATGCGCCCCCAAGTGATGTGCCTACTCCCCCGCTGCCGAGCACCTCCCATGTCCCGTACCTCCGCTGGGGGGCTGGCTGCAGCAGGAAACATAGCCCACAGCTCCACCGGGGGGAGGAGACTCAGACAGAGTTCCCCGTGTCCGCAGCTACGTCGTGGTGGGGGTAGGTCACAGAGAGAGACATACACACCACAGAGAGACACACACACACACACAAACACACTGACTGACACACACACACTGACTGACCCACGCAGATACAAAGACTTTAGTTACTATAAATATAGATGTGCAAATAGCTAAAACATGTGGTCAAACTTTTGTGTTTTGGAAGTGAAATTGTTTTGTGATTTTTAATTAAAAACATCACCATCACAAATAAAATTTCTGTGACAAAAAACAAAGAAGTTTCACTTACTATGCGCGTGCTCAGCACACACAGCTTTTTTTGTGTATACTGTAGTTACCTAGTAGATGAGTTTGAAGACATACATCCATCAAGTTCAACCTACCGTATGCTACATTTAGATGACAGATACAGTATCCTATATTTGTACTTACTTATTTGTATCTGTTGATCCAGAGGAAGGCAAACAAAAACCTCAGTGACATCTCATGCAATGATATCTCAAAAGAGGAATAATAAATTCCTTCCTGACTCCAAATATTGTCAATCAGATTAATCCCTGGATCAACATCCTTCCCATGTTTACTTATTTGGTATATCCCTGTATACCTTTCCCATCTAAAAAGATGTCCAACCTTTTTTTGACGATATCCATTGTATCTGCCATCACAGTCTCCATGGGTAATGAATTCCACATTGTAACTGCCCTTACTGTAAAGAACCCTTTCCTGTGTTGCTGGTGAAATTTCCTTTCCTCCAACCTTAAGGGATGGCCCCGAGTCCTTTGTACTGCCCGTGGGATGAATAGTTCTTTCGAAAGCTCCTTGTACTGTCCCTGAATATATTTGTATACAGTTATCATATCCCCTCTTAGACACCTCTTTTCTAATGTAAATACATCTAATTTAGCTAGCCTCTCCTCATAAGTTAGATTGTCCATCCCCTTTATTCATTTGGTGGCTCTTCTCTGCAATGTCTCTATAGTGTATTTTCCATGGAGTGGTGCCCAACACTGTACTCTATACTCAAGGTGTGGTCTTACTAATGCTTTGTAAAGGGGCATAATTATGTTTACTTCCCTTCCATCCATTTCCCGTTTGATGCACGATAAGATCTTGTTTGCCTTTGCAGCTACTGCATGACATTGGGCACTATTGCTAAGCCTGCTGTCTACAAGCACTCCTAAATCCTAGCCCTACAGCATGTGGAAACTGACAACATTTACGCCTTAACAGGGGCAGGATATATTTCCATTTGCTCTCAGAGATCTGCTAATCTGGTGCTGATTTCTCTGGCCACGGGGTTAACATCAGCCCAGAATAGGTGGATTACAGCAAAGAAAGAAAGTGATACTTTGTGACATAGTTACATAGTTACATCGTTACATAGTAGGAGGATATAGTTACATAGTTACATAGTAGATGAGGATGAAAAAAGACGTACGTCCATCAAGTTCAACCTATGCTAAATTTAGACAGGTACTCATCCTATATTTGTCTTCACAGTCCTGTATATTGAACCAGCAGAAGGCTTCTTATTCTTATATGCTGCAAAGTTACTCGTAACCCTGACCCCTTTATAGCAATACCCCAAATTACTCATTGGCGGGTCTGCTGATTTCCTGCGACTCGCGCTGATTTCCTGCGACTCGCGCTGATTTCCTGCGACTCGCGCTGATTTCCTGCGACTCGCGCTGATTTCCTGTGTCTCTTGCCGCTGATTTCCTGTGTCTCTTGCCGCTGATTTTCTGTCACTCGCGCTGATCTCCTGTCACTCTCGCTGATCTCCTGTCACTCTTGCTGATCTCCTGTCACTCTCGCTGATCTCCTGTCACTCTCGCTGATCTCCTGTCACTCTCGCTGATCTCCTGTCACTCTCGCTGATCTCCTGTCACTCTCGCTGATCTCCTCTGACTCTCGCTGATCTCCTCTGACTCTCGCTGATCTCCTCTGATTCTCGCTGATCTCCTCTGACTCTCGCTGATCTCCTCTGACTCTCGCTGATCTCCTCTGACTCTCGCTGATCTCCTCTGTCAACTTCCTGAAACAGCAACAAACCAGACACTGCCCGATGTGCGAGGTCCTAACCAAACACTGCCCGATGTGCGAGGTCCTAACCAAACACTGCCGATGTGCGGGGTCCTAACCAAACACTGCCGATGTGCGGGGTCCTAACCAAACACTGCCGATGTGCGGGGTCCTAACCAAACACTGCCTATGGCAATGCCAGGGGTGATAGGGAGAATCCAAGATCCACCGCGAGGATAACCTCGGGGGTAGGCCACGGGGTATTGAAGCCCTAGCCCAGACGGCGGAGAGACTTGGAGGGAAAGAGAGGAGGAATTGTCTGTGTGGACAGAGATCGGAGTAATAGCAAGTCTTTGCCAGTGTTGTTGCGGCTACGGGAAGCCACTACCGTGGGAAGATTGTTGATCTGCTAATAAAAGAGACTATACTTTGTTACCAAAGACTGTGTGTGAATTGGAAGCTATTACCCTGGGACCCAAGGGGTTCTTCTATACAGGTCCTGTCCCATATTCCTGGGAGTATAGAAGATGGAGGCGCTGCACAACTAAGAGATAATTGAGGCTACCACCCCAGAAGCCGGTCCTGGCTCCCCCACAACATCGTGGGAAGCTCAGGCCCTCCTGTTCCTCACAGGTATGCACCACACCGCATGTAATCTGCCCGCATGCACCCTAGAGACCACCGTAGAGTCTGGGGGAAGGGGGGAAGAGGGGTTACATAACCAAACACTGCCCGATGTGCGGGGTCCTAACCAAAAACTGCCCGATGTGCGGAGTCCTAACCAAACACTGCCGATGTGCGGGACCCTAACCAAACACTGCCTGATGTGTGGTGTCCTAACCAAACACTGCCCCATGTGCGGGTCCTAACCAAACACTGCCCCATGTGCGGGGTCCTAACCAAACACTGCCCGATGTGCGGGATCATAACCAAACACTGCCCGATGTGCGGGATTCTAACCAAACACTGCCCCATGTGCGGGGTCCTAACCAAACACTGCCCGATGTGCGGGATCATAACCAAACACTGCCCGATGTGCGGGATCATAACCAAACACTGCCCGATGTGTGGGATCCTAACCAAACACTACCTAATGTGCAGGATCCTAACCAAACACTGCCCCATGTGCGGGGTCCTAACCAAACACTGCCCGATGTGCGGGATCCTAACCAAACACTGCCGATGTGCGGGTTCCTAACCAAACACTGCCCCATGAGCGGGTTCCTAACCAAACACTGCCGATGTGCGGGGTCCTAACCAAACACTGCCCCATGTGCGGGGTCCTAACCAAATACTGCCCCATGTGCGGGGTCCTAACCAAACTCTGCCCGATGTGCGGGGTCCTAACCAAACACTGCCCGGTGTGCGGGGTCCTAACCAAACACTGCCCGATATGCGGGGTCCTAACCAAACACTGCCCGATGTACGGGAACCTAACCAAACACTGCCGATGTGCGGGATCCTAACCAAACACTGCCCGATGTGCGGGGTCCTAACCATACACTGCCCGATGTGCGGGTTCCTAACCAAACACTGCCCCATGTGCGGGGTCCTAACCAAACACTGCCTGATGTGCGGGGTCCTAACCAAACACTGCCCCGTGTGCGGGGTCCTAACCAAACACTGCCCGATGTGCGGGGTCCTAACCAAACACTGCCTGATGTGCGGGATCCTAACCAAACACTGCCCCATGTGCGGGGTCCTAACCAAACACTGCCCGATGTGCGGGAATCTAACCAAACACTGCCCGATGTGCGGGGTCCTAACCAAACACTGCCCGATGTGCGGGGTCCTAACCAAACACTGCCCCATGTGCGGTGTCCTAACCAAACACTGCCCGATATGCGGGTTCCTAACCAAACACTGCCCCATGTGCGGGGTCCTAACCAAACTCTGCCCGATGTGCGGTGTCCTAACCAAACACTGCCCGATGTGCGGGATCCTAACCAAACACTGCCCCATGTGCGGGATCCTAACCAAACACTGCCCGATGTGCGGTGTCCTAACCAAATACTGCCCGATGTACGGGATCCTAACCAAACGCTGCCGATGTGCGGGGTCCTAACCAAACACTGCCCTATGTGCGGGGTCCTAACCAAACACTGCCCCATGTGCGGGATCCTAACCAAACACTGCCGATGTGCGGGGTCCTAACCAAACACTGCCCCATGTGCGGGGTCCTAACCAAACACTGCCCCATGTGTGGGGTCCTTACCAAACACTGCCCGATGTGCGGGATCCTAACCAAACACTACCTGATGTGTGGGGTCCTAACCAAACACTGCCTGATGTGCGGGGTCCTAAACAAACTCTGCCCGATGTGCGGGGTCCTAACCAAACACTGCCGATGTGCGGGGTTCTAACCAAACACTGCCCATGTGTGGGTTCCTAACCAAACACTGCCCGATATGCAGGGTCCTAACCAAACACTGCCCGATGTGCGGGGTCCTAACCAAACACTGCCCGATGTGCGGGGTCCTAACCAAACACTGCCCGATGTGCGGGATCCTAACCAAACACTGCCCCATGTGCGGGATCCTAACCAAACACTGCCCCATGTGCGGGGTCCTAACAAAACACTGCCCGATGTGCGGGATCCTAACCAAACACTGCCCCATGTGCGGGATCCTAACCAAACACTGCCCCATGTGCGGGATCCTAACCAAACACTGCCTGATGTGCGGGATCCTAACCAAACACTGCCGATGTGTGGGATCCTAACCAAACACTGCCCGATGTGCGGGATCCTAACCAAACACTGCCCCATGTGCGGGATCCTAACCAAACACTGCCCCATGTGCGGGATCCTAACCAAACACTGCCCCATGTGCGGGATCCTAACCAAACACTGCCCCATGTGCGGGGTCGTAACCAAACACTGCCCGATGTGCGGGGAACTAACCAAACACTACCTGATGTGCGGGGTCCTAACCAAACACTGCCCCATGTGCGGGATCCTAACCAAACACTGCCTGATGTGCGGTGTCCAAACCAAACACTGCCCCATGTGCGTGGTCCTAACCAAACACTGCCCCATGTGCGGGTTCCTAACCAAACACTGCCCGATGTGCGGGGTCCTAACCAAACACTGCCCCATGTGCGGGGTCCTAACCAAACACTGCCCGATGTGCGGGATCCTAACCAAATACTGCCCCATGTGCGGGATCCTAACCAAACACTGCCCCATGTGCGGGGTCCTAACCAAACACTGCCTGATGTGCGGGATCCTAACCAAACACTGCCGATGTGTGGGATCCTAACCAAACACTGCCCGATGTGCGGGATCCTAACCAAACACTGCCCCATGTGCGGGATCCTAACCAAACACTGCCCCATGTGTGGGATCCTAACCAAACACTGCCCCATGTGCGGGATCCTAACCAAACACTGCCCCATGTGCGGGATCCTAACCAAACACTGCCGATGTGCGGGGTTCTAACCAAACACTGCCTGATGTGCGGGGTCCTAACCAAACACTGCCCGATGTGCGGGATCCTAACCAAACACTGCCCCATGTGCGGGATCCTAACCAAACACTGCCCCATGTGCGGGATCCTAACCAAACACTGCCCCATGTGCGGGGTCCTAACCAAACACTGCCCCATGTGCGGGATCCTAACCAAACACTGCCCCATGTGCGGGGTCCTAACCAAACACTGCCCGATGTGCGGGTTCCTAACCAAACACTGCTTGATGTGCGGGGTCCTAACCAAACACTGCCTGATGTGCGGGGTCCTAACCAAACACTGCCCCGTGTGCGGGGTCCTAACCAAACACTGCCCGATGTGCGGGGTCCTAACCAAACACTGCCTAATGTGCGGGATCCTAACCAAACACTGCCCCATGTGCGGGGTCCTAACCAAACACTGCCCGATGTGCGGGAATCTAACCAAACACTGCCCGATGTGCGGGGTCCTAACCAAACACTGCCCGATGTGCGGGGTCCTAACCAAACACTGCCCCATGTGCGGTGTCCTAACCAAACACTGCCCGATATGCGGGTTCCTAACCAAACACTGCCCCATGTGCGGGGTCCTAACCAAACTCTGCCCGATGTGCGGTGTCCTAACCAAACACTGCCCGATGTGCGGGATCCTAACCAAACACTGCCCCATGTGCGGGATCCTAACCAAACACTGCCCGATGTGCGGTGTCCTAACCAAATACTGCCCGATGTACGGGATCCTAACCAAACGCTGCCGATGTGCGGGGTCCTAACCAAACACTGCCCTATGTGCGGGGTCCTAACCAAACACTGCCCCATGTGCGGGATCCTAACCAAACGCTGCCGATGTGCGGGGTCCTAACCAAACACTGCCCCATGTGCGGGGTCCTAACCAAACACTGCCCCATGTGCGGGATCCTAACCAAACACTGCCCCATGTGCGGGGTCCTAACCAAACACTGCCCGGTGTGCGGGATCCTAACCAAACACTACCTGATGTGTGGGGTCCTAAACAAACTCTGCCCGATGTGCGGGGTCCTAACCAAACACTGCCGATGTGCGGGGTTCTAACCAAACACTGCCCATGTGTGGGTTCCTAACCAAACACTGCCCGATATGCAGGGTCCTAACCAAACACTGCCCGATGTGCGGGGTCCTAACCAAACACTGCCCGATGTGCGGGGTCCTAACCAAACACTGCCCGATGTGCGGGATCCTAACCAAACACTGCCCCATGTGCGGGATCCTAACCAAACACTGCCCCATGTGCGGGGTCCTAACAAAACACTGCCCGATGTGCGGGATCCTAACCAAACACTGCCCCATGTGCGGGATCCTAACCAAACACTGCCCCATGTGCGGGATCCTAACCAAACACTGCCTGATGTGCGGGATCCTAACCAAACACTGCCGATGTGTGGGATCCTAACCAAACACTGCCCGATGTGCGGGATCCTAACCAAACACTGCCCCATGTGCGGGATCCTAACCAAACACTGCCCCATGTGCGGGATCCTAACCAAACACTGCCCCATGTGCGGGATCCTAACCAAACACTGCCCCATGTGCGGGGTCGTAACCAAACACTGCCCGATGTGCGGGGAACTAACCAAACACTACCTGATGTGCGGGGTCCTAACCAAACACTGCCCCATGTGCGGGATCCTAACCAAACACTGCCTGATGTGCGGTGTCCAAACCAAACACTGCCCCATGTGCGGGGTCCTAACCAAACACTGCCCCATGTGCGGGTTCCTAACCAAACACTGCCCGATGTGCGGGGTCCTAACCAAACACTGCCCCATGTGCGGGGTCCTAACCAAACACTGCCCGATGTGCGGGATCCTAACCAAATACTGCCCCATGTGCGGGATCCTAACCAAACACTGCCCCATGTGCGGGGTCCTAACCAAACACTGCCTGATGTGCGGGATCCTAACCAAACACTGCCGATGTGTGGGATCCTAACCAAACACTGCCCGATGTGCGGGATCCTAACCAAACACTGCCCCATGTGCGGGATCCTAACCAAACACTGCCCCATGTGTGGGATCCTAACCAAACACTGCCCCATGTGCGGGATCCTAACCAAACACTGCCCCATGTGCGGGATCCTAACCAAACACTGCCGATGTGCGGGGTTCTAACCAAACACTGCCTGATGTGCGGGGTCCTAACCAAACACTGCCCGATGTGCGGGATCCTAACCAAACACTGCCCCATGTGCGGGATCCTAACCAAACACTGCCCCATGTGCGGGATCCTAACCAAACACTGCCCCATGTGCGGGGTCCTAACCAAACACTGCCCCATGTGCGGGGTCCTAACCAAACACTGCCCGATGTGCGGGGTCCTAACCAAACACTGCCCGATGTGCGGGTTCCTAACCAAACACTGCTTGATGTGCGGGGTCCTAACCAAACACTGCCCCATGTGCGGGATCCTAACCAAACACTGCCTGATGTGCGGGGTCCTAACCAAACACTGCCCCATGTGCGGGGTCCTAACCAAACACTGCCAATGTACTGGGTCCTAACCAAACACTGCCCGATATGCGGGGTCCTAACCAAACACTGCCGATGTGCGGGATCCTAACCAAACACTGCCCGATGTGCGGGGTCCTAACCAAACACTGCCCGATGTGCGGGGTCCTAACCAAACACTGCCCCATGTGCGGGTTCCTAACCAAACACTGCCCCATGTGCGGGGTCCTAACCAAACACTGCCTGATGTGCGGGGTCCTAACCAAACACTGCCCCATGTGCGGGGTCCTAACCAAACACTGCCCGATGTGCGGGGTCCTAACCAAACACTGCCTGATGTGCGGGATCCTAACCAAACACTGCCCGATGTGCGGGGTCCTAACCAAACACTGCCCGATGTGCGGGGTCCTAACCAAACACTGCCCGATGTGCGGGGTCCTAACCAAACACTGCCCGATGTGCAGGGTCCTAACCAAACACTGCCCCATGTGCGGTGTCCTAACCAAACACTGCCCGATATGCGGGGTCCTAACCAAACTCTGCCCGATGTGCGGTGTCCTAACCAAACACTGCCCGATGTGCGGGATCCTAACCAAACACTGCCCCATGTGCGGGATCCTAACCAAACTCTGCCCGATGTGCGGTGTCCTAACCAAACACTGCCCGATGTGCGGGATCCTAACCAAACACTGCCCCATGTGCGGGATCCTAACCAAATACTGCCCGATGTACGGGATCCTAACCAAACGCTGCCGATGTGCGGGGTCCTAACCAAACACTGCCCCATGTGCGGGATCCTAACCAAACGCTGCCGATGTGCGGGGTCCTAACCAAACACTGCCCCATGTGCGGGGTCCTAACCAAACACTGCCCCATGTGCGGGATCCTAACCAAACACTGCCCCATGTGCGGGGTCCTAACCAAACACTGCCCGGTGTGCGGGATCCTAACCAAACACTACCTGATGTGCGGGGTCCTAACCAAACACTGCCGATGTGCGGGGTCCTAACCAAACACTGCCCATGTGTGGGTTCCTAACCAAACACTGCCCGATATGCAGGGTCCTAACCAAACACTGCCCGATGTGCGGGGTCCTAACCAAACATTGCCCGATGTGCGGGGTCCTAACCAAACACTGCCCCATGTGCGGGATCCTAACCAAACACTGCCCCATGTGCGGGATCCTAACCAAACACTGCCCCATGTGCGGGGTCCTAACAAAACACTGCCCGATGTGCGGGATCCTAACCAAACACTGCCCCATGTGCGGGATCCTAACCAAACACTGCCCCATGTGCGGGATCCTAACCAAACACTGCCTGATGTGCGGGATCCTAACCAAACACTGCCGATGTGTGGGATCCTAACCAAACACTGCCCGATGTGCGGGATCCTAACCAAACACTGCCCCATGTGCGGGATCCTAACCAAACACTGCCCCATGTGCGGGATCCTAACCAAACACTGCCCCATGTGCGGGATCCTAACCAAACACTGCCCCATGTGCGGGGTCGTAACCAAACACTGCCCGATGTGCGGGGAACTAACCAAACACTACCTGATGTGCGGGGTCCTAACCAAACACTGCCCCATGTGCGGGATCCTAACCAAACACTGCCTGATGTGCGGTGTCCAAACCAAACACTGCCCCATGTGCGGGGTCCTAACCAAACACTGCCCCATGTGCGGGTTCCTAACCAAACACTGCCCGATGTGCGGGGTCCTAACCAAACACTGCCCCATGTGCGGGATCCTAACCAAACACTGCCCCATGTGCGGGGTCCTAACCAAACACTGCCTGATGTGCGGGATCCTAACCAAACACTGCCGATGTGTGGGATCCTAACCAAACACTGCCCGATGTGCGGGATCCTAACCAAACACTGCCCCATGTGCGGGATCCTAACCAAACACTGCCCCATGTGCGGGATCCAAACCAAACACTGCCGATGTGCGGGGTTCTAACCAAACACTGCCTGATGTGCGGGTTCCTAACCAAACACTGCCCGATGTGCGGGATCCTAACCAAACACTGCCCCATGTGCGGGATCCTAACCAAACACTGCCCCATGTGCGGGATCCTAACCAAACACTGCCCCATGTGCGGGGTCCTAACCAAACACTGCCCCATGTGCGGGATCCTAACCAAACACTGCCCCATGTGCGGGGTCCTAACCAAACACTGCCCGATGTGCGGGTTCCTAACCAAACACTGCTTGATGTGCGGGGTCCTAACCAAACACTGCCCCATGTGCGGGATCCTAACCAAACACTGCCTGATGTGCGGGGTCCTAACCAAACACTGCCCCATGTGCGGGTTCCTAACCAAACACTGCCCGATGTGCGGGGTCCTAACCAAACACTGCCCGATGTGCGGGGTCCTAACCAAACACTGCCCGATGTGCGGGGTCGTAACCAAACACTGCCCCATGTGCGGGATCCTAACCAAACACTGCCCCATGTGCGGGATCCTAACCAAACACTGCCCCATGTGCGGGATCCTAACCAAACACTGCCGATGTGCGGGTTCCTAACCAAACACTGCCCCGTGTGCGGGGTCCTAACCAAACACTGCCCCATGTGCGGGGTCCTAACCAAACACTACCCCATGTGCGGGTTCCTAACCAAACACTGCCCCATGTGCGGGATCCTAACCAAACACTGCCCCGTGTGCGGGGTCCTAACCAAACACTGCCCCATGTGCGGGGTCCTAACCAAACACTACCCCATGTGCGGGTTCCTAACCAAACACTGCCCGAAGTGCGGAATCCTAACCAAACACTACCTGATGTGTGGGGTCCTAACCAAACACTGCCCCATGTGCGGGGTCCTAACCAAACACTGCCCCATGTGCGGGGTCCTAACCAAACACTGCCCCATGTGCGGGGTCCTAACCAAACACTACCCCATGTGCGGGTTCCTAACCAAACACTACCCCATGTACGGGGTCCTAACCAAACACTGCCCGATGTGCGGGGTCCTAACCAAACACTGCCCGATGTGCGGGGTCCTAACCAAACACTGCCCGATGTGCGGGGTCCTAACCAAACACTGCCCGATGTGCGGGGTCCTAACCAAACACTGCCCCATGTGCGGGGTCCTAACCAAACACTGCCCTATGTGCGGGGTCCTAACCAAACACTGCCCGATGTGCGGGGTCCTAACCAAACACTGCCCGATGTGCGGGGTCCTAACCAAACACTGCCCCATGTGCGGGGTCCTAACCAAACACTGCCCCATGTGCGGGATCCTAACCAAACGCTGCCGATGTGCGGGGTCCTAACCAAACACTGCCCCATGTGCGGGGTCCTAACCAAACACTGCCCCATGTGCGGGATCCTAACCAAACACTGCCCCATGTGCGGGGTCCTAACCAAACACTGCCCGGTGTGCGGGATCCTAACCAAACACTACCTGATGTGCTGGGTCCTAACCAAACACTGCCCCATGTGCGGGGTCCTAACCAAACACTGCCCATGTGTGGGTTCCTAACCAAACACTGCCCGATATGCAGGGTCCTAACCAAACACTGCCCGATGTGCGGGGTCCTAACCAAACATTGCCCGATGTGCGGGGTCCTAACCAAACACTGCCCGATGTGCGGGATCCTAACCAAACACTGCCCCATGTGCGGGATCCTAACCAAACACTGCCCCATGTGCGGGGTCCTAACAAAACACTGCCCGATGTGCGGGATCCTAACCAAACACTGCCCCATGTGCGGGATCCTAACCAAACACTGCCCCATGTGCGGGATCCTAACCAAACACTGCCCCATGTGCGGGATCCTAACCAAACACTGCCTGATGTGCGGGATCCTAACCAAACACTGCCGATGTGTGGGATCCTAACCAAACACTGCCCGATGTGCGGGATCCTAACCAAACACTGCCCCATGTGCGGGATCCTAACCAAACACTGCCCCATGTGCGGGATCCTAACCAAACACTGCCCCATGTGCGGGATCCTAACCAAACACTGCCCCATGTGCGGGGTCGTAACCAAACACTGCCCGATGTGCGGGGAACTAACCAAACACTACCTGATGTGCGGGGTCCTAACCAAACACTGCCCCATGTGCGGGATCCTAACCAAACACTGCCTGATGTGCGGTGTCCAAACCAAACACTGCCCCATGTGCGGGGTCCTAACCAAACACTGCCCCATGTGCGGGTTCCTAACCAAACACTGCCCGATGTGCGGGGTCCTAACCAAACACTGCCCCATGTGCGGGATCCTAACCAAACACTGCCCCATGTGCGGGGTCCTAACCAAACACTGCCTGATGTGCGGGATCCTAACCAAACACTGCCGATGTGTGGGATCCTAACCAAACTCTGCCCGATGTGCGGGATCCTAACCAAACACTGCCCCATGTGCGGGATCCTAACCAAACACTGCCCCATGTGCGGGATCCTAACCAAACACTGCCGATGTGCGGGGTTCTAACCAAACACTGCCTGATGTGCGGGTTCCTAACCAAACACTGCCCGATGTGCGGGATCCTAACCAAACACTGCCCCATGTGCGGGATCCTAACCAAACACTGCCCCATGTGCGGGATCCTAACCAAACACTGCCCCATGTGCGGGGTCCTAACCAAACACTGCCCCATGTGCGGGATCCTAACCAAACACTGCCCCATGTGCGGGGTCCTAACCAAACACTGCCCGATGTGCGGGTTCCTAACCAAACACTGCTTGATGTGCGGGGTCCTAACCAAACACTGCCCCATGTGCGGGATCCTAACCAAACACTGCCTGATGTGCGGGGTCCTAACCAAACACTGCCCCATGTGCGGGTTCCTAACCAAACACTGCCCGATGTGCGGGGTCCTAACCAAACACTGCCCGATGTGCGGGGTCCTAACCAAACACTGCCCGATGTGCGGGGTCGTAACCAAACACTGCCCCATGTGCGGGATCCTAACCAAACACTGCCCCATGTGCGGGATCCTAACCAAACACTGCCCCATGTGCGGGATCCTAACCAAACACTGCCGATGTGCGGGTTCCTAACCAAACACTGCCCCGTGTGCGGGGTCCTAACCAAACACTGCTTGATGTGCGGGGTCCTAACCAAACACTGCCCCATGTGCGGGATCCTAACCAAACACTGCCTGATGTGCGGGGTCCTAACCAAACACTGCCCCATGTGCGGGGTCCTAACCAAACACTGCCAATGTACTGGGTCCTAACCAAACACTGCCCGATATGCGGGGTCCTAACCAAACACTGCCGATGTGCGGGATCCTAACCAAACACTGCCCGATGTGCGGGGTCCTAACCAAACACTGCCCGATGTGCGGGGTCCTAACCAAACACTGCCCCATGTGCGGGTTCCTAACCAAACACTGCCCCATGTGCGGGGTCCTAACCAAACACTGCCTGATGTGCGGGGTCCTAACCAAACACTGCCCCATGTGCGGGGTCCTAACCAAACACTGCCCGATGTGCGGGGTCCTAACCAAACACTGCCTGATGTGCGGGATCCTAACCAAACACTGCCCGATGTGCGGGGTCCTAACCAAACACTGCCCGATGTGCGGGGTCCTAACCAAACACTGCCCGATGTGCGGGGTCCTAACCAAACACTGCCCGATGTGCGGGGTCCTAACCAAACACTGCCCCATGTGCGGTGTCCTAACCAAACACTGCCCGATATGCGGGGTCCTAACCAAACTCTGCCCGATGTGCGGTGTCCTAACCAAACACTGCCCGATGTGCGGGATCCTAACCAAACACTGCCCCATGTGCGGGATCCTAACCAAACTCTGCCCGATGTGCGGTGTCCTAACCAAACACTGCCCGATGTGCGGGATCCTAACCAAACACTGCCCCATGTGCGGGATCCTAACCAAATACTGCCCGATGTACGGGATCCTAACCAAACGCTGCCGATGTGCGGGGTCCTAACCAAACACTGCCCCATGTGCGGGATCCTAACCAAACGCTGCCGATGTGCGGGGTCCTAACCAAACACTGCCCCATGTGCGGGGTCCTAACCAAACACTGCCCCATGTGCGGGATCCTAACCAAACACTGCCCCATGTGCGGGGTCCTAACCAAACACTGCCCGGTGTGCGGGATCCTAACCAAACACTACCTGATGTGCGGGGTCCTAACCAAACACTGCCGATGTGCGGGGTCCTAACCAAACACTGCCCATGTGTGGGTTCCTAACCAAACACTGCCCGATATGCAGGGTCCTAACCAAACACTGCCCGATGTGCGGGGTCCTAACCAAACATTGCCCGATGTGCGGGGTCCTAACCAAACACTGCCCCATGTGCGGGATCCTAACCAAACACTGCCCCATGTGCGGGATCCTAACCAAACACTGCCCCATGTGCGGGGTCCTAACAAAACACTGCCCGATGTGCGGGATCCTAACCAAACACTGCCCCATGTGCGGGATCCTAACCAAACACTGCCCCATGTGCGGGATCCTAACCAAACACTGCCTGATGTGCGGGATCCTAACCAAACACTGCCGATGTGTGGGATCCTAACCAAACACTGCCCGATGTGCGGGATCCTAACCAAACACTGCCCCATGTGCGGGATCCTAACCAAACACTGCCCCATGTGCGGGATCCTAACCAAACACTGCCCCATGTGCGGGATCCTAACCAAACACTGCCCCATGTGCGGGGTCGTAACCAAACACTGCCCGATGTGCGGGGAACTAACCAAACACTACCTGATGTGCGGGGTCCTAACCAAACACTGCCCCATGTGCGGGATCCTAACCAAACACTGCCTGATGTGCGGTGTCCAAACCAAACACTGCCCCATGTGCGGGGTCCTAACCAAACACTGCCCCATGTGCGGGTTCCTAACCAAACACTGCCCGATGTGCGGGGTCCTAACCAAACACTGCCCCATGTGCGGGATCCTAACCAAACACTGCCCCATGTGCGGGGTCCTAACCAAACACTGCCTGATGTGCGGGATCCTAACCAAACACTGCCGATGTGTGGGATCCTAACCAAACACTGCCCGATGTGCGGGATCCTAACCAAACACTGCCCCATGTGCGGGATCCTAACCAAACACTGCCCCATGTGCGGGATCCAAACCAAACACTGCCGATGTGCGGGGTTCTAACCAAACACTGCCTGATGTGCGGGTTCCTAACCAAACACTGCCCGATGTGCGGGATCCTAACCAAACACTGCCCCATGTGCGGGATCCTAACCAAACACTGCCCCATGTGCGGGATCCTAACCAAACACTGCCCCATGTGCGGGGTCCTAACCAAACACTGCCCCATGTGCGGGATCCTAACCAAACACTGCCCCATGTGCGGGGTCCTAACCAAACACTGCCCGATATGCGGGTTCCTAACCAAACACTGCTTGATGTGCGGGGTCCTAACCAAACACTGCCCCATGTGCGGGATCCTAACCAAACACTGCCTGATGTGCGGGGTCCTAACCAAACACTGCCCCATGTGCGGGTTCCTAACCAAACACTGCCCGATGTGCGGGGTCCTAACCAAACACTGCCCGATGTGCGGGGTCCTAACCAAACACTGCCCGATGTGCGGGGTCGTAACCAAACACTGCCCCATGTGCGGGATCCTAACCAAACACTGCCCCATGTGCGGGATCCTAACCAAACACTGCCCCATGTGCGGGATCCTAACCAAACACTGCCGATGTGCGGGTTCCTAACCAAACACTGCCCCGTGTGCGGGGTCCTAACCAAACACTGCCCCATGTGCGGGGTCCTAACCAAACACTACCCCATGTGCGGGTTCCTAACCAAACACTGCCCCATGTGCGGGATCCTAACCAAACACTGCCCCGTGTGCGGGGTCCTAACCAAACACTGCCCCATGTGCGGGGTCCTAACCAAACACTACCCCATGTGCGGGTTCCTAACCAAACACTGCCCGAAGTGCGGAATCCTAACCAAACACTACCTGATGTGTGGGGTCCTAACCAAACACTGCCCCATGTGCGGGGTCCTAACCAAACACTGCCCCATGTGCGGGGTCCTAACCAAACACTGCCCCATGTGCGGGGTCCTAACCAAACACTACCCCATGTGCGGGTTCCTAACCAAACACTACCCCATGTACGGGGTCCTAACCAAACACTGCCCGATGTGCGGGGTCCTAACCAAACACTGCCCGATGTGCGGGGTCCTAACCAAACACTGCCCGATGTGCGGGGTCCTAACCAAACACTGCCCGATGTGCGGGGTCCTAACCAAACACTGCCCCATGTGCGGGGTCCTAACCAAACACTGCCCTATGTGCGGGGTCCTAACCAAACACTGCCCGATGTGCGGGGTCCTAACCAAACACTGCCCGATGTGCGGGGTCCTAACCAAACACTGCCCCATGTGCGGGGTCCTAACCAAACACTGCCCCATGTGCGGGATCCTAACCAAACGCTGCCGATGTGCGGGGTCCTAACCAAACACTGCCCCATGTGCGGGGTCCTAACCAAACACTGCCCCATGTGCGGGATCCTAACCAAACACTGCCCCATGTGCGGGGTCCTAACCAAACACTGCCCGGTGTGCGGGATCCTAACCAAACACTACCTGATGTGCTGGGTCCTAACCAAACACTGCCCCATGTGCGGGGTCCTAACCAAACACTGCCCATGTGTGGGTTCCTAACCAAACACTGCCCGATATGCAGGGTCCTAACCAAACACTGCCCGATGTGCGGGGTCCTAACCAAACATTGCCCGATGTGCGGGGTCCTAACCAAACACTGCCCGATGTGCGGGATCCTAACCAAACACTGCCCCATGTGCGGGATCCTAACCAAACACTGCCCCATGTGCGGGGTCCTAACAAAACACTGCCCGATGTGCGGGATCCTAACCAAACACTGCCCCATGTGCGGGATCCTAACCAAACACTGCCCCATGTGCGGGATCCTAACCAAACACTGCCCCATGTGCGGGATCCTAACCAAACACTGCCTGATGTGCGGGATCCTAACCAAACACTGCCGATGTGTGGGATCCTAACCAAACACTGCCCGATGTGCGGGATCCTAACCAAACACTGCCCCATGTGCGGGATCCTAACCAAACACTGCCCCATGTGCGGGATCCTAACCAAACACTGCCCCATGTGCGGGATCCTAACCAAACACTGCCCCATGTGCGGGGTCGTAACCAAACACTGCCCGATGTGCGGGGAACTAACCAAACACTACCTGATGTGCGGGGTCCTAACCAAACACTGCCCCATGTGCGGGATCCTAACCAAACACTGCCTGATGTGCGGTGTCCAAACCAAACACTGCCCCATGTGCGGGGTCCTAACCAAACACTGCCCCATGTGCGGGTTCCTAACCAAACACTGCCCGATGTGCGGGGTCCTAACCAAACACTGCCCCATGTGCGGGATCCTAACCAAACACTGCCCCATGTGCGGGGTCCTAACCAAACACTGCCTGATGTGCGGGATCCTAACCAAACACTGCCGATGTGTGGGATCCTAACCAAACTCTGCCCGATGTGCGGGATCCTAACCAAACACTGCCCCATGTGCGGGATCCTAACCAAACACTGCCCCATGTGCGGGATCCTAACCAAACACTGCCGATGTGCGGGGTTCTAACCAAACACTGCCTGATGTGCGGGTTCCTAACCAAACACTGCCCGATGTGCGGGATCCTAACCAAACACTGCCCCATGTGCGGGATCCTAACCAAACACTGCCCCATGTGCGGGATCCTAACCAAACACTGCCCCATGTGCGGGGTCCTAACCAAACACTGCCCCATGTGCGGGATCCTAACCAAACACTGCCCCATGTGCGGGGTCCTAACCAAACACTGCCCGATGTGCGGGTTCCTAACCAAACACTGCTTGATGTGCGGGGTCCTAACCAAACACTGCCCCATGTGCGGGATCCTAACCAAACACTGCCTGATGTGCGGGGTCCTAACCAAACACTGCCCCATGTGCGGGTTCCTAACCAAACACTGCCCGATGTGCGGGGTCCTAACCAAACACTGCCCGATGTGCGGGGTCCTAACCAAACACTGCCCGATGTGCGGGGTCGTAACCAAACACTGCCCCATGTGCGGGATCCTAACCAAACACTGCCCCATGTGCGGGATCCTAACCAAACACTGCCCCATGTGCGGGATCCTAACCAAACACTGCCGATGTGCGGGTTCCTAACCAAACACTGCCCCGTGTGCGGGGTCCTAACCAAACACTGCCCCATGTGCGGGGTCCTAACCAAACACTACCCCATGTGCGGGTTCCTAACCAAACACTGCCCCATGTGCGGGATCCTAACCAAACACTGCCCCGTGTGTGGGGTCCTAACCAAACACTGCCCCATGTGCGGGGTCCTAACCAAACACTACCCCATGTGCGGGTTCCTAACCAAACACTGCCCGAAGTGCGGAATCCTAACCAAACACTACCTGATGTGTGGGGTCCTAACCAAACACTGCCGATGTGCGGGATCCTAACCAAACACTGCCCCATGTGCGAGGTCCTAACCAAACACTGCCCCATGTGCGGGGTCCTAACCAAGCACTGCCCCATGTGCGGGGTCCTAACCAAACACTACCCCATGTGCGGGTTCCTAACCAAACACTACCCCATGTGCGGGTTCCTAACCAAACACTACCCCATGTACGGGGTCCTAACCAAACACTGCCCGATGTGCGGGGTCCTAACCAAACACTGCCCGATGTGCGGGGTCCTAACCAAACACTGCCCGATGTGCGGGGTCCTAACCAAACACTGCCCCATGTGCGGGGTCCTAACCAAACACTGCCCTATGTGCGGGGTCCTAACCAAACACTGCCCGATGTGCGGGGTCCTAACCAAACACTGCCCGATGTGCGGGGTCCTAACCAAACACTGCCCCATGTGCGGGGTCCTAACCAAACACTGCCCCATGTGCGGGATCCTAACCAAACACTGCACGATGTGCGGGGTCCTAACCAAACACTGCCCGATGTGCGGGGTCCTAACCAAACACTGCCCCATGTGCGGGGTCCTAACCAAACACTGCCGATGTGCGGGATCCTAACCAAACACTGCCGATGTGCGGGATCCTAACCAAACACTGCCCCATGTGTGGGTTCCTAACCAAACACTGCCCGATGTGCGGGGTCCTAACCAAACACTGCCGATGTGCGGGATCCTAACCAAACACTGCCGATGTGCAGGGTCCTAACCAAAGACTGCCTGATGTGCGGGATCCTAACCAAACACTGCCGATGTGCGGGATCCTAACCAAACACAGCCCGATGTGCGGGGTCCTAACCAAACACTGCCCCATGTGCGGGGTCCTAACCAAACACTGCCCGATGTGTGGGGTCCTAACCAAACACTGCCCTATGTGTTGGGTCCTAACCAAACACTGCCTGATGTGCGGGGTCCTAACCAAATACTGCCTGATGTGCGGGGTCCTAACCAAACACTGCCCGATGTGCGGGTTCCTAACCAAACACTGCCCTATGTGCTGGGTCCTAACCAAACACTGCCCGATGTGCGGGGTCCTAACCAAACACTGCCCGATGTGCGGGTTCCTAACCAAACACTGCCCCATGTGCGGGGTCCTAACCAAACACTGCCCGATGTGCGGGTTCCTAACCAAACACTGCCCCATGTGCGGGATCCTAACCAAACACTGCCTAATGTGCGGGATCCTAACCAAACACTGCCGATGTGCGGGATCCTAACCAAACACTGCCCCATGTGCGGGATACTAACCAAACACTGCCGATGTGCGGGATCCTAACCAAACACTGCCGATGTGCGGGATCCTAACCAAACACTGCCGATGTGCGGGGTCGTAACCAAACACTGCCCGATGTGCGGGGTCCTAACCAAACACTGCCCGATGTGCGGGGTCCTAACCAAACACTGCCCGAAGTGCGGGGTCGTAACCAAACACTGCCCGATGTGCGGGGTACTAACCAAACACTGCCCCATGTGCGGTGTACTAACCAAACACTGCCCGATGTGCGGGATCCTAACCAAACACTGCCCGATGTGCGGGATCCTAACCAAACACTGCCCTATGTGCGGGGTCCTAACCAAACACTGCCCGATGTGCGGGGTCCTAACCAAACACTGCCCGATGTGCGGGGTCCTGACCAAACACTGCCCGATGTGCGGGGTCCTAACCAAACACTGCCCGATGTGCGGGGTCCTGACCAAACACTGCCCGATGTGCGGGGTCCTAACCAAACACTGCCCGATGTGCGGGATCCTAACCAAACACTGCCCGATGTGCGGGGTCCTGACCAAACACTGCCCGATGTGCGGGGTCCTAACCAAACACTGCCCGATGTGCGGGATCCTAACCAAACACTGCCCCATGTGCGGGGTCCTAACCAAACACTGCCCCATGTGCGGGGTCCTAACCAAACACTGCCCCATGTGCGGGGTCCTAACCAAACACTGCCCCATGTGCGGGGTCCTAACCAAACACTGCCCCATGTGCGGGGTCCTAACCAAACACTGCCGATGTGAAGGGTCCTAACCAAACACTGCCGATGTGTGGGATCCTAACCAAACACTGCCTGATGTGCGGGGTCCTAACCAAACACTGCCGATGTGAAGGGTCCTAACCAAACACTGCCGATGTGCGTGGTAATAACCAAACACTGCCCCATGTGTGGTGTCCTAACCAAACACTGCCGATGTGAAGGGTCCTAACCAAACGCTGCCCGATGTGCGGTGTCCTTACCTCTTTTTATTAAAGATTACAAAAAAATAAAACCCCATTAATTTCCATTGAATTAGCGGAATATGTCGGTATTAACGAGTTATCTTCCCAAAATGTGTGCCAGGTTTTACATATCAATGTAAAGGGGGGTTAAGGTTTTACATATCAAACATGCGATATGAGTGATGGAGAATGTTAAAATGAACAGTTAACGTATCTCTGGGAATATTGTCACTGTCACGGTTATATAATCATTGCCGTCTCCCCATGTTAACACTTAAACATTGTACTTTACACCTCGATCTTACAAACAAACAGAAACGCTGACACCGTTGATACAGATAATTATTTAGATATGATTAAATGAAATCAGGATTGAATGTAAAGATCTCCAGAGTTATAAAATAATTACTTGTGGTAAAAAGAAAATTCATGTTGTTTTTATCTATATACACAATCATCGTGACAGATAAATATTGAACACAGAGAACAATCACCTTCTATTATTTACCAACCCCTCCCACCCCTCGGGCGAATATCCTCTTTTCTCAGCTATGTGTCCTCTTCATTGGAAATGAATATATACAGCATGTAGTATGAAGGGTTTTTATTCTGCGGAATCCCACTTATGGGAAGATATCATTTTAAGATTAAAATAAATATTTGGAATTTGAGGAAGACAAAAGATATTCTCCTGATAAGATGCAAAATGTGCTGAATTCTCCCCATGTCTCCCATGTCTCCCCATGTCTCCCCATGTCTCCCCATGTCTCCCAATGTCTCCCAATTTCTCCCCCTGTCTCCCCCTGTCTCCCCATGTCTCCCAATGTATCCCCATGTCTCCCCCGTGTCTCCCCGTGTCTCCCCGTGTCTCCCCGTGTCTCCCCCGTGTCTCCCCCGTGTCTCCCCGTGTCTCCCCATGTCTCCCCATGTCTCCCCATGTCTCCCCATGTCTCCCCATGTCTCCCAATGTCTCCCAATGTCTCCCAATGTCTGCCATCCAATGGGGATCTTCAATTAAAATATATTTTTGGAAGGTTTTTATGAAGAAGAGAAAAGCTGCTGAAGGGGGCGGGGGTGGGGTGGGGGGGGGGGTCTGGGATAACTACTATCCCGGGCACGGCGGCTGTGGGGGCTCCTGGCTGCCAGACCTCTGTTGGCCCTCACCCCAAACCCCTCCACTGCACGGCACTCGGTGCTGGAAGATGGGCCCGCCCGGGAGTCGTAACCCAACTTCTGCATCCGCCCGCGGGATCAGAGGCCCCTCCCCCCAAGGTAAAATGTGTGTGTGTCTGTTGGGAGGGTATTGAGTGTGATTAAGGGAGGGGGGTGTATTGAGTGTGAGGAGGGGGAGGGGTGTGTATTGAGTGTGAGGAGGGAGGGGGGGTTGGAGTGTGAGAAGAAGAGGAGGATTGAGTGTGAGGAGGGGAGGGGGTATTGAGTGTGAAAGGGGGGATTGAGTGTGAGAAGGGGAGGGGGGATTGAGTGTGAGAGGGGGGATTGAGTGTGAGGAGGGGAGGGGGGGTTGAGTGTGAGGAGGGGAGGGGTATTGAATGTGAGAGGGGGGATTGAGTGTGAGGAGGGGGATATTCATGTACTGTATAATCATTATACCCTAACCCCTATTATTCACGCTTTGCCAATACTGAAATGTTCTTTCGTCATGCCAATAAAGCTTATTTGATTTGATTTGGATATTGGATGTGAGGAGGGGGTATTGGGTGTAAGGAGTGGATGGGGGATTGAGTGTGAGCAGGGATATTGGGTGTAAGGAGGGAATGGTGTATTGAGTGTGAGGAGGGGAGGGGGATTGAGTGTGAGAGGGGGGATTGAGTGTGAGGAGGGGGATATTCATGTACTGTATAATCATTATACCCTAACCCCTATTATTCACGCTTTGCCAATACTGAAATGTTCTTTCGTCATGCCAATAAAGCTTATTTGATTTGATTTGGATATTGGATGTGAGGAGGGGGTATTGGGTGTAAGGAGTGGATGGGGGATTGAGTGTGAGCAGGGATATTGGGTGTAAGGAGGGAATGGTGTATTGAGTGTGAGGAGGGGAGGGGGATTGAGTGTGAGAAGGGGAGGTGGGTATTGAGTTTGAGGAGAGGAGGGGGTTTTGAATGTGAAAGGGTAGGGGGGGAGATTGAGTGTGAGGAGAGGAGGAGGGATTGTCAATCTCTAAAACTCACACAATGTCACATCACACTCTCACACACACTGTCATACTGTCACACAGAATGCCACACACTCACACACACAGTTACACTCACACAAAATGTCACACACATTTTCACACAGAATGTCACACACACTTTCATAGACAGTCACACACTCCCTCTCTCACAGAATGTTACTCTCACACACACACACTGTCACACACTGTCACACACACACACACTGTACAACCTTCTCACACAGAATGTCTCACACTTTCACAGTTGGTCACACACGCCCTCTCACACAGAATGTAACTCTCTCACACACAGGCTGTCACACACTGTCACACAGACTGGCATACGCACTCACACACTGTCACACTCTTTCACACACTGTAACACTCTCACACACACTGTCACACCTACTCTCTCACATACAGTCACACTCTCTCACACAGACTGTCACATGCTCTCACAGACTGTCAAATGCTCTCAACACACTGTCACACGCTCTCACACACACTGTCACACGCTCTCACACACACTGTCACACGCTCTCACAAAGACTGTCATACACACTGTAACACTTTCTCACACAGAATGTCACACACACTTTCACAGACGGTCACACACTCCCTCTCTCTCAGAATGTCACTCTCACACACAGACTGTTACACACTGTCACACAGACTGGCATACGCACTCTCACACACACTGTCACACTCTCTCACACACTCCCACACAGACAGTCACACACTAACATAGACTGTCACACACTATCTCACAGACTGTCAAATGCTCTCAGCACACTGTCGCACACTGTCACACACTATCACACGCTCTCACACGCTCTCACACGCTCTCACACGCTCTCACACGCTCTCACACACTGTCAAATGCTCTTACACACACTGTCACACACTATCACACGCTCTCACACACTGTCAAATGCTCTCACACACTGTCACACACTATCACATGCTCTCACACACTGTCAAATGCTCTCACACACTGTCACACACTATCACATGCTCTTACACACACTGTCACACACTCACACACACTGTCACAAGCTCTCATACACACTGTCTCACACACTCTCTCACACACTCTCTCACACACTCTCTCACACACTCTCTCACACACTCTCTCACACACTCTCTCACACACTCTCTCACACACTCTCTCACACACTCTCTCACACACTCTCTCTCACACTCTCTCACACACTCTCTCACACACTCTCTCACACACTGTCTCACACACTCTCTCACACACTCTCTCACACACTGTCTCACACACTCTCTCACACACTCTCTCACACACTCTCTCACACTCACACACTCTCACACACAGTGTCACACGCTCTCACACACACTGTCACACGCTCTCACACACACTGTCACACGCTCTCACACACACTGTCACACGCTCTCACACAAACTGTCACACGCTCTCACAAAGACTGTCAGTTGAAACTAGGCTTATTTATAGGGTTGTATAATAACACACAATAGTGTGAGAATTCAGACATTACCATTTTAACTGAAGCCTGAGAATATTAGGACAATTTGATGACAAAATTAAAATATGGAATTCATTACCCATGGAGACTGTGATGGCATATACAATAAATATCTTCTACAAAGGTTGTGCATCTTTTTAGACAGGAAAGGTATACAGGGATATACCAAATAAGTATACATGGGAAGGATGTTGATCCAGGGATTAATCCGATTGACAATTCTTGGAGTCAGGAAGGAATTTATTTTTCCCCTTATGAGATATCATTGGATGATGTGACGCTGGGGTTTTTTGTTTGCCTTCCTCTGGATCAATAAGTAAGTATAGATATAGGGTAACGTATCTGTTGTCTAAATTTAGCATAGGTTGAACATGATGGATGTATGTCTTTTTTCACCCTCATCTACTATGTAACTATGTAACTATGTACTATATAACTATGTAACTATGTACTATATAAGTATGTACTATACAACCATATAACTATGTAACTATGCACAAATTGATAGAGTTTCAAATGTTGTTTTCCTCATGTTATAAAACTTTGTCCTATTAGGTTTAATCCCTCACCCCACAACGCCGTACAACATATAACGTTTCCCTAGTGTAAAATAAACACGATTTTGTAATGAAAATACAGCTTGGAGATTTTTCCACCTACGTCACCTCCGACACCTTAATGTGTGACTGGCAAGCCCGTAATTGTGTGACCGGCACACGCCCTGCTATAATCCTCATTAACAATGGAGACACACTTTCACTGCGTATTTATAGCTCAGGTTTGTACATGAGACACGATTTCCGCGTGCACCTGAAGAAGATTGTAATCAGAGACAGCTCCATACACACTGGCCAATATTTCCTAATCTAATGCTCTTACACCCCGCTGAACAACGTCACAAACACAACCCGCTGCACAACATCACAAACACAACCCGCTGCACAACGTCACAAACACAACCCACTGCACAACATCACAAACACAACCCGCTGCAACGTCATAAACACAACGTCACAAACACAACCCGCTGCACAACATCACAAACACAACCCGCTGCACAACGTCACTAACACAACCCACTGCACAACATCACAAACACAACCCCGCTGCACAACATCACTAACACAACCCCGCTGCACAACATCACTAACACAACCCCGCTACACAACGTCACAAACACAACCCGCTGCACAACGTCACAAACACAACCCGCTGCACAACATCACAAACACAACCCGCTGCACAACTTCACAAACACAACCCGCTGCACAACTTCACAAACACAACCCGCTGCACAACGTCACAAACACAACCCCGCTGCACAACGTCACTAACACAACCCGCTGCACAACGTCACAAACACAACCCCGCTGCACAACGTCACTAACACAACCCCGCTGCACAACGTCACTAACACAACCCCGCTGCACAACGTCACTAACACAACCAGCTGCACAATGTCACCAACACAACCCGCTGCACAATGTCACAAACACAACCCCGCTGCACAACGTCACAAACACAACCCACTGCACAACGTCACAAACACAACCCGCTGCACAACGTCACAAACACAACCCCGCTGCACAACGTCACAAACACAGCCCCGCTGCACAACGTCACTAACACAACCCGCTGCACAACGTCACTAACACAACCCCGCTGCACAACGTCACTAACACAACCCGCTGCACATCGTCACTAACACAACCCGCTGCACAACGTCACTAACACAACCCGCTGCACAACATCACAAACACAGCCCCGCTGCACAACGTCACTAACACAACCCCGCTGCACAACGTCACTAACACAACCCGCTGCAAATCGTCACTAACACAACCCGCTGCACAACGTCACTAACACAACCCGCTGCACAACGTCACAAACACAACCCCGCTGCACAACGTCACAAACACAACCCCGCTGCACAACGTCACAAACACAGCCCCGCTGCACAATGTCACAAACACAGCCCTGCTGCACAACGTCACTAACACAACCCCGCTGCACAACGTCACTAACACAACCCGCTGCACAACGTCACTAACACAACACGCTGCACAACGTCACTAACACAACCCGCTGCACATCGTCACTAACACAACCCGCTGCACAACATCACAAACAACGCTGTTTTGACGTAAAAATCTTGGTTCATCAATGTATAAAACAAATGTTGGTGTGCGGGGGAGGAGGAACTTTCCGTAAGGGGAACACGCTGCTGGGGGGGAGGGGAACACGCTGCTGGGGGGGAGGGGAACACGCTGCTGGGGGGAGGGGAACACGCTGCTGGGGGGGAGGGGAACACGCTGCTGGGGGGGGGAACACGCTGCTGGGGGGAGGGGAACACGCTGCTGGGGGGGAGGGGAACACGCTGCTGGGGGGTGAGGGGAACATGCTGCTGGGTGGGGAGGGGAACACACTGCTGGGGGGAGGGGAACACACTGCTGGGGGGAGGGGAACACACTGCTGGGGGGGGACACGCTGCTGGGGGGGAGGGGAACATGCTGCTGGGGGGAGGAGGGGAACACGCTGCTGGGGGGAGGGGAACACGCTGCTGGGTGGGGAGGGGAACACGCTGCTGGGTGGGGAGGGGAACACGCTGCTGGGGGGAGGGGAACACGCTGCTGGGGGGAGGGGAACACGCTGCTGGGTGGGGAGGGGAACACGCTGCTGGGGGGAGGGGAACACGCTGCTGGGGGGAGGGGAACACGCTGCTGGGGGGAGGGGAACACGCTGCTGGGTGGGGAGGGGAACACGCTGCTGGGGGGAGGGGAACACACTGCTGGGTGGGGAGGGGAACACGCTGCTGGGGGGAGGGGAACACGCTGCTGGGGGGAGGGGAACACGCTGCTGGGTGGGGAGGGGAACACGCTGCTGGGTGGGGAGGGGAACACGCTGCTGGGGGGGAGGGGAACATGCTGCTGGGGGGGAGGGGAACACGCTGCTGGGGGGAGGGGAACACGCTGCTGGGGGGAGGGGAACACGCTGCTGGGTGGGGAGGGGAACACGCTGCTGGGGGGAGGGGAACACGCTGCTGGGTGGGGAGGGGAACACGCTGCTGGGGGGAGGGGAACACGCTGCTGGGGGGAGGGGAACACGCTGCTGGGGGGAGGGGAACACGCTGCTGGGTGGGGAGGGGAACACGCTGCTGGGGGGAGGGGAACACGCTGCTGGGGGGGGAGGGGAACACGCTGCTGGGGGGAGGGGAACACGCTGCTGGGTGGGGAGGGGAACACGCTGCTGGGTGGGGAGGGGAACACGCTGCTGGGTGGGGAGGGGAACACGCTGCTGGGGGGAGGGGAACACGCTGCTGGGGGGAGGGGAACACGCTGCTGGGGGGGGAGGGGAACACGCTGCTGGGGGGGAGGGGAACATGCTGCTGGGGGGAGGAGGGGAACACGCTGCTGGGTGGGGAGGGGAACACGCTGCTGGGGGGAGGGGAACACGCTGCTGGGGGGAGGGGAACACGCTGCTGGGGGGGGAGGGGAACACGCTGCTGGGGGGGAGGGGAACACGCTGCTGGGGGGGAGGGGAACACGCTGCTGGGGGGGAGGGGAACACGCTGCTGGGGGGGAGGGGAACACGCTGCTGGGTGGGGAGGGGAACACGCTGCTGGGGGGAGGGGAACACGCTGCTGGGTGGGGAGGGGAACACGCTGCTGGGGGGGAGGGGAACACGCTGCTGGGTGGGGAGGGGAACACGCTGCTGGGTGGGGAGGGGAACACGCTGCTGGGGGGAGGAGGGGAACACGCTGCTGGGGGGAGGGGAACACGCTGCTGGGGGGGAGGGGAACATGCTGCTGGGGGGAGGAGGGGAACACGCTGCTGGGGGGAGGGGAACACGCTGCTGGGGGGGGACACGCTGCTGGGGGGGACACACGCTGCTGGTGGGCTAGGGGGGGCATTACAGGTAGAGTTTGGAGGTGGCGCGCATATGTAAATGATACATTTTTAAAAATTACTACCAGGCGCAACTCCTGTGCGTCAGAAATGCGACAACATTGGCAGTCAGCTATGTCGTGCCATGAAAGACAAATGCAAACAGTTCTTAATGCATTCATACATATCAACATGACACAGAGTAACAAAACACACAGCAAACGTGAGAACCTGACACACAGAGTAACAAAATACACAGCAAACGTGAGAACATGACGCAGAGTAACAAAACACACAGCAAACGTGAGAACATGACACGCAGAGTAACAAAACACACAGCAAACGTGAGAACATGACACAGAGTAACAAAACACACAGCAAACGTGAGAACATGACACGCAGAGTAACAAAACACACAGCAAACGTGAGAACATGACACAGAGTAACAAAACACACAGCAAACGTGAGAACATGACACAGAGTAACAAAACACACAGCAAACGTGAGAACATGACACAGAGTAACAAAACACACAGCAAACGTGAGAACATGACGCAGAGTAACAAAACACACAGCAAACGTGAGAACCTGACACAGAGTAACAAAACACACAGCAAACGTGAGAACATGACACAGAGTAACAAAACACACAGCAAACGTGAGAACATGACACGCAGAGTAACAAAACACACAGCAAACGTGAGAACATGACACAGAGTAACAAAACACACAGCAAACGTGAGAACATGACACGCAGAGTAACAAAACACACAGCAAACGTGAGAACATGACACAGAGTAACAAAACACACAGCAAACGTGAGAACATGACACAGAGTAACAAAACACACAGCAAACGTGAGAACATGACACAGAGTAACAAAACACACAGCAAACGTGAGAACATGACGCAGAGTAACAAAACACACAGCAAACGTGAGAACCTGACACAGAGTAACAAAACACACAGCAAACGTGAGAACATGACACAGAGTAACAAAACACACAGCAAACGTGAGAACCTGACACAGAGTAACAAAACACACAGCAAACGTGAGAACATGACACAGAGTAACAAAATACACAACAAACGTGAGAACATGACGCAGAGTAACAAAACACACAGCAAACGTGAGAACATGACACAGAGTAACAAAACACACAGCAAACGTGAGAACATGACGCAGAGTAACAAAACACACAGCAAACGTGAGAACATGACACAGAGTAACAAAACACACAGCAAACGTGAGAACATGACACAGAGTAACAAAACACACAGCAAACGTGAGAACATGACACAGAGTAACAAAACACACAGCAAATGTGAGAACATGACACAGAGTAACAAAACACACAACAAACGTGAGAACATGACGCAGAGTAACAAAACACACAGCAAATGTGAGAACATGACGCAGAGTAACAAAACACACAGCAAACGTGAGAACATGACGCAGAGTAACAAAACACACAACAAACGTGAGAACATGACGCAGAGTAACAAAACACACAGCAAACGTGAGAACATGACGCAGAGTAACAAAACACACAGCAAACGTGAGAACATGACACAGAGTAACAAAATACACAGCAAACGTGAGAACATGACGCAGAGTAACAAAACACACAGCAAACGTGACAACATGACGCAGAGTAACAAAACACACAGCAAACGTGAGAACATGACACACAGAGTAACAAAACACACAACAAACGTGAGAACATGACGCAGAGTAACAAAACACACAGCAAACGTGAGAACATGACGCAGAGTAACAAAACACACAACAAACGTGAGAACATGACGCAGAGTAACAAGACACACCGCAAACGTGAGAACATGACGCAGAGTAACAAAACACACAACAAACGTGAGAACATGACGCAGAGTAACAAAACACACAGCAAACGTGAGAACATGACGCAGAGTAACAAAACACACAGCAAACGTGAGAACATGACACAGAGTAACAAAATACACAGCAAACGTGAGAACATGACGCAGAGTAACAAAACACACAGCAAACGTGACAACATGACGCAGAGTAACAAAACACACAGCAAACGTGAGAACATGACACACAGAGTAACAAAACACACAGCAAACGTGAGAACATGACGCAGAGTAACAAAACACACAGCAAACGTGAGAACATGACGCAGAGTAACAAAACACACAGCAAACGTGAGAACATGACACAGAGTAACAAAACACACAGCAAACGTGAGAACATGACACAGAGTAACAAAACACACAGCAAACGTGAGAACCTGACACAGAGTAACAAAACACACAGCAAACGTGAGAACATGACACAGAGTAACAAAATACACAACAAACGTGAGAACATGACGCATAGAGTAACAAAACACACAGCAAACGTGAGAACATGACACAGAGTAACAAAATACACAACAAACGTGAGAACATGACGCAGAGAGTAACAAAACACACAGCAAACGTGAGAACATGACACAGAGTAACAAAACACATAGCAAACGTGAGAACATGACACAGAGTAACAAAATACACAGCAAACATGAGAACCTGACACAGAGTAACAAAACACACAGCAAACGTGAGAACCTGACACAGAGTAACAAAACACACAGCAAACGTGAGAACATGACACAGAGTAACAAAACACCCAGCAAACGTGAGAACCTGACACAGAGTAACAAAACACACAGCAAACGTGAGAACATGACACAGAGTAACAAAATACACAACAAACGTGAGAACATGACGCAGAGTAACAAAACACACAGCAAACGTGAGAACATGACACAGAGTAACAAAACACACAGCAAACGTGAGAACATGACGCAGAGTAACAAAACACACAGCAAACATGAGAACATGACACAGAGTAACAAAACACACAGCAAACGTGAGAACATGACACAGAGTAACAAAACACACAGCAAACGTGAGAACATGACACAGAGTAACAAAACACACAGCAAACGTGAGAACATGACACAGAGTAACAAAACACACAACAAACGTGAGAACATGACGCAGAGTAACAAAACACACAGCAAACGTGAGAACATGACGCAGAGTAACAAAACACACAACAAACGTGAGAACATGACGCAGAGTAACAAAACACACAGCAAACGTGAGAACATGACGCAGAGTAACAAAACACACAACAAACGTGAGAACATGACGCAGAGTAACAAAACACACAGCAAACGTGAGAACATGACGCAGAGTAACAAAACACACAGCAAACGTGAGAACATGACACAGAGTAACAAAATACACAGCAAACGTGAGAACATGACGCAGAGTAACAAAACACACAGCAAACGTGACAACATGACGCAGAGTAACAAAACACACAGCAAACGTGAGAACATGACACACAGAGTAACAAAACACACAGCAAACGTGAGAACATGACGCAGAGTAACAAAACACACAGCAAACGTGAGAACATGACGCAGAGTAACAAAACACACAGCAAACGTGAGAACATGACGCAGAGTAACAAAATACACAACAAACGTGAGAACATGACGCAGAGTAACAAAACACACAGCAAACGTGAGAACATGACACAGAGTAACAAAACACACAGCAAACGTGAGAACAGGACGCAGAGTAACAAAACATACAGTACAGCAAACGTGAGAACATGACGCAGAGTAACAAAACACACAGCAAACGTGAGAACCTGACACACAGAGTAACAAAACACACAGCAAATGTGAGAACATGACACAGAGTAACAAAACACACAGCAAACGTGAGAACATGACACAGAGTAACAAAATACACAGCAAACGTGAGAACATGACGCAGAGTAACAAAACACACAGCAAACGTGAGAACCTGACACACAGAGTAACAAAACACACAGCAAACGTGAGAACATGACGCAGAGTAACAAAACACACAGCAAACACGAGAACATGACGCAGAGTAACAAAACACACAGCAAACTTGAGAACATGACGCAGAGTAACAAAACACACAGCAAACGTGAGAACATGACACAGAGTAACAAAACACACAGCAAACGTGAGAACATGACACAGAGTAACAAAACATACAGCAAACGTGAGAACATGACGCAGAGTAACAAAACATACAGCAAACGTGAGAACATGACGCAGAGTAACAAAACACACAGCAAACGTGAGAACCTGACACACAGAGTAACAAAACACACAGCAAACGTGAGAACATGACACAGAGTAACAAAACACACAGCAAACGTGAGAACATGACACAGAGTAACAAAATATACAGCAAACGTGAGGACATGACGCAGAGTAACAAAACACACAGCAAACGTGAGAACATGACACAGAGTAACAAAATACACAGCAAACGTGAGAACATGACACAGAGTAACAAAATACACAGCAAACGTGAGAACATGACACACAGAGTAACAAAACACACAGCAAACGTGAGAACATGACGCAGAGTAACAAAACACACAGCAAACGTGAGAACATGACACACAGAGTAACAAAACACACAGCAAACGTGAGAACATGACACAGAGTAACAAAACACACAGCAAACGTGAGAACATGACACAGAGAATAACAAGACACACAGCAAACGTGAGAACATGACAAAAGGGGGGGGGATCCTCCGGCGCGTCTTTCCACTCGTGATTCCAGGACACATGCAACGTAAAAAAGAAATGGGGGACCACAATCAGGGGTAATTCAATACATAAGGGTACTCTGTAGCTTTAAAAAAGGGGAGCACACTTACATCAAATAGCTGATCTTCAGGTACAGGTGGGGGGGGAAGAGGGGGGGACCTCTTGATGATTCCTCAAAATAGGGAAGAGAAGGGAAATAGTGTTTTTTTTAAATACCTTCTATTTGTTTCGACTGAGTACTAAAAGTGGTAATAAAAGGAATAAAATTGTCAGACTGGTTTCTTATTTTCTTGTCGTTATATACTAACATATCTGTTCTGTTAAGGTCTCCTACTTTTTTGATTGCATTTTCAAGTGTATCTGCCTTATATTCCTTTTCTAGAAACCTCTCTTTCATTGGTGCAAGTTGTCTTTCATAGTTGACTTGTTTCGTGCAATTGCGCTTTAGGCGTCTAAATTCACCATAAGGGACATTCTCTAGCCAGTTCTTTTTATGGCAGCTATTTGCCTTTATGAAATTATTGCAGTTAACTGGTTTGAAATGTGTCCTTGTATGGATTTTACCTATTTCTATAAAGATTTCTAAATCTAAAATATTACTTCTGATGCACTGATGTTATACATAAAATTCAAATTGAAGCTATTACTGTTAATATTATTAAAAAAGGCTTGAAGTGACTGAAGGTCCCCTTTCCATATAATAATAATGTCATTGATATAGCACTTGTAGAGCACCAGGTTTGCTTCTCAGGCCTTGTTTGTCCAGATAATCTGATCTTCCCACCAGCCTAGAAAAAGGTTTGCGTAACTGGGAGCAAACCTGGTGCCCATTGTGGTTCCTCTTGTTTGTAGGTAAAAATCCCCTCCAAACCAGAATACATTATGATTAAGAATAAATTTGATTCCATCTATCAGAAAATTTAATTGTGCTGGTATTAATTTTAAATGTTTCTCCAGGCAGTATAATGTGGCATCACATCCTTGCGTATGATCTATAAATGTATAGAGTGATGTGATGTCACATGTGGCTAACAAAAAGTCGGGTTGCCAGACAACATGTTCTAATGATTGTATTACCTGGGTTGTATCCTTCAGATAGGATGGTAATTTCTTTACTGCTGGCTGTAATAATGTATCTATGTATGCTGAGAAATTTTGTGTCAAGGGGGCTTTATCAGGGATTTGTGTAGTTTCGGTAGATAATAAAAAACAGGCATTTTTGGGTTCTCTGTTTTTATGAATTCGTATTCTTCTTTTAAAAGAATTCCCTTTTTAAGGCCATCGTCTAACAGTAATGTCATTTCTTGTGTATATGTAGTGCTAGGGTTTGATTTAAACTTTTTGTATGTTTTTGTGTCTCCTAACAGCCTTTCTGCTTCTTCTATGTATTCGGGGGTGTCTAAGATGACTACACTCTACAAGCGCTATATCGATGACATTATTATTATATGGAATGGGGACCTTCAATCACTTCAAGCCTTTTTTAATAATATTAACAGTAATAGCTTCAATTTGAATTTTATGTATAACATCAGTGCATCAGAAGTCCTATTTTTAGATTTAGAAATCTTTATAGAAATAGGTAAAATCATACAAGGACACATTTCAAACCAGTTAACTGCAATAATTTCATAAAGGCAGATAGCTGCCATAAAAAGAACTGGCTAGAGAATGTCCCTTATGGTGAATTTAGACGCCTAAAGCGCAATTGCACGAAACAAGTAGACTATGAAAGACAACTTGCACCAATGAAAGAGAGGTTTCTAGAAAAGGAATATAAGGCACATACACTTGAAAATGCAATCAAAAAAGTAGGAGACCTTAACAGAACAGATATGTTAGTATATAACGACAAGAAAATAAGAAACCAGTCTGACAATTTTATTCCTTTTATTACCACTTTTAGTACTCAGTCGAAACAAATAGAAGGTATTTTAAAAAAACACTGGCATATTTTAAAACAGGATCAACTGCTTAAAGAAATCATTGGGGAGAAACCTGATGTGATCTTTTCCAAAGCTCCAAACATGAAACATAAGTTAGTACCGAGTTATCTACCACCTAAACAAAATCACTGTTGGTTAGATAAACTGTCTAAAGGCTTCACAAAATGCTTAAACTGTAAAGCCTGCAGGAACAATATGCAATTGAATACTAAGATCATTTCTTTTAGCTGTACCGTGTCAGCAATGGATTACACTATCAAATCACATATCACATGCAATAGTAAGGGCTTAGTCTATGTATTGCAATGTGGTTGTAATCTTCAGTATGTGGGGAGAACGATACGCATATTAAAAACACGGTTAGGAGAACATATAAGAAATATAACAAATGGTCTAGAAACACATAGTGTATCAAGTCATTATAGGAATAAACATAACAAAAACCCTGCATGCTTAACATTTTATGGAATAGAGCAAGTTAAGGCAGATTGGAGGGGCGGTGATTATATCCAGAAAATAAATAAAAGAGAATCCTTTTGGATTTTCACCCTTCAAACTCTAGCACCAAAAGGGTTAAACCTGGAAATGGAAGTGACTGCCTTCATTTAAACTTCATTTAAACTTCTCTTCTTAACAGCTAATATACTTTTTATTATTGATATGACATTTTAACCATTATAATATCAATTTATTTATATATTAAACTTACATGTTTCGACTAATTCAAACACACAGCTGCAAGATACATCTGGGTTGTAAGGCAACCCTATAAGCTAAGCTATTAAGCAGGATGTGTATGGATGTTTTAAACCTGCAGGATTTTGAGACTGCTATGCTCACTTATTTATGCCAACATCCCCTCTGATCAGTTTTCTGTAACTTTTCATTCAGGGAGTGCTCTAATTATTTAGCTGCTATGGTTTTTAATTATTTATATAAATTTTTTCTCTCATCAGATTGTAATATTAAGGTCAGTTTAACAGGTTTTTTTAGTCTTTCTGTATCTCATACGAAGCTGCAGGATCGTACTGCAGTGGTGATGATGTAATCAATAGGAGTTATTCAATGAATCAGCAGAGACATGGTTAATTCTAAGACTGCAGGATATAAAGGTGACTGTTACCCCGTATGCATTCACGTCACTGAGGAAGCTAATGCGAAACGCGTCTGACGTTTGTTTGGGAATCACATACCACCATACAGAGGAGAGAAAGTACTATTCCAGCCTGGCCAGCATTTCGTCTGGAGCATATGCGCGAAAGGCGGGAGCTGTAGAAAGAGTGTGTGAGGAGGAGAACAAACGGAAGGAGACCCGGTTCGTGCACGAGTTCCTAGAGATCCTCCCTGCTGTTTACTGGACCCTGCACACCATCTTAACACCTTACCAGCTGCAACGGAGGCCACGAGAGACCACCCATTCTTTGGAAGGACGCTCTGTGGAGTCTGGAGACATCTCCTCTCTATGCCAATAGTTATTGGCCGCTTGTGAGTTTTTAATCTCTATTTTATTTATTGTTAATAAACAGTGTTACACTATATTTCCCTTCTCTTCCCTATTTTGAAAAATCATCAAGAGGTCCCCCCCTCTTCCCGCCCCCCACCTGTACCTGAAGATCAGCTATTTGATGTAAGTGTGCTCCCCTTTTTTAAATCTATAGAGTACCCTTATGTATTGAATTACCCCTGATTGTGGTCCCCCATTTCTTTTTTACGTTGCATGTGTCCTGGAATCACGAGTGGAACGACGCGCTGGAGGATCCCTCCCCCCCCCCCTTTTATTCTGTGACAATATATAGAGGTTGGTGAATCAACTCTAAGAGACTCGGGCAGCAGGATTACACTCTGTGAAGGACTGAAGTCTTGGACTATACAGTAGCGCGGTTGGCGCAATTATCCCATTTTTCTTTTAAACGTGAGAACATGACGCAAAGTAACAAAACACACAGCAAACGTAAGAACATGACGCAGAGTAACAAAACACACAGCAAACGTGAGAACATGACACAGAGTAACAAAACATACAGCAAACGTGAGAACATGACACAGAGTAACAAAACACACAGTGAACATGAGAACATGACGCAGAGTAACAAGACACACACAGCAAACGTGAGAACATGACACAGAGTAACAAAACACACAGCGAACATGAGAACATGACGCAGAGTAACAAAACACACAGCAAATGTGAGAACATGACACAGAGTAACAAAATATACAGCAAACGGGAGAACATGACACAGAGTAACAAAACCTACAGCAAACGTGAGAACATGACGCAGAGTAACAAAACACACAGCAAACGTGAGAACATGACACAGAGTAACAAAACATACAGCAAATGTGAGAACATGACACAGAGTAACAAAACACACAGTGAACATGAGAACATGACGCAGAGTAACAAAACACACAGCAAACGTGAGAACATGACACAGAGTAACAAAACACACAGCGAACATGAGAACATGACGCAGAGTAACAAAACATACAGCAAACGTGAGAACATGACGCAGAGTAACAAAACACACAGCAAACGTGAGAACATGACGCAGAGTAACAAAACACACAGCAAACGTGAGAACATGACGCAGAGTAACAAAACATACAGCAAACGTGAGAACATGACACAGAGTAACAAAACACACAGTGAACATGAGAACATGACGCAGAGTAACAAGACAAAGCAAACGTGAGAACATGACACAGAGTAACAAAACACACAGCGAACATGAGAACATGACGCAGAGTAACAAAACACACAGCAAACGTGAGACCATGACACAGAGTAACAAAACACACAGCGAACATGAGAACATGACGCAGAGTAACAAAACACACAGCAAACGTGAGAAGATGACGCAGAGTAACAAAACACACAGCAAACGTAAGAACATGACGCAGAGTAACAAAATACACTGCAAACGTGAGAACATGACGCAGAGTAACAAAACGTACAGCAAACATGAGAACATGACGCAGAGTAACAAAACACACAGCAAACGTGAGAACATGACGCAGAGTAACAAAACACACAGCAAACGTGAGAACATGACGCAGAGTAACAAAACATACAGCAAACGTGAGAACATGACACAGAGTAACAAAACACACAGTGAACATGAGAACATGACGCAGAGTAACAAAACACACAGCAAACGTGAGAACATGACACAGAGTAACAAAACACACAGCAAACATGAGAACATGACACAGAGTAACAAAACACACAGTGAACATGAGAACATGACGCAGAGTAACAGGACACACACAGCAAACGTGAGAACATGACACAGAGTAACAAAACACACAGCGAACATGAGAACATGACACAGAGTAACAAAACATACAGCAAACGTGAGAACATGACGCAGAGTAACAAAACACACAGCAAACGTGAGAACATGACACAGAGTAACAAAACACACAGCAAACGTGAGAACATGACACAGAGTAACAAAACATACAGCAAATGTGAGAACATGACACAGAGTAACAAAACATACAACAAACGTGAGAACATGACACAGAGTAACAAAACATACAGCAAACGTGAGAACATGACACAGAGTAACAAAACATACAGCAAACGAGAGAACATGACGCAGAGTAACAAAACACACAGCAAACGTGAGAACATGACACAGAGTAACAAAACATACAGCAAACGTGAGAACATGACACAGAGTAACAAAACATACAGCAAACGTGAGAACATGACACAGAGAGTAACAAAACACACAGCAAACGTGAGAACATGACACAGAGTAACAAAACACACAGCAAACGTGAGAACATGACGCAGAGTAACAAAACACACAGCAAACGTGAGAACATGACGCAGAGTAACAAAACACACAGCAAACGTGAGAACATGACGCAGAGTAACAAAATACAAAGCAAACGTGAGAACATGACGCAGAGTAACAAAATACACAGACAACGTGAGCACATGACGCAGAGTAACAAAACACACAGCAAACGTGAGAACATGACGCAGAGTAACAAAACACACAGCAAACGTGAGAACATGACGCAGAGTAACAAAACACACAGCAAACGTGAGAACATGACGCAGAGTAATAAAATACACAGCAAACGTGAGAACATGAGAGTAACAAAGCACACAGCAAACATGAGAACATGACACAGAGTAACAAAACACACAGCAAATGTGAGAACCTGACACACAGAGTAACAAAACACACAGCAAACGTGAGAACATGACACAGAGAGTAACAAAACACACAGCAAACGTGAGAACCTGACGCAGAGAACAAAACACACAGCAAACGTGAGAACATGACGCAGAGTAACAAAATACACAGCAAACGTGTGAACATGACAGAGTAACAAAACACACAGCAAACGTGAGAACGTGACAGAGAGTAACAAAACACACAGCAAACGTGAGAACATGACGCAGAGTAACACAACACAAAGCAAACGTGAGAACATGACACAGAGAAACAAAACACACAGCAAACGTGAGAACATGACGCAGAGTAACAAAACACACAGCAAACGTGAGAACATGACACAGAGTAACAAAACACACAGCAAACGTGAGAACATGACAGAGTAACAAAATACACAGCAAACGTGAGAACAGGACGCAGAGTAACAAAACACACAGCAAACGTGAGAACATGACGCAGAGTAACAAAACACACAGCAAACGTGAGAACATGACGCAGAGTAACAAAACACACAGCAAACGTGAGAACATGACGCAGAGTAACAAAACACACAGCAAACGTGAAAACATGACGCAGAGTAACAAAACACACAGCAAACGTGAGAACATGAATAATGCTGCATTAACAAATGCTGCTAATCTTTTCAGGTGAGAAATAGGTTTTGTGACTCAATGCATGGTTTCAATATATATATATATATATATATATATATATATATATATAATCAAAAAATAAATAGATGATACCGTTCTGTGGCTAACAAAATGCTTTTATTTGTGCGAGCTTTCGAGATACACTGATCTCTTCTTCCGGCGATGTTACAATGAATGAAGCAAGGATAACTTAAAAACAGTGTCTCTTGGAATGTTATCTGTGCTTGTCCTTCCCCCGGTGTGGATGTGTTTTATGGCTAGAGGTGTCAAAGGGTAACTGAAAGCAAGTGAAGAAAGAGTGTGTATGTGTGTCAGTGTGAATAAAAATGAATGGAGAGCCCACAGTATAAACAGTGCTCTACGCAAGGTGTGTGTGGAGTGAGAGGGATATAAATGGTGTGGGTGGGTGTGGAAATGTGAGAGTTTGTAGCACAACTAAAAGTGTGTGTGGATACTATGTGGTCCCTATTGGTGTATATGGATGGAAAAATAAGGAGTATTAGTATGTGTGAGAGACAGCTGTGTGTGCATACATATAGCACAGTATGTACAGACATGGCCTTTAGCGCTCATGGGAAGAGAGTTCGCTAGTGTCAGTAATGACTCATAAAATTTCGATCTCTGTTTAGGCCACTGCTAAGTGTCCCGAATAGTTGCATAAATTTGTATTCATGCAACTGTCTCTCTTTCGGGGTTTTATTCACACTGACACACATACACACTCTTTCTTCACTTGCTTTCAGTTACCCTTTGACACCTCTAGCCATAAAACACATCCACACCGGGGGCAGGACCAGCGCAGATAACATTCCAATAGACACTGTTTATAGTATAGCTTTTGCTTGCTTCATTCATTGTAACATCGCCGGAAGAAGAGATCAGTGTATCTCGAAAGCTCGCACAAATAAAAGCATTTCGTTAGCCACAGAACGGTATCATCTATTTATTTTTTGATTATTGCAGCTCGGCTAACACGGTACTGATACCTCTTCATGTAAATGTAAATATATATATATATATATATATATATATATATATATATATATATATACATGTATGTGTGTGTATATACATATATATGTGTGTATGTGTGTATGTGTGTATGTATGTATGTATGTATGTATGTATATATATATATATATATATATATATATATATATATATATATATAATATAATATATATATATTTATTTTTTCTTTATACATAGGTTCCTATGTGTACAGCAGAGAATCAGGAGAGGGGGGATTAACACCAGGAGGTGGGTTTTAGCGGCGTTTTGATAATCGGGACAGTGGGTATCTGGAGAATAGAGGTTGGTGGGCGTCCCAGAGGTATAGGGCTGCAAGTGAGAATACATTCAGATGTGGCAGAGCTGTAGAGAGGTGTGGCAGAGAGGAGGCAGGCCTGGGCAGAGTGGGAGTTTTGGTAGACCATAGGGGTGACGTTGTGCAAGAAGAGACTATTTTGAGATTATGTTCGTTATGGAACTTTGTATCTTTTACATTTTCTCAATAATGCAAAGAACTCAGAGCTCAGACTAAGCTCACCCGGGCCCCGTCAGGCACTCAGAACTGGAACTTCTGGATAGTCTGGTCCAAGACATCAAGACATTTCCGTCTTTCACTTTTTTTGCTCAATTTCTTTCTCATTGCAAAAACAAAACAACACGTTTGTGTTATTAGACGCCCCCCAGGTTTTAACCCTTGCATTGTTATGTTTTGGCTGGTAACACCCGCACAGATGGCATTTATGAGAGCAGCGTGTGACTTGTGAGTAATACATGTAACAGTGACCGATAAATAGTCACTGGTTATTATTAGTAATTGTCAGCATGGATTTATGAAGGATAGGTGACCCCAAACTAACCTTATTTGTTTCTTTGAGGAGGTAAGTAGGAGTTTAGACCAGGGTAATGCAGTTGTCGTCTACTTAGATTTTGCAAAGGCTTTTGATACGGTTTCACACAAAATATTTGCACCTGAATTGAATACTGGGTAAATGACAGACAACAGAGGGTTGTCATAAATGGAACTTTTTCAGGTTGGGCTAAAGTCGTGAGTGGAGTACCTCAGGGATCGGTACTGGGACCCCTGCTTTTTAACTTGTTTATTAATGACCTTGAGGTTGGGATCGAGAGCAAAGTCTCCATCTTTGCTGATGATACTAAACTGTGTAAGGTAATAGAATCAGAGCAGGATGTAATTTCTCTTCAGAAGGACTTGGAGAGACTGGAAACGTGGGCAGGGATTGCTGGGGGGGTGAGTTTCCGGGCGTGCCAGCGAGCAGGGATTGCTGGGGGATGAGTTTCCGGGCGTGGCTGTGGGCAGGGATTGCTAGGGGATGAGTTTCCGGGTGTGCCAGCGAGCAGGGATTGCTGGGGTATGAGTTTCCAGGCGTTCCAGCGAGCAGGGTTTGCTGGGGGATGAGTTTCCGGGTGTGCCAGCGAGCACGGATTGCTGGGGGATGAGTTTCCGGGCGTGCCAGCGAGCAGGGATTGCTGGGGGATGAGTTTCCGGGCGTGCCAGCGAGCATGGTTTGCTGGGGGATGAGTTTCCGGGTGTGCCAGCGAGCAGGGATTGCCAGGGGATGAGTTTCCGGGCGTGCCAGTGGGCAGGGATTGCTGGGGGGTGAGTCTCCAGGCGTGCCAGCGAGCAGGTATTGCTGGGGGATGAGTTTCCAGGCGTGCCAGCGGGCAGGGATTACTGGGGGTGAGTTTCCGGGCGTGCCAGCGAGCAGGGATTGCTGGGGGATGAGTTTCCGGGCATGCCAGCGAGCAGGGATTGCTGGGGGATGAGTCTCCGGGCGTGCCAGCGAGCAGGGATTGCTGGGGGGTGAGTCTCCGGGCGTGCCAGCGAGGAGGGATTGCTGGGGGATGAGTTTCCGGGCGTGGCAGCGGGCAGGGATTGCTGGGGGGATGAGTTTCCGAGCGTGCCAGCGAGCAGGGATTGCTGGGGGATGAGTTTCCGGGCGTGGCTGCGGGCAGGGATTGCTGGGGGTGAGTTTCCAGGCGTTCCAGCGAGCAGGGTTTGCTGGGGGATGAGTTTCCGGGTGTGCCAGCGAGCAGGGATTGCCAGGGGATGAGTTTCCTGGCGTGCCAGCGAGCAGGGATTGCTGGGGGATGAGTTTCCGGGCGTACCAGCGAGCAGGGATTGCTGGGGGATGTGTTTCCGGGCGTGCCAGCGAACAGGGTTTGCTGGGGGATGAGTTTCCGGGTGTGCCAGCGAGCAGGGATTGCCAGGGGATGAGTTTCCGGGCGTGCCAATGGGCAGGGATTGCTGGGGGGTGAGTCTCCGGGCGTGCCAGCGAGCAGGGATTGCTGGGGGATGAGTTTCCGGGCGTGCCAGCGGGAAGGGATTACTGGGGGTGAGTTTCCGGGCGTGCCAGCGAGCAGGGATTGTTGGGGGATGAGTTTCCGGGTGTGCCAGCGGGCAGGGATTGCTGGGGGTGAGTTTCCGGGCGTGCCAGCGAGCAGGGATTGCTGGGGGGTGAGTTTCTGGGCGTGTCAGCGAGCAGGGATTGCTGGGGGTGAGTTTCTGGGCATACCAGCGAGCAGGGATTGCTGGGGTATGAGTTTCCGGGTGTGCCAGCGAGCAGGGATTGCTGGGGGGTGAGTTTCTGGGCGTGTCAGCGAGCAGGGATTGCTGGGGGTGAGTTTCTGGGCGTGTCAGCGAGCAGGGATTGGTGGGGGGTTAGTTTCCAGGGGGGGGTTTGCGGAGGAACCTGTGACAGAATGTGCTTAGGATATTGGGATCTTGAGTTACCAGGTCCCCCACAAATGTACCCGGGTATCATGCCTGATTCTCGGATACATGTAGGCACATTGTCCCGGCAATATCTCCCCTTGAAAACGCAAGCGTGACTCACCACTAGGATACCCTGCTTCAGCACAGCCCAGAAAGGAGAATGAGGCACAGGGATAAATATGTATTCCTGTAGCTAAGGGAATCCCTAGGTTAAGGGGGTTACCCCAGCTAGTGCCAAGGTGACCCACAACCAGTATAGGGTTTGTGTGTGCCCCAACCGTATGTAAGGTTGGGGAAACTCTGAGAGTCCAAACTGAGTCACAGGGAAAGTGTGTGGGGAATAAGACAGAAGTAAAGAGAGAACATTTTTTTCCTTTTCTGATCCCTGTACCCAGAGACTCAGAGTGTATTACAATATACTTTAATATAGCTGTAATGTGTTTAAACATTCGGAACCGATTTCCAAACAGGGAGCCTGAGCTAACCCATAGGCGCCGGTATGTCTGCTGGAAATCGGAGTTCAAAGCAGCCAGAAGATGCATAGAGGTGTGAACAGCATTTGGTTAGGAGGGAAATGTGGAGTACTAGGTCCGGAGATCAATGGCAGTCCTCCGGGATGCCACTTGCTCTGCCCGACCTGGTGGAGCCTGCCCAGCGGGTGGCATTGGGATGACTTGCGCATGCCCCTTAGCTTTTTGAATTTCACGCTGACCCGGTTTTTCTAGCCGGCTCGACTCCGATTGGTTGCTTGGGAAAGGTCCCATGCACTGATTGGCTGTCCACTCTGCTTCTATTTTATGAATGAAGCAGAGAATGCTATAAGAAGCCCTGAGCCAATCAGATGGTGTGTTTGTGACGGTAGGGGTAGCTGGGGGACCTAATAAAGAGACATCCCAGCTATTTACCTCTAAAAAAAAAGCATGTACTGTAACTTGGCTGTCCTAGTAATATTTCATTCAGCCAAATGTCTTTAATATCTAGGGAGAAACAGGGAATGTATAATGCACCGTGCCTGTAAGAATGTATTTCAAAACATGTATTCTGTCTTCCCTGTGACTATCTTCCCCAGTTTTGTGAATCAACATTGTTTTGTGATGTGATTTTGGCTAGCTGTCCTGTCTTTTACATAATTACCTTTTGTCTGTATTTATGCCTGTGTTAGCAATTCCTCCCAGATTAGATACCTAGTATTGTGTGGTGATGGAATTAACACGCAAGAAAATAAATGAGATATTCCACTGTTACTGTCATTTCTCAGGAGAAAGACTAAGTAATTCACTCAGTTGAAGCTCTCCATAGAAATAGATCAGAACAAAGGTAGGGGATTAGTTAAATGAATCAGTTATCAAGTCTGAGCCCCAGGCACTGTTTTTCTTGGCTGGCTGCCTTATGTTAAAGGATAGCCACCAAGGGGTATATAAGGAACATTGCTGATCAGTCCATCAGACAGTCCATCATAAGTCCACCTCTGAGAAGGAGTGTGTAGGTTGACGAAGTCCACGCTGGGAAGGAGTGAGAAGTCAATCTCTGGGAACGAGTGTGGAGACCATCAGAAGTCCACCTCTGGGAAGGAGTGTGGAGTTGGACTGTGACCAGCTGGCGGTATATGTCATTGTGGCTGCTGTGTGCAGCACTCTGATATCCTGAAGCAGAGAAGCGGACAGGGGAAACCCATTTTAAGTGGATCCCTGCACCTAGGAAAAGTAAATCTCATTCGCTCAGACCCCCGTAAGAGTGTATATTTTTGTATTTTTTTGTAGTGCTGTGTGTTTCCGAGGTCTTATCCAAAATAAACCTTATTTTATTTCACTGCCTTGTTTTGCCGTGTGACTGATCCCTTAAATATAAATGGTGTTAAAAGTCCTGGTCAACCGTGACAGGCTTTTTTTCTTCCCTTGAGTCAGAGCCAAAAGAGCACGGCCGGGCTTTTCAAAGATGCTTTGTTTGTAATAGCAAAGCAACCGGCTTCGATTTAAAGCTTGAAAAGCCTGCCCGCCAGAGACTAAATCCCGACTTTTGCGCCCAAGTTCTCAGAATCGAACGTAGAGATCGCGGCTGGTATTTTATGCCGATTTGAGTTACAGGAGATTTGGGCTGACTCGCGGTCAGGAGGGACCAAGTTCTCAGAAGAGAACGTAGCGGGGGCGTGTGGAACATTTACGCCGATTTGAGTTCCAGGAGATTCCGGGCTAAGTCCCGGTCAGGGTAAAACTCTCTGAAAGAGTTCCCTACACCTAGGAAAGTCTAGTTTTCACCCCCAGCCACAAAGTAAGTGTGTTTTCGTCTGTAATTTGTTTTGTTGTGTGTAAACAAATGCATGCCGAATAAATTACAATTTATTTCTCTACCTTGTTTTTCTCAATGAATGATCCTGGTAAAAAGGTGTAAATAACCTGGTCTCCCGTGAAACTAAGTATGTAACTATGTACATACTTGAAGATATACTTCTATCTGACTTTTTGAGACTTGAAAATTGGATTTCCCAAAACAAACTGTTTTTAAACACTGACAAGACTGTAGCAATGGTATTGGGGAACAAGGCTACATTTCTAAAGCTTCCAATGAATAAGCTCCAGATCAGAACGAAAGCTAATGCCATCCTAGCCCCTGTTACTAGTTTTAAATACTTGGGCATATGTACCATTTAACAATAGGGTTGCACATTGATGCCCTGACATCCAAAACCTATGCCAAACTAGGTGTACTTTACAGGAACAAATCCTCCCAAAGTCTGCTGGTCAGAAAGCGTATCGCATAGCAGATGCTAATGACAAATATAGACTATGGGGACATAGTATATGGCTCAGCACCTGAAACCCACCTTAGCAAACTTGACAACCTCTATAACTCAATATGTCGTTTTGTCCTCCAATGCAACTACAACACACATCACTGCGAAATGCTCAAAGAACTAGATTGGTCATCACTCGAGTCTAGCCGCAAAGTTCACCTTTCCTCTCTTGCCTTCAAATACTTTCTGGGCAAGCTACCCGTCTATCTGAACAAGCTCCTCACCTCTACCACATGCAGCACTTATCATCTGAGATCAGACTCCAAAAGACTGTTCATGGTCTCAAGGTTCAACAAAGTATCCGGCCACTTCTCCTTCTCTTACCGTGCACCCCACAACTGGAACAGTCTACCAGAGACTCACATCCACCACCAGTTTAAATTCTTTCATAGCTAAAGCTGTCTCACATTTTAACCTGGTCTGTAACTGTTACATACGCCTATAATATATATTATCTCTAGCTGTGCATGCAATGTCTTGTGTATAATGTATAACCCTGCTCACTTAATGTAACTATGTATTTGTAACCATGTATCTTTCTTCATAACTCTGTTCCTAGGACATACTTGAAAACGAGAGATATCTCTCAATGTATTACTGCCTGGTAAATCATGTTTATAAATAAATAAATAATTTAACTATGTATACCTCATGTTTAGCCCTTGTAGATTCACTGCTGTATGAAGGTCTCCCCAATGATCTTAACCTTAATTGTGTGGTGAATACCTTACTCTTAGTCTCAAACCAGCATTGCCAGCACAACCAACCTCACACTGATGAAACCCATCAAGGTTGAAACATGTCTGTGAGTGGGTTTACTGCTTTGCATCTCACCCCAGCCTATGCTTAAAAGCTGTGTCTAAAGCAGCATGCTTTGGCTTAAGGGTTGCTCGTGTAATATGAGATTGAGACAAAAGGTGACACTGTGTGCTCATTTGCATATCATTTCCCAGAATCCCTTGCTGCAGTGGAAGTGCTGTGTGCTGGGTGATAATGGTGAAAGACAGGGTTGCAGAGCTGTCTAAGACATGCAAATGAATATACAGTAATATTTCCATTTGCTATATGCTTTGCTATGGAGGGGTTTTGTCACCTTTTTTACCCACCATAACCTTAATTGTGTGATATATATATAATATAAAAAAAAAAATATATATATATATATATATATATTTTTATATATATATATATATATATATATATATATATATATATATATATATAGGCAATACGATACCGCATCAAGATGAAATATCAGAGGCAGCACTCCAAATGGTAGTCAAAATATTGTATTGAATCAACAAGACATCATGTCTTGAATGATGTCTTGTTGATTCAATACAATATTTTGACTACCATTTGGAGTGCTGCCTCTGATATTTCATCTTGATGCGGTATCGTATTGCCTACATTATTTTATAGGATTTGCACCCAGTATTTTGTTGATCCAGACGGAGTGCTTGTGGTTCTTTCAAACTGCTATATATATATATATATATATATATATATATATATATATATATATATATATATATATATATATATATATACATATATATATACATATATATATATACATATATCTTATACTATATTAGTGAAAGCACTGTATGTTTGTTTGCCTGCCTGCCTGCATGCATGCCTGCCTGCTGGGATGTCCGGTGTCCCTAGCGGCAATCTCATTGGTCCCTTGGCCCGCCCGCCCCCGCACACCTCTCATTGGCCTCACACACTCACACCACCCCCTTGGCCCCGCCCCCCACACCTCTCATTGGCCTGAGGCGGAGTGACGGGCCAAAGGTCCAAAAAAATAAATAACACACACACACACACACACACACACACACACACACACACACACACACACACACACACACACACACACACACACACACACACACACACACACACACCTCTCTCCCCTCTCCAAATCACCTCTTCCCCCTCCCCAGCGGCATCACCTCTTCCCCCTCCCCAGCGGCATCACCTCTTCCCCCTCCCCAGCGGCATCACCTCTTCCCCCTCCCCAGCGGCATCACCTCTTCCCCCTCCCCAGCGGCATCACCTCTTCCCCCTCCCCCAGCGGCATCACCTCTTCCCCCTCCCCAGCGGCATCACCTCTTCCCCCTCCCCAGCGGCATCACCTCTTCCCCCTCCCCAGCGGCATCACCTCTTCCCCCTCCCCAGCGGCATCACCTCTTCCCCCTCCCCAGCGGCATCACCTCTCCCCGCTCCCAAATCACCTCTCCCCGCTCCAAATCACCTCTCCCCCCTCCCCGCTCCAAATCACCTCGATTCCCGCAGCTGCCACGCGGTGCGTAAGATGGCGGACCCCCTTCCTCCCTCGCGGCGCCGAGTCAGACGGTGGCGGCGCCCGGAAGTACAGGTAGGTGTCGCTCCCCCACCTCCGGCGCCAAACGGAACTAAAGAAAGGGCGCATCAACTGAGGTGTGTGTGTGTGTGTGTGTGTGTGTGTGTGTGTGTGTGTGTGTGGTGTGTGTGTGTGTGTGTGTGTGTGTGTGTCACTGTCCCACTGCCCCCCCCTCCTATCCACTGCCCCCCCTCCTGTCCACTGCCCCCCCCTCCTGTCCACTGCCCCCCCCTCCTGTCCACTGCGTCCCCCCTCCTGTCCACTGCGTCCCCCCTCCTGTCCCCCCTCCTGTCCACTGCCCCCCCCTCCTGTCCACTGCCCCCCCCCTCCTGTCCACTGCCCCCCCCCTCCTGTCCACTGCCCCCCCCTCCTGTCCAACCCTCCTGTCCACTGCCTCCCCCGTCCTGTCCACTGCCCCCCCCTCCTGTCCACTGCGTCCCCCCTCCTGTCCACTGCGTCCCCCCTCCTGTCCCCCCTCCTGTCCACTGCCCCCCCCCTCCTGTCCACTGCCCCCCCCTCCTGTCCACTGCCCCCCCCCTCCTGTCCACTGCCCCCTCCCTCCTGTCCACTGCCCCCCCCTCCTGTCCACTGCCCCCCCCCCTGTCCACTGCCCCCCCCTCCTGTCCACTGCCCCCCCCCCTCCTGTCCACTGCCCCCCCCTCCTGTCCACTGCCCCCCCTCCTGTCCACTGCCCCCCCCTCCTGTCCACTGCCCCCCCCCCTCCTGTCCACTGCCCCCCCCCTCCTGTCCACTGCCCCCCCCTCCTGTCCACTGCCCCCCCCTCCTGTCCACTGCCCCCCCCTCCTGTCCACTGCCCCCCCCTCCTGTCCACTGCCCCCCCCTCCTGTCCACTGCCCCCCCCTCCTGTCCACTGCCCCCCCCCCTCCTGTCCACTGCCCCCCCCCTCCTGTCCACTGCCCCCCCCTCCTGTCCACTGCCCCCCCCCCTCCTGTCCACTGCCCCCCCCCCCTCCTGTCCACTGCCCCCCCCCTCCTGTCCACTGCCCCCCCCCCTCCTGTCCACTGCCCCCCCCCTCCTGTCCCACTGCCCCCCCCCCTCCTGTCCACTGCCCCCTCCCTCCTGTCCACTGCCCCCCCCTCCTGTCCACTGCCCCCCCCCCTCCTGTCCACTGCCCCCCCCCCCTCCTGTCCACTGCCCCCCCCCCCCTCCTGTCCACTGCCCCCCCCCTCCTGTCCACTGCAGGAAATGCAGGGGGAGGAATCCATGCCTTTGAGGCGCCCCCCCCCTCCCTTTGACGCCCCCCCCCCCCCCTCCCTTTGACGCCCCCCCCTCTCCCTTTGACGCCCCCCCCCTCCCTTTGACGCCCCCCCCTCCCTTTGACGCCCCCCCCCCTCCCTTTGACGCCCCCCCCCCTCCCTTTGACGCCCCCCCCTCCCTTTGACGCCCCCCCCTCCCTTTGACGCCCCCCCCTCCCTTTGACGCCCCCCCCCTCCCTTTGACGCCTCCCTTTGACGCCCCCCCCCTCCCTTTGACGCCCCCCCCCTCCCTTTGACGCCCCCCCCCCCTCCCTTTGACGCCCCCCCCCCCTCCCTTTGACGCCCCCCCCCTCCCTTTGACGCCCCCCCCCTCCCTTTGACGCCCCCCCCCCCTCCCTTTGACGCCCCCCCCCTCCCTTTGACGCCCCCCCCCTCCCTTTGACGCCCCCCCCCCCTCCCTTTGACGCCCCCCCTGCCTTTGACGCCCCGCGCGCACACACTGACTGACTGCCGCACGCACGCACACACTGACTGACGCGCACACAAAGCCTGACTGACGCACGCACACACTGACTGAGGCACACACTGACTGTGTGTGCGTCAGTCAGTCTGTGTGTGTTTGTGTTTCTGCCTCAGACTCACTGACGCGCGAGCAAACACACAGTGACTGACGCACACACGCTACATGAAGCTGTAAAGGAGGGAGGGAGGGGGGGGACTGGATTGATGTGAATGGGGGACAAACAGAGAGAGGGGGGAGGAGAGAGAGGAACGGGAACATTACATCCCGGGCAACGCCGGGTCTCTCAGCTAGTATATATATATATATATATATTTACAGTCATGTGAAAAAGAACGTACACCCTCTCTGAATCCTATGGTTTTACATATCAGGACATAATAACAATCATCTGTTCTTTAGCAGGTCTTAAAATTAGGTAAATACAACCTCAGATGAACAACAACACATGACATATTACACCGTGTCATGATTTATTTAACAAAAATAAAGGCAAAATGGAGAAGCCATGTGTGAAAAACTAAGTACACCTTATGATTAATAGTTTGTAGAGGCACCTTTAGCAGCAATAACTTGAAGTAATCGTTTTCTGTATGACTTTATCAGTCTCTCAAATCGTTGTGGAGGAATTTTGGCCCACTCTTCTTTACAACGTTGCTTCAGTTCATTGAGGTTTGTGAGTATTTGTTTTTGCACAGCTCTCTTAAGGTCCTGCCACTGCATTTCAATTGGGTTGAGGTCTGGACTTTGACTGGGCCATTGCAACACCTTGTTTCTTTTCTGTTTCAGCCATTCTGTTGTAGATTTGATGTTGTGCTTGGGATCATTGTCCTGTTGCATGACCCAATTTCGGCCAAGCTTTAGCTGTCGGACCGATGGCCTCACATTTGACTCTAGAATACTTTGGTATACAGAGGAGTTGATGGTCAACTCAATGACTACAAGGTTCCCAGGTCCTGTGGCTGCAAAACAAGCCCAAATCATCACCCCTCCACCACCGTGCTTGACAGTTGGTATGAGGTGTTTGTGCTGATATGCTGTGTTTGGTTTTTTGCCAAACGTGGCACTGTGCATTATGGCCAAACATCTCCACTTTGGTCTCGTCTGTCCAAAGGACATTGTTCCAGAAGTCTTGTGGTTTGTTCAGATGCAACTTTGCAAACCTAAGCCGTGCTGCCATGTTCTTTTTAGAGAGAAGAGGCTTTCTCCTGGCAACCCTCCCAAACAAACCATACTTGTTCAGTCATTTTCTAATTGTACTGACATGAACTTTAACATTTAATATGCTAACTGAGGCCTGTACAGTCTGAGATATAACTCTTGTTTTTTTGCAATTTCTCTGAGCATTGCAAAGTCTGACCTTGGGGTGAATTTGCTGGGACATCCACTCCTGGGAAGATTGGCCACCTCTCGCCTCTCACAGTGTCGCCACCAACAGTAATCACCCAACGTTCAGTCTGAAGAAGCCGTATCTGGTGAAACGTTGGGTGATTACTGTTGGTGGCGACACTGTGAGATGCGAGAGGTGGAGAGAGACCCAGCTGAGGAGTTCCCTTGGGTGAGATCAGTTCCGGAGCGAGTGAGCGGAGAAGGCGAACTCTCGCGAGACTTGGAGCAGAGCACGTGACGCGGAAGTGTGTGGTGGTCAGACGCCGGTACACGGAGTAAAACAGTGTGGAAAGGACTCTATAATCAGGTCTATACTATTGGACATCAGCGGGTCGGGGCACAAACTGAATGTGAGAGACTCAGTTTGGTTAAAATCCCTCCAACAGCCCGTTTTTATACTTAGAGTGTGAGTATTTTATTCTTGTGTTTTTTAAGAGTTTTTTTAATAAAACTGTGTTGCACTATATATGTTCTCTCTCTATCTTCATGATATGGTATTCATCTGAGATCATAATTCAATCAAGAAATAAGACGGCTGATATCCCTACCCGAATTAACTACAGAGTTCCAGATCCCAATTGTGTGGACCAAGGGTGAGTGGATTTCTCACCATCTGCTTGTGACGCTTGGTTGGACATACTACCCTATGTTTTGTCTCTCCCCCCCCCCCCCTCCCTTGTTCTTTCATCACTACTCTGGCACTGAAGGGTTAATGGGAATTCACTCCCACTGCATGTTCTGTACAGAAGGAGATATGATGGCTGATTGTCAGTACCTTTAACACAGGTCAGACACACTATACAGGAGGATCATCTCTGCCATACATAGATACAGGTGTGAGAAGTGCTACTAAGAACCTGTTTGAAATAGATAAAGACATCCGAACATGTCTCATTAATGTGTCATTTTCTACTTTCTTCCCCATCTCAATGCTGCTCCCTGAAATGTGAAGAAAAATCTCTCGTTTTTCTCCAATATTGTATCTCTACTTTACATAAACACGCACACTTACAGTAACCTCACCATGAGTACACACATACACTGAACAGCTAGATTTCTCACATACACAACCGTAACCTCCCTCCAACATACGCACAAGCATATTACACATACGCATAGCTCACACCCACACGTACCAGTACCTGAGTCACACATGCACACAGTATACACATGCACACAAACTGTACAACTTGCAACACACACACACACACACAGATATATACATACATCTGACAGGTAACCTTATATAAACAATTATAGACAGCACTCTAAATAACGAATACAAATCATGAAGTACAGGGTGCAAACGGAACAAAGTGGGTGCAAACAACCCCACTGAAGATCATAAAAAACAAAAAAGGCTCCAGCACACACTGATTAATAGAGAAAACGAAAGAGTCCTGGAATAAGCCCCCTTTGAATCTGAGAGAGAGAGAGAGAGGACAGAAGGCTGATAATCCCACTTAAAGGACGGTTTGAGTTTGATTACACTCTTGCATACTGTATACTGTGGACTTTTGACCAGGGCTTGATTCTGAATTAATTCTTATTTGGCTACTTTGTGTCTTGTAGGGGGGTTAGGGTTAAGGGAAGTACCTTGTGGTTCCGTTGGACCCAAGGGAACGGGCCTGAGGAAGGGGTCATCACCCAGAAACGTTGCCCCTCTTACCCTCCCCCATTGTCTTTTACTATGTTTATTTGTTTGCAGTCTTTCCTTTAGTGTTTTTTCCCCCACTCCCCTTCCCTGAGTCTCTCCCCCCACTCCCCTTCCCGGTGTCTCTCCCCCACTCCCCTTCCCTGTGTCTCTCCCCCACTCCCCTTCCCTGTGTCTCTCCCCCCTACTCTTGTGCTTTTTAAGATCCATATATTCTGCATTTATAGTCGTGTAGCATTTCCATATTTGTGTGATACCTATTGTTCTATTATTACCGTTATTACATTTTTGGCTTATTCCGTGACTTTCGTTTTCTATATTAATCAGTGTGTGCTGGAGCATTTTTTGTTTTTTCTGCACAGGTAACCTGTGCACCTGTACATCACACACATCATACAGCTTCACACACATAAGTTTGTGAGAAGCTCCCCTCACACCTTTTGTTACCCGGTCACAGCAGGAAGCCCCCCTCCCACCTCCTGTTACCCGGTCACAGCAGGAAGCCCCCCTCCCACCTCCTGTTACCGATCACAGCATGAAGCCCCCCTCCTACCTCCCGTTACCCGGTCACAGCAGGAAGCCCCCCTCCCACCTCCTGTTACCCGGTCACAGCATGAAGCCCCCTCCCATCTCCTGTTACCCGATCACAGCATGAAGCCCCCCTCCTACCTCCCGTTACCCGGTCACAGCAGGATACCCCCTCCCACCTCCCGTTACCCGGTCACAGCAGGATACCCCCTCCCACCTCCTGTTACCCCGGTCACAGCAGGATACCCCCTCCCATCTCCTGTTACCCGGTCACAGCATAGCGCCCCCCTCCCACCTCCTGTTACCCGGTCACAGCATGGCGCCCCCCTCCCACCTCCTGTTACCCGGTCACAGCAGGAAGCCCCCCTCCCACCTCCTGTTACCCGGTCACAGCAGGAAGCCCCCCTCCCACCTCCTGTTACCCGGTCACAGCAGGAAGCCCCCCTCCCACCTCCTGTTACCCGGTCACAGCATGAAGCCCCCTCCCATCTCCTGTTACCCGATCACAGCATGAAGCCCCCCTCCTACCTCCCGTTACCCGGTCACAGCAGGATACCCCCTCCCACCTCCCGTTACCCGGTCACAGCAGGATACCCCCTCCCACCTCCTGTTACCCGGTCACAGCAGGATACCCCCTCCCATCTCCTGTTACCCGGTCACAGCATAGCGCCCCCCTCCCACCCTCCTGTTACCCGGTCACAGCATGGCGCCCCCCTCCCACCTCCTGTTACCCGGTCACAGCAGGAAGCCCCCCTCCCACCTCCTGTTACCCGGTCACAGCAGGAAGCCCCCCTCCCACCTCCTGTTACCCGGTCACAGCAGGAAGCCCCCCTCCCACCTCCTGTTACCCGGTCACAGCATAGCGCCCCCCTCCCATCTCCTGTTACCCGGTCACAGCATAGTGCCCCCCTCCCATCTCCTGTTACCCGGTCACAGCATAGCGCCCCCCCTCCCACCTCCTGTTACCCGGTCACAGCATGGCGCCCCCCTCCCACCTCCTGTTACCCGGTCACAGCAGGAAGCCCCCCTCCCACCTCCTGTTACCCGGTCACAGCAGGAAGCCCCCCTCCCACCTCCTGTTACCCGGTCACAGCAGGAAGCCCCCCTCCCACCTCCTGTTACCCGGTCACAGCAGGAAGCCCCCCTCCCACCTCCTGTTACCCGGTCACAGCAGGGCTTACATCCTGAAGATCAGTTTCCCAGCGGTCACCATGCTGGATGCTGGTGGCTCGGAGCTCCCCTGGAGATGTTGCTGCTGGTCTCTGACATTCAGTGAGAGTGGGAAATGGGTTTTATCACGGAGCTCCTGTCACCCAGAGGAGTGTCCCTACAGCCATGGAAGCCCAAGTATGAGGAAGACAGGTGAAATGCAGCCAAACCCAAAACTCTCCTTACTGTGGGGGAGGGATATGAGTCTTACCTGCCGTAGGGCATTGTCAGTGTATTCATGTAGAGCAAGAGCATCCATGTGGTTGGGTTATATAGATATATATATATATAATGTAGGGTGACCGTCTGATTGCAGAGTATCAGACAATCAAGGATTTATACCCAAGTACTCCTTTGAGTACTTGGAAAAAAACAAAAAAAAAAACACCACCTTTATTTACAATATGTACAAATAAACGGCATTAAATCAATATACATTTTGTTTCCCGTAGCATATGTAGCCGGGTCACCTGAGGTCACTATTCTGCCCTTGGGCTGGCAGTAAACCTGGTACAATCAGGTTGCCAGTAGTTGGTATGGGGGTTTCCCCCTCCACCTTGGTACTGCACTTGAGTGACAGCAGGGGGTGGTACATCCTGTTGTAGCTGGGAGAACGGGGTGCCTGCCTCCTGGCTATACTTAAGGGCAGGACCGTCCAAAAGTTAGTAGTGTCCTTCCCCCACTTGAGGAAGGCAGGTCACACAACAGAGAGCCTGAGATTGGGGCCTGCCCTTGTGCTCTTCCCTCCATGGGAGAGTGAGTGTGGACCATACCTCTGCCTCTGCTAGGGAGGTGGGGAAGAGTTAGGATGGCTGCGGGTGCCCTTGGCCTGTAGTAACGGTCCAGGGACCATCTTCAGTGAGCTCTGAGAGTACTGCATCAGGCAGAAGCCTGCCGTGTAACTGTGCAGTACAGAGTGAATAACCCGTTCCTGTTGTTATTTACCTCCTGCCTGGTGCGTGACCTTACTGGGGGGGAGAGGTAATAAGTTCTACCGAGGGAGATCACCTTCAGTTCCCGGAGCCTACGGCATATGGAGGCGCTACACTGCTATAGAGATATGTAGGGTATGAACTCCAGAATTGTAAAACATACAGGACACCTGCCAACTCATATTGAACCCCCATAAGCGTGTGCTTATAGTAAGTGCGACGGCGACAATGTGACAGAGCGAAAACTGGTAGCCGGCAATATTTGATTTTTCAAGGGTTGTCGCCCCATGTGACGTCCCCTGAACAAATCAAATGCCAGGAAACCCGCGCCTATAATACTATTCTTAATAAACCTGCTGGCTGTAGTATATTTACTCACGATGTTGATTCTCTCTGAATTTTCCCTTTGTGAATCTCCTATAAGGTCTCTCTGAAAGGTTTTATAGGAGATTCACAAAGGGAAAGTTCAGAGAGAATCAACATCGTGAGTAAATATACTACAGCCAGCAGGTTTATTAAGAATAGTATTGGAAGCTTTTACAGCTGGATGAGTCACTAAGTACAGTATGTAAGGAGAAACCAAGACTTGCGTTTCAAAGAGGACAAAACATCAGGGACCTCTTAATCTCTGCAGATGATAAGAAATATTATAGCGCACCACATTTCCCCAAACCGAAGCCAGGCTGTTATAAATGCTGCGGGGGTGCTCCCCCGTGTGTAACAGTCTAAATACTGGGGTCGAATGTTGTCATCCTAGAAGTGGGCAGAAATGTCAAATTAAAAAGAGAATAACATGCACCACAACCAACGTTATATACACCATCAAATGCCCATGTGGGCTAGTGTACGTTGGTAAAACCAATAGGATGTTGAAAACGCGATTTATCGAACACCGGAGTAAGATTAATGCTAAAAAAGAGGAGACTGCTTTGATTTCTCACTGCGCTGAGTTTAAACATACGGTGTCCTCACTAAAACTAATGGGACTTGACCAGGTACAGAAGACTTTCTCAGGGTCAGATAAAGACACTGCGCTCTTACAAAGAGAAGCGTCTTGGACATTCACACTTGATACAGTTTCCCCGAGGGGGCTTAGCGATTTCATGTCCCTTAATTGTTTTCTTGATATTAGATAATAGGAACATGTATACTTGTCTCACTTCCATAGGTTCATTGGATGCTGCTGCTGACCTCCTCCTCATTTGTGTCTTATTTTCTTTAAACTTTAAATTACTTATTTATGATGTCAAGTTGATTTTATTGACATAGATGGTTTGGTAATAAGCCTGGTCACATCCTTCCTTTCCATGTACCCTCCCCCCCCTCCCCCTTCCCTTTTTCACCCCTTTTTTATTGTGGGGATATGAGTTTTTATATATGGTGGGGTATAGCACTTGGTTTGTTTCCCGGACTCTCACTCTTGTCCTCTCCATCTCTCTCGTCATGTGAACATCCTACCCATATACCACGGATCCCTTCTCCTTGATCTTCACTGTGAAGCTGGAGGATGCGCAAGTCTGCAGATATTTCTGCTCAAGCGCAGAGAAGGACTACGCAGGCATTACTGAGCGGAAGCCAGGATCCCCCAACCTCCACAGCAGAGGACACATCTGAGGGAAGTATCGCGAGAAGGACGGGCCAATCGGGATCCAGGACTGAAGACGCGACGACGTGATGACGTCATCCGGAACAGAGCAGGGACCCTGATGCGTGCGCATACACCGCAATGCGGATGAGACCGAGGGAGACCCACATGGGAGAACCGGACATGATTTTAAGTAATTTCACCTGTGTTTGGGACTACTTATGGTGGACTTGTTACAGTAATGGGTATTCTATCTTCACTTGAGAAAGACCACGCAGTTGGTTGAAACGTTGTGTTTAATGATGGAATAAATAATTTTTTGGACAAATCCCGTAGTGCCCTGGAAAATCTATTTTTCATATATTTCTTGGCATTTTCTTAGACAGGTACCCCCTGGGCGAGAAGAACAGGTAACTACAAGTATGTTTTTGTTCTTTAAGGTGTGCAGCATTACATCTCTTATGCATTGTATTTACCAGGAAGAAATACATTGAGAGATACCTCTCGTTTTCAAGTATGTCCTGGGGCATAGTATAGCATCATCATGATCAGAGCTCCTCTGATTGGCCCTCTTCCTACGGCAAGCTCCCTGATTGGTGTAGCTTCGGCCCATAGGTTCTCATGGGGGAAGATTCCTTCAAGGAGCACACACTTCCCTTAGATTCAGCAGTTGTCCCCCTGTCCTGTGCCAGCTCAAATAACTGTATCCACACCAACGGACTAAAACTGAACTTCTTGTAAGTTTTTTAAAAGAACCTCTTTGTACTACTCCCCCCTTAGATTTGCTATTGCTGATTGCATATGTAGCCAGGGATGGGTGTGGCTACTATTCTACCCTGTACTGACATATCAGTCCTGGTACCAGCAGGCAGTGTTGGGATCAATCATGGGTTTTTCCCACTAAGGCAGTACCCTTGAGTGACAGGGGAGGAGGTGGGGTCAGGTCTGTGTTCTATCCAATCCTGGGTTTAGACCTGGTACCCTCCCCCTGCTGTGCTTAAGTGGATTGCATTCTAAATTATAGTCAGTTGGTCTCTACCATTGAGAGAGACAAGGTATCACACCCAGGCTGCTGTGCACTGGCGGGCCCATGTTCCCTTCCCTTCAGGGGAGTGAGTGATTACCTATTCCCCTGGCCCTGCTAGAGGATCAGGGAAGAGCTAGGACTGCTGCGGGGCCCTTGACCCGTAGTGAAGGTCCAGGGACCACCTGAAGTTTGAGAACAGCTGTGACTGCATTGGGCAGAGCTGCCTGCCGACTGAGCTGTGTACAGAGAGAATAAACCGGTTCCTGTTATTATACCTCCCGCCTGGTGTGTAATCTTTCTGGGGGGGGGGGGGGTTGGAGAATCGACTGTTCTACTGTGGGAGATTACCTTCATACATCTGGAGCCTACAGCAGATGGAGGCGCTGAGTACCATGGAGTAAATGTCGGGTATGTACCCCAGAAGCCTGTCCTGCAGTCCCCCCAACCATCGGCGGACACCTCAGCCTCTTGTGAGCCAACAGGTAGCATGCACCATACACCTGGTAACAGGGAATTCTCCCCTAGTGTGTCGGAACAACTGTTACACATGTTATATTGTGTGTACTGTACCATTCCAGATGAAGCCCCTAGTTTAATAGTGCTATTCTTGTTACTGAGAGTTAGCCCACATGATTTGGGGTAGCTGGTGAAAGACTGTATATGGTGTTATTTGCTTAGGATGCTTACTGAGAATTTTGTGAAACAAAACAGAAAAAAGCTGAGTAAAAGCTCGAACTACTGTACAATGAAAATAATGATGTTTACACCATTGGCAAAAGTACTACAGGGTCCAGAAATGCTGAGCCACAAGCCCGAATAACCGAGGGGAGAGAAAACCAAAAAGACACTAAAGAGTATATAGACAAATCGCCAGGTACTTAGTGAAAGCAAATGTATTACCTTCGCAACGTAACCAAGACTGTGTAGTCTAACCCTGTGTCCAGTGCGGTATGCGGTGTGGAGCTGAGCTGCCTCCTAACTGACACTGTTTCCACCTCGATGAGTGCGACGCTGAATCAGCGTATGATGCAAAAAACTGAACCAGTTCTGCCCGAGTGCGTCGCTCCAATCACAGGTAAGTATCAAGAAGAAAATATAGGATTGGTGTGACTGCGGACCACAGGGAACAATGTGTAACCCCTCTTTATTTTACCTCAGATTATATGGCCTGTCACTGAGGTGGGGGCCTGAGTTCTATGGGTTGCTGTTTAATTCTTATATAGTGTGTGGTACATGTTGTGTGACACTGTAGGGACTAGACACAACACAGTGGTAATGAATTATAACAAGCTTAAAATACTCATATAGCTATCATTTGAGGTGTTACATATCTCGTATGAATCAGTACGGTGACTCAGTCTCAGAATCACTCCATACATATATATACTTAAACAAACTATACCAACAGTGCGAACGCTGCGCAAACACTAACGTTTATCTCTGTCCAGCCTCCCAATCATGGGGTACTGGCCTGTAGATCCTGGTGTGCTAGCACAATCGTTGGAGCTGATAAACGGTGTGTGTGTTGCAGGCCTGGTGCTTCACAAACATCAAACTGTGATGGCAATATAACTGCAGTTTATACCCTTTGTGGGTTAGCTCACCCACTCCAATCTGGTGTAAATCCTGCACAGCTGGGTCCCTGTAACGGATCGGGGAACTCGCTCTTCCCAGCGTGTCCCCGTCACCTTGGTCCCTCCAGCTAATCCTTCCCTTTCCTTGCCTTCCTGATCTCTGCCCAACTCCCTTGCGGCGCAGTCGACGCGCTCCCATTCGCGGTCCGTACACATGCACGGTCCTCTCACTGTGTGCGTGCGTTCCTGGTCTCTGGTCTCCCGTCAGGGGACTCACGCCCCTCGGTGTACCTCTGTCCCCTTACCTAGATCCTCCGCTCCTTCCCCCTCTCTTACCCTTCAGCCGAGCACCTCCTCCGTGATGCTTCCCCCACACTCTGGCACTAGCATATTGTGCGCACGTGACCGCGTTATAGAGGGCGCGCGCACCCGCTCTATTTACCAATCTTCCCCAGGTACTGGCTCCGCCCCTCGGAGCTTACAGGCCATTACCCTAGATTACCTCCCTGTCTCCTCCCTTACTCCCACACACCTATCCCTGCAAGCTCCCAGACAAACCCCTGCTCCACCCCTTCCTGCTATTTGTCCTCCCTCCTTTATAACCCCAGTCTGTCCTCTACTTCCTCCCTTTGCATAGCTTTCCTGTAGCTCTTGTGTGTGCAGTGTCTATGCCCAGCTCCCTTGTCTATTTCAGCTCTGGTTCTGTCCCTGCCCTTGTTTGGATTCCCTTGGTTTGAACTTGAACTTTGCTTTGGACTTTGACTACGCTGCCTTCTCCTGCCCTTGAACCTTGGCTTTTGGACATCATTACGCTGCTCTCTCCTATCCTTGGACTCTGGCTCTTGGAAAAATACCTTCCGACTTCTGGCGCCCCGGACTCAGCAAGTATAACGTTAACCTTTACTCACCAGGCCCAGCAACGCAATTACCACACTCCGGGCACGCCCTCACTGCTGTGGGTGCGTGTTATACCCTTACCCACCTCAGTACTGGGGACTGGCCAAGTCTGCAGGCATACAGGCGTTACAGTTCCCTAATCTCTCTCTGTAGTAGCGTCTGCATGCCTGCTTCCCTCTGTCAGGTCCTGGTCTCTGCTTGGCCCTGCTGCATGCACTGGTCCAGTGGGGCAACTCTCTCTCTCTCTCTCTCTGCAGTTCCCTCTCTCTTAGGGGTCCTGCATGGACTCTCTGTGCAGGATGGGCCTGCACACCCTCACTCCCTCAGCACCCTTTCCAACTGTCCCCAACTGTCATTCCGCTGGCTAAGCACAGTCACATGGTCCAGTGGAAGTAATTCTTAAAGGGGTCATGTCCTGTGCTGATAGCAGACACAGGGGGTTACATCCCCCCCCTGCTGAAATGTTGATGCCCCCATCAACCAGGATAAACCAACAATACATTTATTTAATCTAACAAATAACTCCTCTGTAGGTACATAACATCATAGGTGCAGTAGATCTGACACTCATACAGTTTTGACAGATAGCATTCTTGTTACCCCAGAATGCTCTACATTCCACAACATCTCCTAATTCCTGAGTCATGGGTACTACCCATCGAACAGTACTCAATCTTAGGGACCTCAGTCGAAACTCCCGGTAAGTCATAGGTCAGTCTCATGGGGGTCTAGTCTCCCTCTTAAGACATGAGGCTTTTCACCTTAGGGGACTCAAATGGTACCGGGGACTCAGATATTGTGGGCCCTGCACAAGGAGAAGACTTACAGTCATCTATCACGGATTCATCAGGACCTATGGGGTAAATTCCTTTGCTCTGGGATCTAATTCAAGAATAACAGTTTTTTCTAAATCCTGAGACCCTACTGATTGTATTTTGGGACCCGGTTGAGGGGTAGGCAGTTCTTCCCGGTTCAAAATATTTGCCAAGTGCCCTAACATTCCTTCCCCAGGGTACCCCTCCTCTTGTTCAGACACCTCATCACTGTCTTGCCTACCCTGGCTAACTGGATTTGTACCTGAACCCTGTCCTCTGTTCAATCGATCACTTCTCCTGGGCCTATGGGGTTCTCTTGGAATGTTTTCTCTCTCAGGGCAGCGCACTAACTGACCTATTGGCAGGAGGTGGTTTCTATGTAGATTCTTTGTGGGCCCATTTTCTATTTCAGGCCTCACTCGATAGACGGGGAGTCCTTCTAGCTTCTCTACTACCACATAAGGCTCGGGTTTCCAGCGATATGCTATTTTGTGTTTTCCTGGTATCCCCAGATTCCGGATAAGGACTCTGTCCTGCAGTTGTAGCTCTTGCCCTTTTACTCTTTTATCGCAACGGCTTTTGTTTCCATGATTATTTGTGTCAGTATTAGGCCTATCAGCCTTGAGAAAGCGCGCATGCGCGAAACGGTCGTCGGCGGAGGCTGATTCTATGCATTGGCTCATATCACGTCGAGCTCTCATTACTACCTCGTACATATATATATATATATTATAGATATTGGTTGCGATTGTGGTTAGTCGTTCATAACAACACATAAACACATGGATACTCTGTATGAAAAGAATTTATACAATGTATTCAAGGTTTCCATTTAACAGCCATACTATCCTAGCTACACTGTAGCCCATTTTTTGGTAACTATATACTTTTATCTTGCGTTGCCTTGAAGGACTATTTTATTACTATTTTCTGTTTTGTCACTTCCCATGTATAGAGTGTTCATACAGTACGTTGAATCTGGCAAATATTTGCCCTGAGTATCTACCTCATTAGGCTGAAGGTAGTGCATCTGTTTGGTGCAGGATCTATCATCTATCAGCAGGGGGCATTTTATACACACACCCTCTGCTGTTCTCAACTGCAGCCTATTTCTGAATTCTCTCATGAGTGACAACTCTATCAGGAGTGGTCTGGAAGGTGTGTGATTGTTTGACATATCACACACATACACCACACCTTTCCACATTTTTTTCACCACCCTGAGGCACCGTCTACATTATGATTCGATTATTTCTAGGTGCCAGTCCCCTTTAGTCCCTCTGTCTATCACCCCCACCAGTTTATTCTCTGACTGGGAGGTAGTTTGTTTAATACTTGTTTTATTAGTATTGTTGTGTGTTAAGATTTTCATAAGTTACACTTATATATACCAATAAAGGTTAAATTTTATTTCAGTACATTTCATACACTTATGAGTGCTTGTTGTACAGGGGCTCTTTTCACTTGTCTAGGCAAGTGCAGTTTTTTGCTCCATATCTCCTCACCCCTGGCACCATTCTACAGACAGTAGCTAAAGCTTACCCCCTCCCCTCTCTCCCCCACTCCCCCTTTATTGAGCTTGTTATAGAAAAGATATATTGGAAGCCTGCAAGTGACTGCAATACTGGGAGTATCCGGAACCACTGCCTATTATAACATAAGCAGAGCGTGGTCTGGCTATTCACCTTATCTCTAATCCAGATACTTCCCTGGATTTTTTACTATTCACTTGCTCTAACTGGGGGTCACATTGACCAACATGCACTATATAATACACTGCTGTAAGCGGCATCTACAGCATTCATAACAACTGCAGCAGTTTTAAAATAGCTGTAATATAGTACCCATTTCTGTCATTTTCCCAATTTTAGGAGATTGACGCCACATTTGGTGGCTGAGCTTACTACTATATAGTAATCGCTAATACACTAGCCTCATAAGGGATTTACCCTCTTTTGGAATATTGTGTGGGAATGAGGTATGTAATATTCATACATATACAGCTTATATATACATCCTCACAGGGTGTTATATTTGTGCATATACTGTTTACGGTATTATCCTAATTGTGGTAAAATGCTAACACTAGCATTAACCATTTATCTTTAGAAAGGCAGATTTTAATAAACTGAGGTCTAATCTAGTTGTAATACAATGGGATGATGCTTTTGCAGGGAAAATGTAGAAGATAAATGGGCAGTCTTTAAAACATTGTTAGAAAAGCACACTTATCAGTGTATACCCTTGGGTAATAAGTATAAAAGAAATAAGTCAAAACCAATGTGGCTAAATAAACAGGTAGGGGAGGAAATGGACAAGAAGAGGCAGGCGTTTAGATTCTTTAAGTCAGAAGGGACGGAGACATCGTATCAGAATTATAAGGAATGTAACAAAAATTGCAAAAGGGCAATCAAATTAGCAAAAATGGATAATGAAAAAAGGATTGCAAAAGATAGTAAGGTCAACCCTAAAATGTTCTTTAAGTACCTTAATAACAAAAAAATGAGAAAAGAAAACATAGGACCCTTTCAGTGTGAGATGGATAGGCAGATTATTGGAGATAAGGAAAAAGCAGAGGTATTAAACAAATTCTTGGCCTCTGTGTTTACCAGGGAAGAATCAAGTTCAATAGTAGCGCCACAGGAGGAAGCCACAACCTCCATATTAATGAACAATTGGTTAACTGAGGAAGAAGTTCATAAGCGACTTGAAAAAATTAAAGTAAATAAGGCACTTGGCCCCGATGGCATACATCCAAGAGTTCTCAAGGAGTTAAGCTCAGTAATAGCCAAACCATTATATTTAATATTCAATGACTCCATTTCCACAGGCTCAGTACCACAAGATTGGCGTAAAGCAGATGTGGTGCCTATATTTAAAAATGGAGCCAGATCACAACCGGGGAATTACAGAGCTGTAAGCCTGACTTCAATAGTGGGGAAACTACTTGAAGGTTTAATACGGGATAATATTCAGGAATACCTAATGGAAAACAAAATTATTAGTAATAGTCAGCATGGATTTATGAAGGATAGATCATGCCAAACTAACCTTATTTGTTTCTTTGAGGCGGTAAGTAGGAATTTAGACCAGGGTAATGCAGGTCTAGTTAGATTTTGCAAAGGCTTTTGATACGGTTTCACACAAGAGGTTGGTGTACAAAGTAAAGAAAATTGGACTCAGTAATAATATATGCACCTGGATTGAAAACTGGTTAAAGGACAGACAACAGAGGGTTGTCATAAATGGAACTTTTTCAGGTTGGGCTAAAGTCGTGAGTGGAGTACCTCAGGGATCGGTACTGGGACCCCTGCTTTTTAACTTGTTTATTAATGACCTTGAGGTTGGCATCGAGAGCAAAGTCTCCATCTTTGCTGATGATACTAAGTTGTGTAAGGTAATAGAATCAGAGCAGGATGTACTTTCTATTCAGAAGCACTTGGAGAGACTGGAAACGTGGGCAGGTAAATGGCAGATGAGGTTTAATACAGATAAATGTAAGGTTATGCATTTGGGATGCAAGAATAAAAAGGTGACTTACAAATTAAATGGAGATATATTGGGGGAATCCTTGATAGAGAAGGATTTAGGAGTGCTTGTAGACAGCAGGCTTAGCAATAGTGCCCAATGTCATGCAGTAGCTGCAAAGGCAAACAAGATCTTATCTTGCATCAAACAGGTAATGGATGGAAGGGAAGTAAACATAATTATGCCCCTTTACAAAGTATTAGTAAGACCACACCTTGAATATGGAGTACAATTTTGGGCACCAATCCTAAGGCCTGGGACATAGTGAGTTTAAGCGTCGCTGAGGCGGGCTGAGCCGTGCTGAGCAGATGCACGAAGCCCCTGCATCTGTCATCAGCGCGGCTATAGTTTCCCCCTCTGCATGCGCGCTGATGCGTGCGGAGGCTGAGAAACTTGGAACAGACAGGCAGGTTTGAAATTTGCCGCTCGGGGAAGCGGAAGAGCGGTCACGTGACCGCTCCCATCCAATGGGAGCGGGGGACTAGCCCCGCCTCCCGCTCCACCTCCTGGCACACCTCCGCTCCGCCTCTGCTCCGCCTCCGCCCCGCCTCCGCCCCGCCCCCTGAGCGCACTCACTGCCTTGCCTGCAAGGACAGAAAAAAGCCCCATTTTCAGCAGGCGAGGCCGAGCAGGAGCGCGGTTCAGCGAGTTTCCAATAACTATGTCCCAGGCCTAAGAAAAGACATTATGGAACTAGAGAGAGTGCAGAGGAAAGCCACCAAATTAATAAAGGGGATGGACAATCTAATTTATGAGGAGAGGCTAGCTAAATTAGATTTATTTACATTAGAAAAGAGGCGTCTAAGAGGGGATATGATAACTATATACAAATATATTCGGGGACAATACAAGGAGCTTTCAGAAGAACTATTCATCCCACAGGCAGTACAAAGGACTCGGGGCCATCCCTTAAGGTTGGAGGAAAGGAGATTTCACCAGCAACAAAGGAAAGGGTTCTTTACAGTAAGGGCAGTTAAAATGTGGAATTCATTACACATGGAGACCTTGATGGCAGATACAATAGGTTTGTTCAAAAAAAAGGTTGGACATCTTTTTAGACAGGAAAGGTATACAGGGATATACCAAATAAGTATACATGGGAAGGATGTTGATGCAGGGATTAATCCGATTGCCAATTCTTGGAGTCAGGAAGGAATTTATTTTTCCCTTTATGAGATATCATTGAATGATATGACTCTGGGGTTTTTAGTTTGCCTTCCTATGGATCAATAAGTAAGTGTAACCCTGCTTCCCCCCTTCCCCCAGACTCTAGGTGGTGTCTAGGGTGCATGAGGGCAGATTACATGCGGTGTGGTGCGTAACTGTGAGGAACAGGAGGGCCTGAGCTTCCCGCATTGTTGTGGGGGAGCCAGGACCGGGCTTCTGGGGTGGTAGCCTCCATGATCTCTTAGTGGTGCAGTGCCTCCATCTTCTATACTCCCAGTAATATGGGACAGGACCTGTATAGAAGAATCCCTTGGGTCCCAGGGTAATACCTTCCAATTCACACAGATAGTCTTTGGTAATAACGGATAGTCTCTTTTATTGACAGATCAGCAATCTCCCAACGGTATGGCTTCCAGTAGCCGCAACAACAACAGCAAGACTTGTTATTACGCCACTCTCCTTCCACATAGATAATTCCTCCTCTCCTTCCCTCTAAGTCTCTCCTCTGACAGGATGGTCTGGGCTAGGGCTTCAATACCCCGTGGCCCACCCCCGAGGTTAGCCTCGCAGTGCGTCTTGGATTCTCCCCATCACCCCGGGCAGTGGGGTGAGGGCATTGGTCCACCAAAGTCTATACTTCTATCAGCTCTACTAAGGAAGCTGAATCTCTCCACTCCTCTCGGCTCCTGCACTCTGTGCGCAGGGGAGACCATGGTCTCCTCCACCTCCTCGAACCGATCCGCAGGATTCTTCGACTCACGGCATACTAACTGAACTGCATACTCCCGGCATAACTAACCGGCAACTACAGACTCTCGATATCACTATCAACTAACTCTACTCACAGGAGTTGGCTGCTAAATATAGAGCTAGCCCCGCCCCTCGTGATGTCAGCAGAACCTCCCCTCTTGCTCACGCCTGCAGCAGAGTCCAGGCCTGCATCTACCACTCAGGATAGGGCTATGAAGGGGGAAAAACCCATGATGATTACTGGTGCCTGATCTTAACAGGACTTAACACAGTAGAAGGAAGATAGGTATAGCCTGTGCTGTTTACAGGGGGCTACATAAGTATAGATATAGGATAAAGTATACCTGTTGTCTAAATTTAGCATAGGTTGAACTTGATGGACGTACATCTTTTTTCAACCTCATCTACTATGTAACTATGTAACTATCATTAATAAAGTATATTTTTCATTATTTCAATCTACATACTTTGAGATACAGAGTGCTATCAGCTGACTTCTTTTTCTTGGGTGTATCATTATCCATAAAAATAGTTATGTAGTTTTCCATTTCGAAGCCAAAAACTCCAGTTTGTGTACTTGGTGGTTTTTCTCCGACGGCATCAACCCCCAGCTCACAAACTCTGCTGCTCTCAGTCTCATGGGACGGGGGACATGGGGATTTCAACTTCAATTGGCTTGACCCTAAAAACCACAAAATCCAGATACAACTCAAGTCACTTAACCTATCACAACTCATTTCCCAACCCACACGGACAAACCTGAAACCGCATAACCATTCCTTGCTAGACTAGATTCTCTCCTCAAACCCCAGCAGAATCCAATCCTCTGGCATCCTTCCTGATATTTTCAGTGACCATGCAATAGTATACTGTGTAAGGAAAATTAAACCGCCCCATTCAAGCCCTAAAGTTCTCCTCACTAGAACATTTAAAAACTTTAACCCACAACAGTTTCTGGATGACCTTACCAACTGCCCATGGCACAGAATCGATTTAATTCCCGACCCTGATTCTACGCTCGACTATTTCCAATCCGAGTTCTTAAAACTCTGCGATACTGTAAGGAATCGGGGGCCACGTCCCTTGCGGCGTGACTCCTCCTTACCCACTACCAGTACTGCAGCGGCTGCTGCCCCTGCCCCCCATCGCAACCCATGCCGCCGCCCAATGCATACCTTGAACTCTGCCGTCGCCATCTTGGATTCTGGCACTGGTGTTACAGACTCTCAGCTGTGCTCCACTACTTCCTGGTCTCTCAGCCACTCACAGCAGCTCCTCGACACACCTCCGCCATGCCCCTCGTCCGGATTGGTCACTGTCGCCTTAAATATCCTGCTTTGGCTTCACTTCCTTGCCGAGCATAGATCCTTATGGGATGTTACCTGTGTTTCTGCCACAAGCCTTGTTCTTTCGTTACGTATCTCTGTTTTTGTTTCCAGTTCGTTGTACTCGTCCAGTTTCCTCCAGGCCTGCTGCTGCTATGCTGAGTTCCTGAGTTCCTGGTTCTTACAGACCTGCTTCGTTTGCGCTGTAACACGGGGTTACTAGTGCTGCCTGGTGGTGTGCCTATTGCGGTCAGTCTTCCCTCTCCTAGACCGGAGCCATGGGTCGTGGACGCCACTCGCGTAAACCTCGTTCCCGACCTGCAGCGATTGCGCTGACGCAAAAGGACCAGCTTGATTTCCTGTTGCCGACTCCCTGCTTGAACTACGACTACCCGGATATCTCCTACCCCGACTCTGGCTTGCCCAACAAATATGCTGTTATCTCCAGTCCTGAACCCGGCCTGTTTGACTATGAACTGTGCACTCCGGACCAGTCTGCGCGGTATAAGGTCGGTGATTTCATAACCCAGCCTCAGCCCCGCGGTCCGGTCCCGGTTTGTGGCGAGCACAATCGTGACAGTATGCTCGGCCCCACAAAACCGGACCGCGCCGTGGCGGGGGTTGGTAAATGTGTAATTGCACCTATGTCCCAGGCTGCAGACCAGTCCCTGTTTGAAGAACAGTATTTGTTTGAAAAACTGCCTCCGCCTAATCTTGCTTGTATGTACGAAGGGTTAACCCCTGCAGAAAGACTGACTCGTAAAGAAATACTTACAAGGTCTCAGGAATGTAGAGAGGTAAAGAAGATGTTACAAGCCCAGTACTCCCAACTGCTCCTTCTCAGGTCCACTCCGGGACTGGAAACTGGGGATTTTGGGGTACTGATTCAGGCCATAGACACCACCCTTAAATTATTCCTGGAATTTGACAGGAACATAAGTGAGCGTGAACCTCTACTTGCCGCCTACGCACAGACTATTCACAAACCCTTTTCTGTCAGTCCTGTTGTTAAACCTGTGGGGGCACCTCCCTCTCCAAAAAATGTCCAAACCACCCCACTATCACTGCCCCCTAAGGTAGAAGCTGCCATGATTTCTAGCCCTGATTGCACCTCCCATTGCTTAAATCCCAAAGATATGTCTGCGTTAACCCCTGCCAGTCAGGTCTGTGAGGTTCCCGTGGAGTATACTTGTATTTCCAAAGCTACGGCCCTAGTATCTGAGAATCTACCCTCACTTTCTAACTCAGAATCCCTAACTCCTGCCCTTGAGGTTTTTTCTGCTTTAACCCCTGATAGGCAGCTCTGCGTGCTCCCCATGTCAGAGAAGGGACCCCGTCTGCTTCAACGTTCTAAGTTAGAATCCCTAAGCTCTGTTCCCGAGCTCATTCCTATATTAACCCCTGCAGGTCAGCCCTATGAGCCTCCTTTTGTAATCCCCTGTTCGCCAGCTAAGGCCACATCCTTGGCTCCAGAGGAGGAACTCCTTGTATCCTCAATTTCAGAGGCAAATCTCCCTCTTTTTGACTCTCAGGTACTATCTGCATTGATCCCTGTAAATCCTTGCTGCCCCCAGGCTAATGCATCATTTCTAGCATCAGAGAATGAATCCCCAAGTCTGACAGCAGAGGTTGCACTGAATGACTCCCCTAAGCTTGCTGAGTCCTTGAATTTTGTTTACTACAATCCCCCTGCTTCAGCTCAAGTTTCCGTTGCCGTGTCCCTTGAAACTTCTGCTAAAATCCTGGTTCCAGTTAAAGGTATTCAGGATCCGGGTTTTTCTCTAAGCCTGTTCGCAGAATCCCCACTCCCAGGTATTTCGCTGACCCAGTCTGTCACTCAGAATGCTGAGATCCCTGCTTCAGCACATAGTTCCCTTGTCATGGAATCTGTAGTCTTTTCTGATTTCCCAGACACTCCTTCCCAAGCAACCCCTCCAGAGATCAGCGTATTTGTTGTCACCCCCTTATTACAGTCAGAAACCACCCTGCCTACATTACAAATTCAGGTGTATAAATCTGAGCTATTTTGTCTTCCTTCACTTGCTAAACCTCAGTCCTTTAGCACTGCATCTAAATGTGCTCCAGCAACCGTTGGGTTATTTAGGGCTAAGATTAAAACCCCTGTGTTAAAGGGTACCTTCTCACACATATCCTGCAAACCTAGAACTTCCATGATTAGTCCTAAGTCACTTTCCACAGTATCTGATTTTCTTATTAGTGAAACCCAGACACCCACATCACTGGCTAGCAGTTCCGTTATCAGAATTTTTGCACTAGTAAACATACCTATTTCTGATTTTGTCATGACAAGTACCCCAGTTAGGGCCCTTGCAGTTTTTGATAAAACTCTTTTTCCTACTAAGGTTTCTGCTGTTAAGAGTTTCCCCGGTTCCAACTTACCGCTTATTGACCCTCTAACTTCCCCAGTACCTGTCACTGAATCCCAGGTGTCAGCTTCAGACGCTAGTTCTCCTTCTACCAGTGTCCCTGTTACTGATTCTGCGCCTCCAGCTCCAGACACTAGCTCCCCTCCCTCTGCTGCCCCTGCACTGCCTGATTGTCAAGTTCCAGATATTAAAGCTCCAGAGCCTACTCACACTCCTATGACAAGTACGATGCCCTTGGAGTTCGTTGCAGCACGTAATCCGCCTCATGCGGTTGTTCAAATCTCTGCAAGGCCCTGTATACCTTCCCCGGACTCTGGTGCCATATCCGAAGTAACCCTTGCTGCGCTCCAAATCCCCAGTGCGGGAAGGCAGTTTCTTTTCACGGACCATTCGGTGGCCCCTGAAGTACCTCAGTATGACTTTAACTATGGGGTTTCTCTCCCTGTTGTCTCTGGCTTGGACTCTGGGAAGTGGAGATCACAGACTATATTGTCTCTCTCTGAGCGTTCTACAATATTTGGTAGCTCCACTAATGATTGCTTCTCTGCCTCAGCGAACCCATGGTTATCCCTCACGGAACCTTCTGTTGTGCATGCGTCCTCTGTGTTGGAAATACTCAGTTCACACCTCAAGATTTCGGTCCCTAAGCCTGGTTTACTGTTCACCTTGTCATCTACTATACCCATACCTGGCAATGCACCCACCCACCCTATACCCTCGCTGACCACTACCCGGAAAACCTCTGGAGGAGAAGACCCTCTCAAATTCCCACGTGATGATGTCAGCAAAGACTTTGTCTGTCCGGAAGGTCGCCCTGATAAGCTCTTTCAACTATTGGTGCCTCTTGTCCTGAATTTTGGTACCATTACTAGAGACTGGGCTCCCAACGGGGGCCATTCTGCCGTTTCTGCTCTGGAACCCCCTGGTTCTTCACAGCCTTGGATTTCCAAGCCATTTCGCGTGGCGAGCCACGTACCAATAATTTCTCTACCACCACTTTCCTATCCTAAGTTTGTACTCGCCAATGAACTGCTGGTTTACGGATGCCCTGCTCAACTAAAACAATTTAGGAATAAATCCATGTCTCCGAGACCAATGAGTGCCCACGAGTCTCTGGACCACAACTTTACTCTCCATCCTAAACAATTCCGGAACAATTCCAGGTCCCCCAACTCTAGGAGTGGTTATGATCGTCCTGAGGTCGATCCTGAAGGGGGGGGGTATTGTAAGGAATCGGGGGCCACGTCCCTTGCGGCGTGACTCCTCGTTACCCACTACCAGTACTGCAGCGGCTGCTGCCCCTGCCCCCCATCGCAACCCATGCCGCTGCCCAATGCATACCTTGAACTCTGCCGTCGCCATCTTGGATTCTGGCACTGGTGTTACAGACTCTCAGCTGTGCTCCACTACTTCCTGGTCTCTCAGCCACTCACAGCAGCTCCTCGACACGCCTCCACCATGCCCCTCGTCCGGATTGGTCACTGTCGCCTTAAATATCCTGCTTTGGCTTCACTTCCTTGCCGAGCATAGATCCTTATGGGATGTTACCTGTGTTTCTGCCACAAGCCCTGTTCTTTCGTTACGTATCTCTGTTTTTGTTTCCAGTTCGTTGTACTCGTCCAGTTTCCTCCAGGCTTGCTGCTGCTATGCTGAGTTCCTGAGTTCCTGGTTCTTACAGACCTGCTTCGTTTGCGCTGTAACACGGGGTTACCAGTGCTGCCTGGTGGTGTGCCTATTGCGGCCAGTCTTCCCTCTCCTAGACCGGAGCCATGGGTCGTGGACGCCACTCGCATAAACCTCGTTCCCGACCTGCAGCGATTGCGCTGACGCAAAAGGACCAGCTTGATTTCCTGTTGCCGACTCCCTGCTTGAACTACGACTACCCGGATATCTCCTACCCCGACTCTGGCTTGCCCAACAACTATGCTGTTATCTCCAGTCCTGAACCCGGCCTGTTTGACTATGAACTGCGCACTCCGGACCAGTCTGCGCGGTATAAGGTCGGTGATTTCATAACCCAGCCTCAGCCCCGCGGTCTGGTCCCGGTTTGTGGCGAGCACAATCGTGATAGATACCCATGCTCCACTACGCAAAATAAGGGTACGGGGGGCCAACCTTCCATGGGTTACAACTGACCTTATAGCACTCTACCAGTTCAGGGATGCCTTGTGGAAAAGCTACAAAGTAACTGGCACTACCAAGGATCTCAATCACTACAGATGCCTGCGGAACATGTGCACAAGGCAAACAAGGCATGCAAAAGCACAATATTACTCTGACAATCTCCACCAGAGTACATCAAGCCCAGCTAACTTCTGGAAGGTTATCAACAATATATTCCAGCCTCCTAACCATCAACAACCAAGTAATATCACTAAGGGGGATATTACTCTGACAAACCCCACTGACATCACAAATGCATTCAATGATTACTTTGTGGGGTGTGCCACTAACTTATTAGCGAAACGCAGCACAAACCCCAAACATGAATCTCATCCTGGGAGTATCCCTACAGTCCCACCCCCTCCCAACCCTGCCCACAATTTTCAATTTGGCCCAGTATCTGAAGAGGAGATTACACAAGCGCTCCTCAAACTAAAACTAAGCAGCCAATGTGGTCCCGACTTACTACAATCTAGGTTCCTACGACTTGGTGCCCCAGCCATTGCCAAACCAATTGCATCCATAGTCAACTCTATCCTGTCTGCAGGCCATATCCCTAAGACCTGGAAAACTGCCAGAGGTGTCCCAATCTTCAAAAGTGGGGACAAAAACACTGTCTCAAACTACAGGCCAATCTCACTTCTCCCAATTCTATCCAAAGTCATGGAAAAATGTGTCCACTCCCAATTAAGCGATTTCTACACCAAGACAAATTTCCCTAGCCAATTCCAATCTGGATTTCGCCCCAAACACTCCACCGTAACTACCCTGCTAAAAGTTTACAATGAAATCCAGTGTGGAATGGAACGGGGACAACTCACTGGTGCAGTATTCCTAGATTTTGCAAAGGCTTTTGACACAGTCGATCATGCTACCCTGCTTAACAAACTCCAGAGCTCTGGAATAGGGAAACATGCTTTAAACTGGTTTCAGTCCTACCTATCAGGAAGATCCCAACATGTGTCCATTTCAGGCTCTAACTCCAACCCCCTGGATATCACCTGTGGTGTCCCGCAAGGCTCTGTTCTGGGGCCCCTACTCTTCTCAGTGTTCATTAATGATCTTCCCACAGCTTGTATGGAAGCCTCAATACACATGTATGCAGATGACACAATCCTATATGCACACAGTCATAGCCTCTCTGACCTTCAACACATACTTCAGTCTGACTTTTTGAGACTCAAAAACTGGATTTCCCAAAACAAACTGTTTTTAAACACTGACAAGACTGTAACAATGGTATTTGGGACCAAGACTAAATTTGTAAAGCTTCCAGTGACTGAGCTCCTGATTCGAACCAACGCTAACACCACCCTAACACCCGTCACTAGTTTTAAATACCTGGGCTTATGGTTTGACTCCCACTTAACATTCAGGATGCACATTGATACCCTGACAACCAAGACCTATGCCAAACTAGGGGTACTTTACAGGAACAAATCCTCCCTAAGTCTCCTGGTCAGAAAGCGTATTGCACAGCAGATGCTAATGCCAATTATTGACTATGGAGACATAGTATATGGCTCGGCTCCTCAAACCCACCTTAGCAAACTTGACACCCTCTACAATTCAATTTGTCGTTTTGTTCTCCAATGCAACTACAACACACATCACTGCGAAATGCTCAACGAACTAGATTGGTCAACTCTAGAGTCTAGGCGCAAAGTTCACCTTTCCTGTCTTGCCTTTAAATTCTTCATGGGCAAGCTACCCAGCTACCTGAACAAGCTCCTCACCCCTATCACCTGCAGCACTTATCACCTGAGATCAGACTCCAAAAGACTATTCATGGTCCCAAGGCTCAACAAAGTATCCGGACGTTCCTCCTTCTCCTTCCGTGCACCCCAAAACTGGAACAACCTACCGGAGACTCTCACATCCACCACCAGTTTAAGTTCTTTCAAATCTAAGGCTGTCTCACATTTTAACCTGGTCTGTAACTGTTTCATACGCTCATAATATACATTTTCTTTAACTGTGCATGCAATGTCTTGTATATAATGTATACCCTGCTCATTTATGTAACTGTATTTGTAACCATGTATTATTTGTTTTACTCCGTGCCCAGGACATACTTGAAAACGAGAGGTAACTCTCAATGTATTACTTCCTGGTAAAATATTTTATAAATAAATAAATAAATACCACAGAGAAGGAAAAAGAGAATAACATAGGGCAGTATCGCTGGAACAGTGGGTATATCAGACATATCTCCGAATTTTATACTCACAAACCAGCAGTCATTAAAAGGTGTCCAAATATGTGGCAGGTGGAGGTGAACATGTAGCCACTCGTTCCAGTGACCCCAAAAAATGGAAAGGAAGATAATAGTGCAGATGGTACTAAATAATAGGAATATATTTAGAACAGAGGAAGTCCCTCCGAATTCGAGGCTTACATCAAATACAGTAAAATCAAGAATACAAGTTGTAAGACAGCCGCTCCCGCAAGCGAGGTTTCGCGTTCTCACCACACTCCGCGGGGCTGAATCCCCTGGTGACGTCACTTCCGGATCCGGTCTCGGTCACCAGGCAACCCGGATGACACCTTCCTCTGCACAGAACTTCCTCTCTGGGTCTCTGATGGGGCTTGAGCACACTCAACGCGTTTCTCTGTCAAGCAGCTTCCTCAGGAGTCTCTCACGCCTACCTACTGTACACCTCCTCAGCCTTATATACCCTCACTAGGTCTACACGCAGAGGACCTAGTATTCCACCTTTCCCCGCTACCCAAATGCTGTTCACACCTCTAGGCATCCTCTGATACATATATATATACATATATAAACACATGATTAACCAATATACAAAGAAATGTTTAAGGGTTAACAAAAACATGCACAAATAAAAATACCACTTCTCCATATCAATACATCACCTTGCATATGAAAATTACAATATTATATAGCCACAGTAAAACAAAATCCTATTTCCTAATAAAATAATTCTCATCTTCCAATCAATATCATCAAATGCCAATCAAAACATTGAATTTACATTGTATACTGTACATGATGCATAAAATCTGTGCACCATGTACACTCTGCCAATCAATGTTAACAATAAACATTGTTTATTGCGGGGTCAGCCGGGGACACCGCCGGCCTGTTGTATGGGTGTTGCGCCTGCAAAAATGCAAACAAAGAAAATGTTCTAAGTCCTGATTCTTTTCCGCCTGCTTTGGGCTGGCGTGTTTTGTTCAGCGTGTTTTAAAAGAACGGTCTCTTAGCGTAGCTTAGAGAATCCCGCAGACGGGCAGAAATCAGCTTATTTAGCTAACGTACGGGTTTGGTGGGACTTAGAAAATTTTCAGGAAAAAAGGCAGTTTAAGAACGGAAAGTGCCTGTTAGCGCTGCTCTGTGAATCGCGCTGAGCGGAATATCACGTTCGCAAAGCACTTTCCGCTCTTAAAGCCACTTTACGGAGCTTAGTGCATAGCCCCCTTAGACTCCCAAAGTTTGGAGCCGCTAGGGTACAGGGAACATAGAAGAAAGAACTGTTGTCTCTTTATTTCTGTCTGCCTAATTTCCCACAATATAGGAGACAATAAACACCTGCTCTTTACTGAGTATGGTGCAACTCAAGGACAATAGTATTCAGATGGAGACTATAGACAATGAACATATGGACATAACAACATAAAGAAAATCCATTTAAATGGGTGCATTCCTTCCAATAATAATAAACTTATTCTTAATATATAAACAATAATTCACTTAATGGCAGTATTGGTTTAGACAGCCATTAATTGTAGTAGATATTTTAAATGAGGATAATACATTGAAAATTTAGGGACTGGGTATATGTGTGTAGCCCACTTTCCCCCTGACTAAAGAGTCTACCAGTACTGCCCTTACCTGTTGGCTCACACCTTGATAAAGGGCACATGTTATTTTTATTTAACATTTTATTGTGAACCTCCTCCTCTCTTTCTGGTAGTGCACTGCCCTTCTCCATTTTTTGGCTCACAGAAGGCCTAAACCTCCGCCACTGGGAGCCTGGGGTGGTATATTGATCGCTTTTGTGCAGCGCCTCCACCTGCTTGGGATCCCAGCGTAGTGGGAGGAGCCCCTCGCTTCACTGTGAGGGAAGAACTCAGCCTGTTAACCAAATGGTTGGAGGAAAAAAGTCTACAGAGCATGAGAAGAGACTCAGGGCAGCAAATGTAAACTGCCCGCCAATGGGTCTTGACTTTGCATGGGAAAGGCTAGAGGAGTGCTATGGTAGCCCAGAGATAATCGAAGATTCACTTTTCAAGAGAGTTGACAACTTCCCCAGAATCACGGTCAGAGACTATTCGAAGTTACGAGAGCTCGGAGATCTGCAGCAGGTATCTGAGTTTTCAAGAGCAGATCAATCTCTATCAGGTCTCAACGTCTTAGATCTGGTTTCCTGACGAAGCTTGTTCTATCAAGCGAAACGCGTTGAATCCAGGAGGAGGATGGAAGGAGTGACACCGAGTCAGAGCAAAAGAGAACCCCGTGGAGTGCAGTTGCTGTTTCCAGGCGGCCGCAGTAGGAAGCAGCACCAGCCCGACATCGGCGTTCATCTGGTCCATGCGAGAGAGGTGGTGAGATCGCCGTCGCCCCACGATTGATTTTATGTGCCCTTTTATACTGCGCTAATTGTAAGTGTGCACTTTGGAGGGATTATTTTGACTAATACTTTATTAAATTGAGTTTGGATAGTCTGCGCTATGGTGTCTCTCTCTCTTCTACTTTAAGTACAGACGAGACAACGAGTATTCTAAAGCTTGCCTTAAACCAGCCCGGTTACACTCTGGGTACATGCTGGGTGTAACCTGGCTAGTTTAAGGCAAGTTTAAGGCATTTCTGCACTGACTAATGGCCCACCGGATTAACACAGCAGGGGTCCCCCGCTGTTAATCTGATGGGCCATTAATCAAAGCAGAAATGCTGGGTCTAGTTTAAGGCAAGTTTAAGGCAAGTTTAAGGCATGTACCTGGGTGTACCTGGGTCTTTATGGCGATTGCCACTGGTTTTTGTTAGAATAACCGGGGGCGCTACAGTATATACCCACACAGCGTCACACACAAGATGTCATCTTAGACAACACTGGATCCTTTCTACAGACCGGAGCTTTGAGTGTGATATGCTCTATTTACTCATATCGATGTGACTATAATGTTTGAAGATTAATATAACGGTCTCGACATTTTTCATCAGCAATACTGCTCTATATTTTTCTTTTACTGTTTTTTTTACATATTACGTATCCCGCTCCCTCATCCACTTCGACAACTGTCTATAAGAAAAAAAGAAGACTCTTTTCTATTGAAGCCGAGTGGGGCGTATGTGTTGTATTTATTACATTTATTCTCTATCACTTGTAGAGTGTCTTCTGCTAACGTTCATTCACTTGTTTCTGGATTACGTGTACTTCCACTATTTACCACGGGGGGTCACTATCAGCCAACTATTGATTATTTTCTACACACTTTGTTGTGCTTGGCGTCATTGCTTACTGTTCTAAGCGCCAGTCCTGTTGCTTTTTTGTGTTACTCAACGTCTTAGATTCCGCTCGTGGAGTGAAACCCATCTTGGAGAAACTACCTCACAACCTCCAAAAAAGATGGTCTTCGCAAGGTTCAAAATACAAAAGGGAGAAGCAAGTCGCCTTCCCCCCTTCTCATTCTTCTTGCGCTTTATTCACGACTGACAGAGGAAAGGCCCAGGAAAAAGAAGTAGATGCCGGGAGGCTAGGCTAGGACACACACACACACACACACACACACTGTACACTTTTGCTGCTCACACAAATTAAGCAAATTCCTCAACATTCGTAAATGTTCCACAAACACCTGCAATCATTATGCAGGAGAAATACACCAGAGATATCGCAGACCTTATCACATTTAGTTGACATTTTGACAGCGCTGTATAAAAATTATAATTCAAAGAAAATAAAGAACAAACAGTGTGACTCAGAGCAGCAAGTGAAGAGCAACATAAGGCAAAGAGGGGCTTCCAATCCAGGGGGTATTTTGGGGGACTTAAAAATACAGAAGCAGTAATAAAAGTGCACTATTAAAAGTGCTTCTGGGGTCCCTAGTAGAGGCGTAGATAATTTTAGGAGATGCATCTTAAAGGAACATTACCTTCAAAATCCTACATTATAAGTATTTTTTATATATATATAAATCAATTGTGTAGAATTGGATAAACCTTAGTGCGTTTTTCCCCCAACTCGTGATGTGCTTTTTAATGAGTTTTACCGCATTAAGCTTCCTTGGGTTGCTATGGCAACTATTCACAGAGGCACAGCCCTTCCTCTTCTAAAATAGGCGGCCATATTGGGTGCCCGGGTACGCAGGATTTCACCGATCGATCACGGAGAACCAATTGATTGGCAGCTTAGATAATTGCATTGCCTTAAAGGTATAGCACTGCTGCATTTACTGCAACAAATACAAATAATGGTTAGGCTTTGATTATACCAGATGCCGCCGGGCGGCACCTTGAACAGGCAGAGGAGACAGGAGAGGAGAGAAACAGAGGAGGCAGGGAGGCGTGGCCGTAAGCAGTTCTCCCTCATTGGCTGAACCGCTTACGTGACGCGGTCGTCCCCTCCCATGAACAAATTCCTCTGTCTCCTCTCCAGTCTGCCGACCTGCCGCTCCAGGCGGCGCGCACGTCGCTCGAGGTATGTTATCTCAATTGGATCAAGGTATTTCGTTTTGCGCCACGCGGTTTTGCGTGGCGTTTTTGAGTACAATCAGGACCTTAGGGGGCACGTTCCTTTAAGAGGTGGATTTTAAGCTGGGCTTTGAATGTGGGAAGGTGCTTTACAGTGAGCTCCGCGGGGAGGACACGTGTGATCTACCAATTCTACAGATGTAGCAAAGCTTAGAGTCCTCGGTGCCGCTGTCAAGCGCAGTCACGGCACCGAAGGATTAACGCTACGTGTCACGGGAGACCGGGTATTTACACCCTTTTAACCTGGAATCATAACATTGAGCAAAACAAGGAGGTAAAATAAATTGTCATTTATTCCATTGAAACAGACGTCGCACACAGTGGATTACAATATACAAGAGAAAACACACTTACTGGGGGTCTGGGTGAAAAAACTAACCTTTCCTAGCTTCTTCAGTCCATAAAACAAAGTTTGTAGTTGACCGGAACTCGGCCGAAAAGTCCTGTAACTCCAATCGGCAGGTAGTTCCAACCGCCACCGCTGTATCTGCGCCGGAGATGCCAAAATCATTTGACCGGGAGCTAGTACCAAACGTCCTGGTACTCTTTTCGGCGTGTAGTTCCAGCCGCGACCGCTATGTTCCTTTGTCAGAACTTGGCCCCGAAAAGTGGACTTAGAAAATGTCTTGCCTTGAAATTTCTGAAGCCGGCTCGCGTCTATTTCTCCAAGAGCATCTTTTGGTGATTTTGAATTTGCCGCTGCTTTCTTGGCGCTTAGAATCTGAGGTCCGGATTGGCTGCTGGCTTTCTTATATTATTTCAGTCCCATTCATATAATACTCCAGCCAATCCCGAGCGTGGGAGAATTCCTACCAACCAATCAGCGACTTGCCAGTCTCCTGAAGCCGGGCAAAGATGGATTCGAAATCTGGCAGGGGCATGCGCCAGCTTGGCACCTCTGCCACCTGTGAGTCAGAAGCCACCCGTGGAGTTGGGCTGGGAAAATGGTTGTCCGATGACTTCCATTCAGCTAAGGACAAGGGTACCTGAGGCTAACTCATCCTCCCAAATGGTTTTCACACCTTGGCATCTCTGTGGCATTAAACTCCGGGACCCGAGCAGACTTAGTGGCACAAACTTGGTAGCCAACTGGTCTCTCGGAACCACGGACTTGGAAATCCCCCGCTCATATACAGTGCATAAACATTTACCTTTATACACAATGTTAAAATAAAACTATTTACCAATTTCTTCTAAGTCCCTCGTTTACTAGGTTTGACTGAAAAGATGCGCAGGTTCAGTTTCAGCGCTCCTAGGCCTTCCTGTGAGAAAATGTTTTAAAAGTTGAACGTAATAACGCTTTGGTTCAATCTCAGTTACTTTTCTACATACACAGGAATTTGGACTTGGACATGAAATCAGCCTCGCAACCTTATCGAGAGTTGGAGCACCCCAGAACCTGTAAACCTGGTTCTGGTGATCTGGACATATACTGGGGGACCCCCATTAACCTAGGGACCCCTGACTGTACCTGGGATACACATATCCCTATGCCCCCATTTACCTTTCTGGTCTGAGCTGAAGCAGGGAAACCTGGCGGTGAGTCACGCAACTGCTTTCCAGGGAGGACTTTGACCGGAGGTCTGTATCTACATGTCCCCGGGAATCTGACCTGATTCCCGGATACATTTTGGGGGTGGCCAGCTCTGGACTAGCTAGACACATTCTGACCACTTTTACCGCAAAGTCGCCCCTGAAACTCATAGCCTGAGAATCCCCACTGGGTCGCACGCCTGGAAGGTAAAACACACATCAATTCTTTAATGCAAGACAATTACACACATTGCATGTAGCATACATGGGTTCAAGAGATAACACTCTAAACTACCCAACCTGGCTCACAGATAACCAGCCTGGCATAATACCTTTATTAATTGCGTGGTTACCCCTTCACCGTCACACTGCGACGGTCCCTTTCAGAAGCAGACTCCTGACAGCCCCATCCCGGGCGCCACAGGCTATTCTTATTTCACAGGGTGGAGGACAGTGAGTCTTTGCTACCTCTGTACGTACAACAATGTGTTATATTCTGAAATTAACAGTGTGCTCCTTCTGCATGCAGTCTACCGAAACCTTGTATCATTTCTGGCAGCACATGGGTTAATTGAAATAAATAGGCATCAAAGGCCTGAATTTTGCCATTACATTTATTGAGAATGTGTGGCAGGGTAACGGGTGTTGGCACCCCTGCTATATGCATGAGAGGCTTGGCAGGACACTGCAGGTGGGTGGGTGTATGCAGGAGGCTGGCACTGGTGCAGCCCGTGCTGTTCTTGTTCGGTGAACATACGGGGGGCTTGGCAGGGCAGCATGTTTGGGGGGGGAGGGGAGCTGGGAACATGCTCTGCACTTACCCAGAGTATTCCCAATCCCAAACTCTGGTTAGGTAGATTAGTAATGAGTATGTGTGCAGGGCGTAAGAAGGGAGGGTCCGTTGTATGGTCTATAACGGGGAGGTTCTACGAGAGTGGAGATTCACAGATGGAAGACCCCCTGCAGTGATGAACCTCGGGCGCTCCTCTCACATCTGAGGAACAGACCTCTGCAGTCCCAAAACCTTATACACAAGAAAATCTTGCATGGTTGGGCCAGTGATACAGAAGCACTCAAAGCGCAAAACTTCCACTGGTCTGTATTGAGATGGTGATCACACGAGGAATCTTGAAGCAGGAACTCTCAGGATAATATAAAAAGAGAGAAAAGAAAATATCTTGCAACACAATTTAAGAAACATAAAATAGAGTGCAACACACTTTGCCCTCCCCCCCCCCCCCCCCCAATCGCAGATAGAGGGCATGTGAGGGGAATCTATATGTATTACCAGGTGTGGTGCTTTATACCTGTCAGGTTTACAGGAGGCCTGAACCTGCACCAGTGAGAGCATGGGGTGTATCCTCTGGAACGATACTCATATAAACACAGCGCCTCCACCTTTGTAGGATTCTAAGGTAAGAATGACCCCTGATACAGGACCCACATATAGTAATAACATACACAGCAGAATATATATATATTTATATATATACTGTTTACTATAAGGCAGATAGCACAAAACAACAATACAACAGTGTCCCTCTGCAACACTAATAGGCACAACTATCCTCTGCCTCGCAGGGCCTTAACCCCACACTTCACTTCCCAAAAGTCACCAATAGTCCCGCAACCCCACCCAAGTGTGGAACAGCGCTGCCCACTAAGATGAGGTATATAGGTGGTGCACTTGGGGATTTGGATGGTACCTGCCCGGTGCTCCTGCACCCGGTACAGCTGAACAACAGCCAGGAGATCGGTCTGCGTCCAACGCTGAAGCCTCAGCGATGGTGTCCTCCTCCTGGGGGATAGTCTCCTCCTGAGCGATCTCACCGTACAGATACTCTCTATCTGCAGTGAGATAGTCTGGTCCTAGACCACACTTATCAGGGTCTTGCAGCACAGCAGCTGTGTCCCTAATCTTACACTCTGCTAAGGGCAGGGTCCCTACCTACGGGGCCTTCCCTACAGCAGCCACCATCTTACTGGTGAGTTGGGCCTAGCTGGGGCCTATGGGGGTAACCTGGCCTAGTGTAAGAGCCACTTGCTTCCTACACACTACCTCCCCCTACCTTATCCCAGCACCAACTGACTTGCATGGTCTGTGCGCAACAATGTATCTCTCCAGCAGGAGGAGCTGCAAGCCCTATTGGCTCCCTGGTGTCAGGTGGCCTATCTGCCTCTTAGCATTCTGGAGGCTGTAGTCCTCCATGGCCCTCTTTATCATTGGGGCCGCGTGCGTGATGTATACTGCCACTGCCCACACTGTACCTATTCTGTGTATACAAGATATGCAGGCTGTGTGTGTAAGAGAGGCTGGCACTGCAACTGCCCACAGTGTACCTATTCTGTTTATACAAGATATGCAGGCTGTGTGTGTAAGAGAGGGTGGCACTGCCACTGCCCACTCTGTACCTATTCTGTGTATACAAGATATGCAGGCTGTGTGTGTAAGGGAGGCTGGCACTGCCACTGCCCACTCTGTACCTATTCTGTGTATACAAGATATGCAGGCTGTGTGTAAGGGAGGCTGGCACTGCCACTGCCCACTCTGTACCTATTCTGTGTATACAAGATATGCAGGCTGTGTGTGTAAGGGAGGCTGGCACTGCCACTGCCCACTCTGTACCTATTCTGTGTATACAAGATATGCAGGCTGTGTGTAAGAGAGGCTGGCACTGCCACTGCCCACACTGTACCTATTCTGTGTATAGAAGATATGCAGGCTGTGTGTGTAAGAGAGGCTGGCACTGCAACTGCCCACAGTGTACCTATTCTGTGTATACAAGATATGCAGGCTGTGTGTGAAAGAGAGGCTGGCACTGCCACTGCCCACACTGTACCTATTCTGTGTATACAAGATATGCAGGCTGTGTGTAAGGGAGGCTGGCACTGCCACTGCCCACTCTGTACCTATTCTGTGTATACAAGATATGCAGGCTGTGTGTGAAAGAGAGGCTGGCACTGCCACTGCCCACACTGTACCTATTCTGTGTATACAAGATATGCAGGCTGTGTGTAAGGGAGGCTGGCACTGCCACTGCCCACTCTGTACCTATTCTGTGTATACAAGATATGCAGGCTGTGTGTGTAAGGGAGGCTGGCACTGCCACTGCCCACTCTGTACCTATTCTGTGTATACAAGATATGCAGGCTGTGTGTAAGAGAGGCTGGCACTGCCACTGCCCACACTGTACCTATTCTGTGTATAGAAGATATGCAGGCTGTGTGTGTAAGAGAGGCTGGCACTGCCACTGCCCACTCTGTACCTATTCTGTGTATACAGATATGCAGGCTGTGTGTAAGGGAGGCTGGCACTGCCACTGCCCACACTGTACCTATTCTGTGTATACAAGATATGCAGGCTGTGTGTAAGGGAGGCTGGCACTGCCACTGCCCACACAGTACCTATTCTGTGTATACAAGATATGCAGGCTGTGTGTGTAAGAGAGGCTGGCACTGCCACTGCCCACACTGTACCTATTCTGTGTATACAAGATATGCAGGCTGTGTGTAAGGGAGGCTGGCACTGCCACTGCCCACTCTGTACCTATTCTGTGTATACAAGATATGCAGGCTGTGTGTAAGGGAGGCTGGCACTGCCACTGCCCACACAGTACCTATTCTGTGTATACAAGATATGCAGGCTGTGTGTGTAAGAGAGGCTGGCACTGCCACTGCCCACACTGTACCTATTCTGTGTATATAAGATATGCAGGCTGTGTGTGTAAGAGAGGCTGGTACTGCCACTGCCCACACTGTACCTATTCTGTGTATACAAGATATGCAGGCTGTGTGTGTAAGAGAGGCTGGCACTGCCACTGCCCACACTGTACCTATTCTGTGTATACAAGATATGCAGGCTGTGTGTGTAAGAGAGGCTGGCACTGCCACTGCCCACACTGTACCTATTCTGTGTATATAAGATATGCAGGCTGTGTGTGTAAGAGAGGCTGGTACTGCCACTGCCCACACTGTACCTATTCTGTGTATATAAGATATGCAGGCTGTGTGTGTAAGAGAGGCTGGCACTGCCACTGCCCACTGTGTACCTATTCTGTGTATTCAAGATATGCAGGCTGTGTGTGTAAGGGAGGCTGGCACTGCCACTGCCCACTCTGTACCTATTCTGTGTATACAAGATATGCAGGCTGTGTGTGTAAGGGAGGCTGGCACTGCCACTGCCCACTCTGTACCTATTCTGTGTATACAAGATATGCAGGCTGTGTGTAAGGGAGGCTGGCACTGCCACTGCCCACACTGTACCTATTCTGTGTATACATGATATGCAGGCTGTATGTTAGAGAGTCTGGCACTGCCACTGCCCACTCTGTACCTATTCTGTGTATACATGATATGCAGGCTGTGTGTGTAAGGGAGGCTGGCACTGCCACTGCCCACTCTGTACCTATTCTGTGTATACAGATATGCAGGCTGTGTGTGTAAGGGAGGCTGGCACTGCCACTGCCCACTCTGTACCTATTCTGTGTATACAAGATATGCAGGCTGTGTGTGTAAGAGAGTCTGGCACTGCCACTGCCCACACTGTACCTATTCTGTGTATATAAGATATGCAGGCTGTGTGTGTAAGAGAGGCTGGCACTGCCACTGCCCACTGTGTACCTATTCTGTGTATTCAAGATATGCAGGCTGTGTGTGTAAGGGAGGCTGGCACTGCCACTGCCCACTCTGTACCTATTCTGTGTATACAAGATATGCAGGCTGTGTGTGTAAGGGAGGCTGGCACTGCCACTGCCCACTCTGTACCTATTCTGTGTATACAAGATATGCAGGCTGTGTGTAAGGGAGGCTGGCACTGCCACTGCCCACACTGTACCTATTCTGTGTATACATGATATGCAGGCTGTGTGTAAGAGAGTCTGGCACTGCCACTGCCCACTCTGTACCTATTCTGTGTATACATGATATGCAGGCTGTGTGTGTAAGGGAGGCTGGCACTGCCACTGCCCACTCTGTACCTATTTTGTGTATACAGATATGCAGGCTGTGTGTGTAAGAGAGTCTGGCACTGCCACTGCCCACACTGTACCTATTCTGTGTATACAGATATGCAGGCTGTGTGTAAGGGAGGCTGCACTGCCACTGCCCACACTGTACCTATTCTGTGTATACAGATATGCAGGCTGTGTGTGTAAGGGAGGCTGGCACTGCCACTGCCCATTGTGTACCTATTCTGTGTATACAGATATGCAGGCTGTGTGTGTAAGGGAGGCTGCACTGCCACTGCCCACATTGTACCTATTCTGTGTATACAGATATGCAGGCTGTGTGTGTAAGGGAGGCTGCACTGCCACTGCCCACACTGTACCTATTCTGTGTATACATGATATGCAGGCTGTGTGTAAGAGAGTCTGGCACTGCCACTGCCCACTCTGTACCTATTCTGTGTATACAAGATATGCAGGCTGTGTGTAAGGGAGGCTGGCACTGCCACTGCCCACTCTGTACCTATTCTGTGTATACAAGATATGCAGGCTGTGTGTGTAAGGGAGGCTGGCACTGCCACTGCCCACACTGTACCTATTCTGTGTATACAAGATATGCAGGCTGTGTGTGTAAGGGAGGCTGGCACTGCAACTGCCCACACTGTACCTATTCTGTGTATACAAGATATGCAGGCTGTGTGTGTAAGGGAGGCTGGCACTGCCACTGCCCACACTGTACCTATTCTGTGTATACAAGATATGCAGGCTGTGTGTGAAAGAGAGGCTGGCACTGCCACTGCCCACTCTGTACCTATTCTGTGTATACAAGATATGCAGGCTGTGTGTGTAAGGGAGGCTGGCACTGCCACTGCCCACTCTGTACCTATTCTGTGTATACAAGATATGCAGGCTGTGTGTGTAAGGGAGGCTGGCACTGCCACTGCCCACTCTGTACCTATTCTGTGTATTCAAGATATGCAGGCTGTGTGTGTAAGAGAGGCTGGCACTGCCACTGCCCACCCTGTACCTATTCTGTGTATACAAGATATGCAGGCTGTGTGTAAGGGAGGCTGCACTGCCACTGCCCACTCTGTACCTATTCTGTGTATACAAGATATGCAGGCTGTGTGTAAGGGAGGCTGCACTGCCACTGCCCACACTGTACCTATTCTGTGTATACAGATATGCAGGCTTTGTGTAAGGGAGGCTGCACTGCCACTGCCCACTCTGTACCTATTCTGTGTATACAAGATATGCAGGCTGTGTGTAAGGGAGGCTGGCACTGCCACTGCCCACTGTGTACCTATTCTGTGTATACAAGATATGCAGGCTGTGTGTAAGGGAGGCGGGCACTGCCACTGCCCACACTGTACCTATTCTGTGTATACAAGATATGCAGGCTGTGTGTGTAAGGGAGGCTGGCACTGCCACTGCCCACTCTGTACCTATTCTGTGTATACAAGATATGCAGGCTGTGTGTGTAAGGGAGGCTGGCACTGCCACTGCCCACTCTGTACCTATTCTGTGTATATAAGATATGCAGGCTGTGTGTGTAAGAGAGGCTGGCACTGCAACTGCCCACAGTGTACCTATTCTGTGTATACAAGATATGCAGGCTGTGTGTAAGGGAGGCTGGCACTGCCACTGCCCACTCTGTACCTATTCTGTGTATACAAGATATGCAGGCTGTGTGTGTAAGGGAGGCTGGCACTGCCACTGCCCACTGTGTACCTATTCTGTGTATACATGATATGCAGGCTGTGTGTAAGGGAGGGTGGCATTGAAGCTTCCTATACATTTCTGTATATATAGTACAGTAGCAGGACACTGTGCGGGGGAGGCTCGCCCTGCAGCTGCCTGCACTGCACCTGTCCTGATTGCTGGGTAAGGTAGTGTGTACATGGTATGAGCCGCCTGCCGCCGCGCCCTGTGCTCCGCCTGCCCTTCGCACGCAGAGAGATCTCTGTTATTTAAGTGTCAGGCCGTGAGCGCGGCTCATCATGCATATAAAACAGGAGCCTGGCAGATAAATTGGCAAAACCCCTGGTGTGTGACAACATATCCGACTACAAGCCCCAGATGGTGGAGTTCAGAGAGAGAGAGAGGGCAGGGCTGCCGTCTGCCGCGCGGTGCCAGCTCCTGCTTACTAACCGGTGGCCGCCACGCACTGTAATTGAATCCATAAATCTGTTCCATATTTGCAAGCAGCCGGCAAGTTTAGTTTGGGTGTCACGCTTCAATCGGGGCGGCTCCCAAGCACCTCATCCATCACACCATCTAATTATCCCACGGAGCTGACAGAACCACCGGCAACCCAATGCTTCAGCACAGGAGAAGCCAGCGCGGAAGGAGTAAAAGCCCTACCATATTTGGGTCATTATTATTATTATTAATAATAATAATAAATGCAAACAGGACAGTAGCAGTGTAAATCTTCCGGATGGGTTTCAGATGAATGATATTAAATATATGTGCATGAAATGACGATGTATTATAACTGTTCTTTTGCCTTTCAGTGCATAAAAAACCGCCAGGATTGTGGAGCATGAAGAAAGTTATAATAACAACATGAGCGGGTCCAAGTTATGGAATCTGATTTTGTGTAATGAGGAATATTTCAGAAAGGCCACGTTATGGGTCAGTGGCTGTGTGGCCACGTTATGGGTCAGCACCACGCATTTCGTGGCTGTGTGGCTGTAGCATTTCCTTTAAAGACACAGTACACTTGAAGAAGAAAGCAGGGCGGTTTGGAAAGCTCTGGGCACTATTTCAGGGGTCCCCCAGCCCTCCCCTCCCCCAACAAGTCAGGTTTTCAGGATGTCCCAGCTTCAGCACAGATGGCTCAATCAGGGGCTCAGTCGAAACTTAGCATCTGATTGAGCCACCTGTGCTGAAGCAGGGACTGAGTGAGCCACCTGGGCTGAAGCAGGGATATCCTGAAAACCTGACCTGTTGAGGTGGAGGGGCTTGAGGACTGGAGCTGAGCCCTCCCTGCACTATTTTATCTCTGAATAACGCTTACTGGTCCGGAAAAACCCAACACCTATCAACTACCCCCAACGCGTTCCTCCAGAACCGATACGGCTGCTAGAAATGCGACCTGCACTGTGAAACCACTTCAACAACTGTAAATAAAACCGGCGTACGTTCCGCGTACGTTCGCGTACGTTCGCGTACGTTCGCGTACATTCTGCGTACGTTCCGCGTACGTTCCGCGTACGTTCTGCGTACGTTCCGCGTACGTTCCGCGTACGTTCCGCGTACATTCCACGTACATTCCACGTACATTCCACGTACATTTCGCGTACGTTCCGCGTACGTTCCGCGTACGTTCCGCATACGTTCCGCATACGTTCCGCGTACGTTCCGCGTACGTTCCGCGTATCAAAGGGCTCCGCTCCAAATGTACCAGTCAGTATTCTGGGCAGCGGTTATAACGGGGGTTAGGGAAGGAGAGAGTAGGAGTGCCAGGCGGCTTCTCCAAAAATACTGGGTACAATGGTGAGAGGTGCAACGCCCTCGAGACAGACACACACACACCCCTCTCACTGCTTCATGCTGTTTCCTCCTCTCCTTGGCCCCACCCCTCAGACTCCTGAAACCTCCACCTGATTGGCTGTATTTGCCAGCCACAGCCAATCAGGATGTAGCGAGCTGCCTAGCCCCCTAGCAACAGCTCTGCTTTCTCCCGCTGCCCCCCCAAGCCGGTCAGGTCACTATGTCCATAAAGGTAATACCGGTATACACATACACGCCCAGAGAGGTAATACCGGTGTAGCCCTGTTTCCCCATAAACAAGATGGCTACTGGTGCTGCCTCTACCTGTTGGCTCACAGAGAGCCTGAGCCTCCGCCACGGAGAGCCTGAGGTGCAATAATAATGAGATCGTGCCGCGCCTCCACCTGAGAGGGATCCCAGCGTAGTGGGAGGAGCCCCTCGCAGGACCAATTAGCAATACTAACGTACACAGGGTAAAATAACAACACCTTTACTTGGCAACATATCTTAACGGCTCTATAAAGATTACTAATGGTAAAACTACCCTTCAGCGCCGCACGGCCGTGACCCACCACCGTGCAGCCCACACCGTGTCCCATGAGTCCCCCTCCCAACCCCCCAATGTGTGAGACCACGTGGCCCACTATGGAAAGTGTAGTAGTGGTTGGTGCACTTGCCGGAAAAGGTACCTGCCGGGTGCTCCAGCACCCAGGTGCGCTGACTGGAGGACAGATGGGGATCCGCCGATCCGCGGCGAATCCGCCTCCGCGTGGGGTAGTATCCCGCTGGAGTGTCTCACCGTGATGATAGTCTCTGTGTCTTCCAGTGTGGTCTGATCCCAGACCACAATTATCAAGGATGGCTTGCTTAGTAGCTGTGTCCCTAACTACTCAAATAGCTAATGGGGCAGTGTCCCTACTTAAGGGCCTGTCCCTGTAGCAGCCACAAACTACACTGTATGAGTCGGGGCCTAGCTGGGGCCTAGGGGGAAATCTGGCCTATTGCAGAGGGTCACAGACCCCTGCAAACATACCTCCTCCCTGTCTGTGTCCCAGCTCCGACTGCCTCTTCTTCCTGAGCGCGCCAAAAGTATCTATCTCTCAAGCAGGGGATCCAGCCACGCTATTGTCTCCCAGGTGTCAAGTGGTACTCCAACCCCTAAGAACTACGGGGCTTGTAGTCCCTGCGGAGCCTCTCTCTATGGACTGCCTCGTGTGCTGCCCACACTGTGCCTGCGCAACCCTGCAATGGCCGACGCAGCTCTACTGACACCGAGGAGCTGTCCCTAGCTCCCTGTCCTCCTCCTGCATTATCCCAATCTCATCCATAGCCAGGTCACTAGCTCCTAGGTGGACAATGACATGGACCTCTCCCTCCTGCCTGAACAATACACAGAATGCGCCTCCCATCCCTCTGAGCTGTAGACCCGTTAGTCATCTTATCTCCCTCTTCTGCTCAGTGCAGCACCTGCTCCAGAGTCTATACCTCTTACAATGACGGGATCCTATAGTCCTCCCCGCGGTAGGTGCCTCCTTTTCTGGGATCCCGTTTTCCTGCCCCGCGGTAGGTGCCTCCTTTTCTGGGATCCCGTTTTCCTGCCCCGCGGTAGGTGCCTCCTTTTCTGGGATCCCGTTTTCCTGCCCCGCGGTAGGTGCCTCCTTTTTTGGGATCCCGTTTTCCTGCCCCGCGGTAGGAGCCTCCTTTTCTGGGATCCCATAGTCCTCCCCGGCGGTAGGTGCCTCCTTTTCTGGGATCCCATTTTCCTCCCTGGCGGAAGGTGCCTCCTTTTCTGGGATCCCGTTTTCCTGCCCCGCGGTAGGTGCCTCCTTTTCTGGGATCCCGTTTGCCTGCCCCGCGGTAGGTGCCTCCTTTTCTGGGATCCCATTTTCTTCCCTGGCAGAAGGTGCCTCCTTTTCTGGGATCCCGTTTTCCTGCCCCGCGGTAGGAGCCTCCTTTTCTGGGATCCCGTTTTCCTGCCCCGCGGTAGGTGCCTCCTTTTCTGGGATCCCGTTTTCCTGCCCCGCGGTAGGTGCCTCCTTTTTTGGGATCCCGTTTTCCTGCCCCGCGGTAGGAGCCTCCTTTTCTGGGATCCCATAGTCCTCCCCGGCGGTAGGTGCCTCCTTTTCTGGGATCCCATTTTCCTCCCTGGCGGAAGGTGCCTCCTTTTCTGGGATCCCGTTTTCCTGTCCCGCGGTAGGTGCCTCCTTTTCTGGGATCCTATTTTCTTCCCTGGCAGAAGGTGCCTCCTTTTCTGGGACCCCGTTTTCCTGCCCCGCGGTAGGAGCCTCCTTTTCTGGGATCCCGTTTTCCTGCCCCGCGGTAGGTGCCTCCTTTTCTTGGATCCCGTTTTCCTGCCCCGCGGTAGGTGCCTCCTTTTCTGGGATCCCGTTTTCCTGCCCCGCGGTAGGTGCCTCCTTTTCTGGGATCCCATTTTCCTGCCCCGAGGTAGGTGCCTCCTTTTCTGGGATCCCGTTTTCCTGCCCCCCGGTAGGTGCCTCCTTTTCTGGGATCCCGTTTTCCTGCCCGACGGTAGGTGCCTCCTTTTCTGGAATCCTGTTTTCCTGCCCCGCGGTAGGTGCCTCCTTTTCTGGAATCCTGTTTTCCTGCCCCGCGGTAGGTGCCTCCTTTTCTGGGATCCCATTTTCCTGCCCTGCAGTAGGTGCCTCCTTTTCTGGGATCCCGTTTTCCTGGCCCGCGGTAGGTGTCTCCTTTTCTGGGATCCCGTTTACCTGCCCCTGCAGTAGTTGCCTCCTTTTCTGGGATCCCTTTTTCCTGCCCTGGCGGAAGGTGCATCCTTTTCTGGGATCCCGTCTTCCTGCCCCGCGGTAGGAGCCTCCTTTTCTGGGATCCCGTTTTCCTGCCCCGCGGAAGGTGTCTCCTTTTCTGGGATCCCGTTTTCCTGCCCCGCGGAAGGTGTCTCCTTTTCTGGGATCCCGTTTTCCTGCCACGAGGGAAGGTGCCTCCTTTTCTGGGATCCTGTTTTCCTCCCCGGCGGAAGGTGCATTTTTTTCTGGGATCCTGTTTTCCTGCCCCGCGGTAGGTGCCTCCTTTTCTGGGATCCCGTTTTCCTGCCCCGTGGTAGGTGCCTCCTTTTCTGGGATCCCGTTTTCCTGCCCCGCGGAAGGTGCCTCCTTTTCTGGGATCCTGTTTTCCTGCCCCGCGGTAGTAGCCTCCTTTTCTGGGATCCCATTTTCCTCCCCTGCAATAGTTGCCTCCTTTTCTGGGATCCCGTTTTCCTGCCCCGTGGTAGGAGCCTCCTTTTCTGGGATCCCGTCTTCCTGCCCCGCGGTAGGAGCCTCCTTTTCTGGGATCCCGTTTTCCTGCCCTGCGGTAGGTGTCTCCTTTTCTGGGATCCCGTTTACCTGCCCCTGCAGTAGGTGCCTCCTTTTCTGGGATCCCGTTTTCCTGCCACGAGGGAAGGTGCCTCCTTTTATGGGATCCCGTTTTCCAGCCCCGCGGTAGGTGCCTCCTTTTCTGGGATCCCGTTTCCTGCCCCGCGATAGGTGCCTCCTTTTCTGGGATCCCGTTTTCCTGCCCCGCGGTAGGTGCCTCCTTTTCTGGGATCCCGTTTTCCTGCCCCGCGGTAGGTGCCTCCTTTTCTGGGATCCTGTTTTCCTGCCCCGCGGCAGGTGCCTCCTTTTCTGGGATCACATTTTCCTGCCCGCGGTAGGTGCCTCCTTTTCTGGGATCCCGTTTTCCTGCCACGAGGGTAGGTGCCTCCGTGGCGCAGTTCTGCCCATGCTAGTGCAGCATAGGAGTCGAGCGGCACAGATTGCGGGATGTGTCTGAGGTCTACAACCCCAGAGCCAGCTTGATGGCGGTGCAATTGGTACGACTGCCCCATGCCTCGCGCTCAGAGACACTGCACTCTTCCCCGCTACATTTTAACTGTGGTTGCTGGGGGAGAGTGTGTGGTCTCTAAGTGCCGGTATCGCCTCCTCCTATCATGTGACGACGTGTCATACCGCCATACTCCTACTGCACCGGGGCCCCGCCAAATTCCCAGCCAGCCCGGACCCTGGCTCTGCCTGAGCGCACTGTGGTCCAGACCGTCTTCCTCCTGGGAGCCCTCTGAGGCAGCGCTGGCCTCCCAGGTGGTGCCTGTGTGGGGCAAGAGGATACACAAACTCCTGCCTATTTCAGTCTTCAGCCTGGCAACCTCCTCCTGCCACAGAGAGAGAAGTGACCACAGATGGGACAGAACCCGCACCTCTACAACTGTGGTGCCCAAACTCGGTCCACAAGGGCTAGCAACAGGTCAAACAATTTGACTGAACCCCCTGTGCTGAAGCAGGGATATCCTTAATACCGGACCTGGTGTAAGTTCCTGAGGACTCAGTTTGAACACCCCTGCTTTATAATGTCTCAGGGAACAATACTTGCAACACCAAACATAGTAGCAAATGTATACCCCTTTGTATCTATAGCCCTCTCCCGCCTTAAACCTTTCTCACTGACTGCCCCACACCCATGGAATGCCCTTCCCCTCAGTACCCGACTAGCACCCTCTCTATCCACCTTTAAGACCCACCTTAAATCAGACCTCTGTAACGAAGCATATGAGTAGCTCCGTGGCTGATACTATACACCTCGTACATCGACCTTGGCCCCCCACAGACGCCCTTACCAGAACACCCTCCTACTGTCTCTGTACGTTCTTCCTACGCATCACTTAGATTGTAAGCTCTGCGCGACAGGTACTCCTTTTTCTATTGTTTTATGTCTGAAGCACTTATTCCCATTGTTATAATATTATGTGACGTGTATTGTAAAGCACCGCGTACATGGATGGTGCTATATAAATAAAGATATACATACACTATTGTCAATGCTGTGTGCAACCGCTTCTCTGTTCCAACTCATGTTTAAGCCCTTACACAACCAGATGCAGTAACACTGGGCCTAAACATACGCTAACTGGTATAGGGAGCTTGTTATACTGGCTTATATAGGGAAGTCACGGCCAGGCCAATTAGTTGCGGGCAATTAGTAATTAGACTAACTCTACCACACCCTTAGCAATCACACAAGTGAAGTATACAGGGAAGTATACAGGCAGATCCAACGCCTGCTTGTTTTAAACTCGTAAAGGAGGAAAACATGTGTTTTCTTTAATGGGTGGGATGCAGGGGGTCTCCAGCGCTGTTCTGAATTAAACGAATCTGCGGGGACCCCCTGCTTCCTGAGACACTTACTTCCGTAGCGGGCGCCAGTAGCTGCTCGGCTGGTTTAGATGCCCTGGTCCCGCGCGCCAGTAGGAACGCACAAAGGATGACGTCCCGGCTTCCTGTATTCCCGCGGGACATTCAATGTGTGCCACAGCCGGAGCTGCTACCAGCACCCCCCTGTGGAGGTCTGTATCTCGGGAAGCAGGGGGTCCCCGGGGGTGAAATGAACGCAGTCCAGCTCCAGAGACCCCCTGCTTCAACACTTTAACAGGATTGCTGCTTTAACCTCTTGTAGCCCTTGCAAAACCAGATGGCACTTAGAATTAGCAATTATATATATATATATATATATATAATTATATTATAAATGGCAAGCTATGTTTATCTGTTTGACTAATGACGGCTTTGTAATGACTTTGCAACCAGAAGAATGAACCTGTGTCTACAAAGACTGACTACCAGTTTATACATCCAACACACATTAACGTTTGTAACGCTCCCAAGTATTTGTTACCCATGAAAATGTTCAAGTTTAAAAAGCAATTATTTTTTTTAAAAACCTTACAATTCTCCTTTTTTTTTTTTTAACTACTAAACATGCCACTGTTCCTAACCCCTTCAGTGCCAACTCGGACGCCACGGAGCCTCCAGCAATTCCTAGCCACGTGACCGCGCTTCGGAGCGATCACGTGATCACTTCCGGGTTCCGCCCCGTCACGGTTAAATGTGACGGGGAAGGGGGCGCCGATCACCTGCAGCCCCCCAAAAATGAGCCACGGGCAATGGCGTACAGTGTATGTCATAAGGGCCCCAGGGGAGGCACGGTTCTTGCGGTACACTGTACGTCATTCGGGCACCTAAGGGGTTAATTCACTTTTTGGGGTAAAAGGGGGTCGCCCCCCATAGTGAATTATTTTAAACGATATCTCGGTGCAATTGACTTTCTTAAAACGATTAAATAATCATAAAACGACTGTTAATATATACATCGGGTCCTGTGTAATTCTAACCTAATGTTAGGCTAGGTATATACTGACGGCAGCATCATTGTTTGAACCATTTGTAACAGTTTTTGTACCCCTATAGCTGAGGCTATATGGGTGGTCACTTATAGCCCTGGGATCCTGGGCACTTCTCCAGGGATAGTACACTATATATTCCCAGGGTCGCTGCCAGTCAGGACAGCCAAACATGAACCATCTTCCTTGTTGCAGATCCCACTGCACACACCAGTAATTGCAGACAATTAAAATAAAGTCAAAGGTTTTATTAACGGCCAAAGGGCTGTCTGTGGAGTTATACTTTGTTGCTACTAAAAGTTAGTTGGCAGCCAACCCAGAATGTGGTTGTCATGGCAATGGTAATCTGCCCAGCAACCCCTGACACACCCAATACAGATCCTATACTTCTATTAAAGGAATGATTAAAGTCAGCATTAACATATGGTTCAACATTCTGGTTAGAACATCACAAAAAGTAACATTGTATCTCAGTGAAGAGATTACAGTCTCTGTAAAATGTTCTGTGTCTTTTGTATATGTGACAGCAGCATAACAAACTCAGCAATCCGGGTTTAGCTCACAAAAGAGAAGTTTACTCCCGAAGATAATTAATTACATCCAGAAACAGTAGATAAATGGCGGTGACATTTAATGAGTTATAAGTTAATGTGGTCTGTAATTGTTACAGACGCCTATAACTTACTTTCTCTTTAACTGTTCATGCAACGTCTTCATATTTAATGTATAACTCTGTTCACCTAATGTACCCAGGTATTTGTAACCATGTATCTGTCATCATAGCTCTGTGCCCAGGACATACATGAGAACGAGAGGTATCTCTCACTGTATTACTTCCTGTAACACACGTTATAACTCTGTGCCCAGGACATGCGTGAGAACGAGAGGTAACTCTCACTGTATTACTGCCTGTAACACGTTATAACTCTGTGCCCAGGACATGCGTGAGAACGAGAGGTAACTCTCACTGTATTACTGCCTGTAACACGTTATAACTCTGTGCCCAGGACATGCGTGAGAGCGAGAGGTAACTCTCACTGTATTACTTCCTGTAACACACGTTATAACTCTGTGCCCAGGACATGCGTGAGAGCGAGAGGTAACTCTCACTGTATTACTGCCTGTAACACATGTTATAACTCTGTGCCCAGGACATGCGTGAGAACGAGAGGTAACTCTCACTGTATTACTGCCTGTAACATGTGTAGCCATGTATAAAATTGGTGTACATATCTCTTTCTCATGCTGACAGTAAACCTGGTAAGTATGCAGGATTGCCAGTAGTCATCATGGAGGTTTGCTCTCACACCCTGGTGAGGTGTCATATGTCCCATAGGAAGTGACAACATGCTGTGTGTCCACGGTTAGTGACATCAGAGATATGCCTGTTCCTAGGTGATATAAGACACAGCACTGCCTAAAGTTAGTGCAGTTCAGTTGGTGTTTTGACTCTGTTCAGGAGAGTCATGTGGAGGTCTGCAACAATCTGATGCAAGAGCTGTGACTGTGTGCAGCTCAGAGCAGACAGAGAATCTTCCTTAGGGGAGAGGTGGAAGCAACTCCATTAGAAAAGCAGGAACCTTTCAAAGGGAAGCACTAATGACTATGAGTGGCTAAGCTGATAGCTGTGAGGGGCAGCTGGCCCACATCACCATGCCAATAAAGATGACCTTGTTCAAGTATACCCTCGTGTGTAAGTGTGGAGTGATTACGCAGGGGGGTGCACCACAGAGGAGTTCCTCACCAGGACCATCCACAAGCAGACGCTGGGATCCTGATGAGGTGGAGGCGCTGCACTGGATCTAGGTAGGACTCAGCACACTACCTCAGCTGCCTGTCTGGGTTGGCATTCCCCACACACCATCATGCAGGAGACTCAGGAGTCCTGTTGCCAACAGGTGCACCACCAGACATCACACTGTAATGGGGACTGGTTAGACCACAGGGGGCAATATGAGATTGGGTGGGTCAGGCCAGGTCAGAAAATCCGTTAAATTTGGAGGCGCTGCTGAGATATGTAGACCTGTCAACAGGACAGGCTTTTGCTAGGCACACTGGGAAACAGGGAGAAGTGTCTGCTGCCACTTTGTGCTGCGTTGGGACGGACCTAGGGGTAGTCAGGGGGTTGATGGAGAATAGTCAGCTCGCACGGACGACCTAGGGGCCTGAAAGGAGTTGGGGGTTTGGAGCCGGGCTATAGCTGTCCTAGTCACCTTGAGGTAGTGCTAGTTGGTAGGATGCCTAAAGGGATAGCCTGTTAACGTGGTCAGGAATCCTGGAGAGGGTCTGCGCTAGGCTGACCAAGAGAGGTAGACGCCCAAGTACTGCATGGAAGCCCCAGAGTACTCTAGCCCATTCCAGACCACTTACCGAAGGGAGCACAGACTGGGAGGAAGGAGATACAGCAGACACTGAGAGAGTGAGCCTAGCCTGAGGTAGTGCAACACGAGTCCAGCCTACATTAAGTACACAAGGTGGTGCATCAGGGCAATCTTTATTGTACCGGTGTGGAGGCTGCCCCGCAGAGAGGAGCTCCATGTACAATCAGGACAAACAAAAGATGAATACAGCGACCGCAAGAATGGAGGATCCGCGCGGTGCGGAAAGTCCAAAATGGCGGACGGAGGCTAATGGAGAGAGCGCACATGGTGTGTGTGCGGGTGAAGAGCAAGCGGCAGAAGGGACTTTTGCAAGCATGCTGTGGAGTGGTGCCAAGGCTGTGGCCGCGCCGTTCTGGTCCTGCCTAGGGCCACGGAGTATTACTCCGGATGATAGCGAGGAGGACATTGTCGTAATGTGTGGGGAGAATGGTGAATTTGCTTGCCAGTCAGCGTACAACACACAAAAAGCTACCTCCGTTGCTAAAGAGATTGGCGATGCAAATCAAAATGGCGGCTCCCGCTTCCCTGGGAGACCGCGTGGGCCGAGTGCAGAGAATTCTGCCAATGCAAAAGTTGCAGAGAGTTGGCCAGGAGTGGCGCTAACAGGAAAACCCCCCCTGATGGGGGGTATGGCGCGAAAGCTGAGGCCGCGCCCTCATGGACAGTGACTAATTCAGCCCCAGTGCTGGGTCACCCGATAAATCTATGGGACCTCCCCCTAATCTCAACCAGGGGGAGTGGTTTCCAATTATGCCCCGTGGGCATGAATCCAGCGGAGCAAGGAGCTGGTGAGCCGGCGGTGCTGTTACCAAAAGTAGTTCCTGCCGCTGGTACTGTATGCAAGAAGGAAGGGTATTTTGAACGCAAGGCAGCTGCAAGAAATCGGCTGGGATTGGCGCCAAAGGAAGAACCCCACCCTGTTGGGGATAAGGGCGCGAAAGCTGTGGCCGCGCCCCCCAGGACTGTGAAAAGTTCAGCCCCTGTGCCGGGGCATCCAATTAACTTGTGGGACCCTCCCCAAATATTCACATGGGGGAGGGGTCTATATCTCTGCCAGGCAAGACCCGAATTGTCTGAGGGAGGAGCTGGATGTGAGCTTCCTGTCCCACAGTTGCGAGGAGCTGGTGAACAGGAGAGACCACTGTGCAAAGTGTCTCCCGTAACCAGCACTACCAAGAGCGAGATGGACATATATCCCTATTCATTGCCAGGAGGCTTCCTGGTAGTCAAGGCGGGGGACAAAGAGACATTGCGGTGCCTGTGCATGCAGTGCAGGTTACCCGGCGGAGAAGCTAGCACCACGGCAAGGTGTCCCCAATGTGGCATCCACTACCTAGGGGCCAGGCAGCCCTTCGTACCAGGGCAGACCGAGGAGGCAGGAGCGGACACAGCCATGCTGACGGCTGAAGCCCCGCGTGCGGCCTGCACCGAACCAGTTGATCCCGAAAAATGGGGATCGCTCCTAATGATCGCATCGGAGCCTAGAGAGAAAGGGGTCTACAACCACGGTGAGAACCCGGAACCTCACCGTCGGTCCCCTGCGGAAGTGCCACTACTAGCGTCGGAGTCTGCTTCATCGGACGAGGAGCAGGCAAGCCCGACATCAGTGGTGATGCTCCTACCGGCGGACCACTACAGCGGTGCTGCAAAAGAACCAGCACTTACCTGTGTCGCAGCGGAGCGGAGTCTCGAGGTGCCGAGATCGCCTGTGCGGAGACAACCGGAGCGGCGGAGTCCCACGGCCGTGGTGACTTACAGCGCGGAAGGAGGAGAAGATCCCATCCCGAGCCGATGGAGCGGTGAGATACATCCTTACCCTCCCCAGGCGCCGGTGGTGGCAACGGCGGAGGAAGGCCTAGCCAAGGCCCGAGAGGAGCGGAGAGCAGAACCATCACTTCCGGCGGCGGATGTCGTTGTGGAGGAAGAGATCCCGCATGGGGATCCATCGCAAGATGGCGGAGTATCCGGTTCCGGTGATGACGTCACTTCCGGCGGAGGTAGCGGAACGACCAGAGAGAGAACTACAACGCCTCGGCGATCGGGCAGTGCTTCCCGATCACCTGTGTCAACAAAGAGCTGGCAGGCTGCGAGGAGAGCCGAGAAGGGTGAGGCTCAGCCAGCGGAGAGTCCTCGCAGTGATACTGGACAATCTAAAGGTAGAGAGCAGGTCGGAACCCAGCGGATACCATTTGCCCGTCCTTACGCCCAAACCCATGCCCTAGATAAGGCCCCTGTCCCAGTCACCTTTTCCCGTGGGTCCACGTCCAGTTTGGGGATGTCGGGAGGGTCCCAGGGAACCGGTGAGGAACGGACTGGGGAGAGACTGGCAAGTTACACATCCGACGATGGGTCAGTGGGTGGAGGATATTCGGGGGAGGCATCTGACTCCAGTTGCAGACCTAGCGTGGCTATAGTAAAGTTGGGAGTAAGGCCAACGAGTGTGGGGTGGCCTAAGTCCCGATCTACCGGGACATCAGGAATGTCATCCAGCACTAATGATACTGTTAGTGTAAGATGTAAGACTAAGAGCCTTGGGTCAAATCCTAAGTCAGGGATTGTGTGTTCCCTGGATGAGGATAGGGGATATGGCAATGATGAGGAGGAAGGATCAGGGGAAGAAGATTGGGATCCTGGCGGGTTACATGAGAAGTGTCACCCAGAGGGTTACAGCATTGCTGTTTTAAACCCAGTGGACCATGCTGTGTGCAGGCCACCATAAGAGGGTATGGTAGTACCAGTAATGGATACTCCAGCAGGGAGTAAACCTGGTTGTTATACATCATCTAAAGTTAGGATGTATCTGTTATTATGTTATAATGAAAAGATATGTACTGTAATGTGTATTGTTGTGTTTTGCAGTGCTACCTGAAGGAAGGTTCCGCAAATTTAGATCCCAGCCGGGGGACGTTGGGTTCCACCAGGGGGAGAATGTAGCCATGTATAAAATTGGTGTACATATCTCTTTCTCATGCTGGCAGTAAACCTGGTAAGTATGCAGGATTGCCAGTAGTCATCATGGAGGTTTGCCCTCACACCCTGGTGAGGTGTCATATGTCCCATAGGAAGTGACAACATGCTGTGTGTCCACGGTTAGTGACATCAGAGATGTGCCTGTTCCTAGGTGATATAAGACACAGCACTGTCTAAAGTTAGTTCTGTTCAGTTGGTGTTTTGACTCTGTTCAGGAGAGTCATGTGGAGGTCTGCAAAAATGTTGCAGAGGCTGATGCAAGAGCTGTGACTGTGTGCAGCTCAGAGCAGACAGAGAGAAGCTGGTGAATCTTCCTTAGGGGAGAGGTGGAAGCAACTCCATTAGAAAAGGAGGAACCTTTCAAAGGGAAGCACTAATGACTATGAGTGGCCAAGCTGATAGCTGTGAGGGGCAGCTGGCCCACATCACCATGCCAATAAAGATGACCTTGTTCAAGTATACCCTCGTGTGTAAGTGTGGAGTGATTACGCAGGGGGCTGCACCACAGAGGAGTTCCTCACCAGGACCATCCACAAGCAGACGCTGGGATCCTGATGAGGTGGAGGCGCTGCACTGGATCTAGGTAGGACTCAGCACACTACCTCAGCTGCCTGTCTGGGTTGGCATTCCCCACACACCATCATGCGGGAGACTCAGGAGTCCTGTTGCCAACAGGTGCACCACCAGACATCACACTGTAATGGGGACTGGTTAGACCACAGGGGCCAATATGAGATTGGGTGGGTCAGGCCAGGTCAGAAAATCCGTTACACACGTTATAACTCTGTGCCCAGGACATGCGTGAGAACGAGCGGTAACTCTCAGTGTATTACTGCCTGTAACACACGTTATAACTCTGTGCCCAGGACATGCGTGAGAACGAGAGGTAACTCTCAGTGTATTACTGCCTGTAACACACGTTATAACTCTGTGCCCGGGACATGCGTGAGAACGAGAGGTAACTCTCACTGTATTACTGCCTGTAACACGTTATAACTCTGTGCCCAGGACATGCGTGAGAGCGAGAGGTAACTCTCACTGTATTACTGCCTGTAACACGTTATAACTCTGTGCCCAGGACATGCGTGAGAACGAGCGGTAACTCTCACTGTATTATTTCCTGCCAACACATTTTATAAATAATTAAAATACATGCTATTTTCAAAGATGGTTGCACAATCATTCTTTTCCTGGGGAAATCCCTCTGTGTGATCTTGAAACGTCCTGCCCTGTCCGATGCCTCTCCGGGTGTTATCGTATCTCCTATATCTAGCTAAAAACTGCCGGTATTTATCCGGAGAAAATCCCCAATCAGCCGCCCTACTCTCAGCACTCTGACCGAATAACGTATCCACATGTGTCCTGCAGCTTAACACTGATGTGATACCTGCTTATGTGCCAGGAAATAAACTCATTATTAGCAGTTTTGATTACATCAGCGTTAACCATTTGAGTAATCAATAGCAACTATCTGTCATTTGCTAACTTTTCCCAGACATCTTAACATAGCGGTATAGTATCGCCTCCCCGCCTGTCTATATAGTATCGCCTCCCCGCCTACCTATATATAGTGTGGCCTCCCCGTCTGTCTATATAGTATCGCCTCCCGCCTACCTATATATAGTGTGGCCTCCCCGCCTACCTATATATAGTGTGGCCTCCCCGCCTACCTATATATAGTGTGGCCTCCCCGCCTGTCTATATATAGTGTGGCCTCCCCGCCTGTCTATATATAGTATCGCCTCCCCGCCTGTCTATATATAGTGTGGCCTCCCCGCCTGTCTATATATAGTATTGCCTCCCCGCCTGTCTATATATAGTATCGCCTCCCCGCCTGTCTATATATAGTGTGGCCTCCCCGCCTGTCTATATATAGTGCGGCCTCCCCGCCTGTCTATATATAGTGTGGCCTCCCCGCCTGTCTATATATAGTGTGGCCTCCCCGCCTGTCTATATATAGTGTGGCCTCCCCGCCTGTCGATATATAGTGTGGCCTCCCCGCCTACCTATATATAGTATGGCCTCCCCGCCTACCTATATATAGTGTGGCCTCCCCGCCTGTCTATATATAGTGTGGCCTCCCCGCCTACCTATATATAGTGTAGCCTCCCCGCCTGTCTATATATAGTGTGGCCTCCCCGCCTGTCTATATATAATGTGGCCTCCCCGCCTGTCTATATATAGTGCGGCCTCCCCGCCTGTCTATATATTGTGTGGCCTCCCCGCCTGTCTATATATAGTGCGGCCTCCCCGCCTACCTATATATAGTGTGGCCTCCCCGCCTGTCTATATATAGTGTGGCCTCCCCGTCTACCTATATATAGTATGGCCTCCCCGCCTGTCTATATATAGTGTGGCCTCCCCGCCTACCTATATATAGTGTGGCCTCCCCGTCTGTCTATACATAGTGTGGCCTCCCCGCCTGTCTATATATAGTGTGGCTTCCCCGCCTGTCTATACATAGTGTGGCCTCCCCGCCTGTCTATATATAGTGTGGCCTCCCCGCCTGTCGATATATAGTGTGGCCTCCCCGCCTACCTATATATAGTATGGCCTCCCCGCCTACCTATATATAGTGTGGCCTCCCCGCCTGTCTATATATAGTGTGGCCTCCCCGCCTACCTATATATAGTGTGGCCTCCCCGCCTGTCTATATATAGTGTGGCCTCCCCGCCTGTCGATATATAGTGTGGCCTCCCCGCCTGTCTATATATAGTGCGGCCTCCCCGCCTGTCTATATATTGTGTGGCCTCCCCGCCTGTCTATATATATAGTGCGGCCTCCCCGCCTACCTATATATAGTGTGGCCTCCCCGCCTGTCTATATATAGTGTAGCCTCCCCGCCTACCTATATATAGTGTGGCCTCCCCGTCTGTCTATACATAGTGTGGCCTCCCCGCCTGTCTATATATAGTGTGGCCTCCCCGCCTACCTATACATAGTGTAGCCTCCCCGCCTGTCTATACATAGTGTGGCCTCCTCGCCTGTCTATATATAGTGTGGCCTCCCCGCCTGTCTATATATAGTGTGGCCTCCCCGCCTACCTATATATAGTGTGGCCTCCCCGCCTACCTATATATAGTGTGGCCTCCCCGCCTGTCTATATATAATGTGGCCTCCCCACCTGTCTATATATAGTGTGGCCTCCCCACCTACCTATATATAGTATGGCCTCCCCGCCTGTCTATATATAGTGTGGCCTCCCCGCCTGTCTATATATAGTGTGGCCTCCCCGTCTACCTATATATAGTATCGCCTCCCCGCCTGTCTATATATAGTATCGCCTCCCCGCCTGTCTATATATAGTATCGCCTCCCCGCCTGTCTATATATAGTGTGGCCTCCCCGCCTGTCTATATATAGTATCGCCTCCCGCCTGTCTATATATAGTGTGGCCTCCCCGCCTACCTATATATAGTGTGGCCTCCCCGCCTGTCTATATATAGTGTGGCCTCCCCGCCTACCTATACATAGTATGGCCTCCCCGCCTGTCTATATATAGTGTGGCCTCCCCGCCTACCTATATATAGTGTGGCCTCCCCGCCTGTCTATATATAGTGTGGCCTCCCCGCCTACCTATATATAGTGTGCCTCCCCGCCTGTCTATATATAGCATAGCCTCCCCGCCTGTCTATATATAGCATAGCCTCCCCGCCTGTCTATATATAGTATGGCCTGTCTATATATAGTGTGGCCTCCCCGCCTACCTATACATAGTGTAGCCTCCCCGCCTGTCTATACATAGTGTTGCCTCCCCGCCTGTCTATATATAGTGTGGCCTCCCCGCCTACCTATATATAGTGTGGCCTCCCCGCCTGTCTATATATAGTGTGGCCTCCCCACCTACCTATATATAGTATGGCCTCCCCGCCTGTCTATATATAGTGTCGCCTCCCCGCCTACCTATATATAGTATCGCCTCCCCGCCTGTCTATATATAGTATCGCCTCCCCGCCTGTCTATATATAGTGTGGCCTCCCCGCCTGTCTATATATAGTGTGGCCTCCCCGCATGTCTATATATAGTGTGGCCTCCCCACCTACCTATATATAGTATCGCCTCCCCGCCTGTCTATATATAGTGTGGCCTCCCCGCCTGTCTATATATAGTGTGGCCTCCCCGTCTACCTATATATAGTATCGCCTCCCCGCCTGTCTATATATAGTATCGCCTCCCCGCCTGTCTATATATAGTATCGCCTCCCCGCCTGTCTATATATAGTATCGCCTCCCCGCCTGTCTATATATAGTATGGCCTCCCCGCCTGTCTATATATAGTGTGGCCTCCCCGCCTGTCTATATATAGTGTGGCCTCCCCGTCTGTCTATATATAGTATCGCCTCCCCGCCTGTCTATATATAGTATCGCCTCCCGCCTGTCTATATATAGTGTGGCCTCCCTGCCTACCTATACATAGTATGGCCTCCTGCCTGTCTATATATAGTGTGGCCTCCCCGCCTACCTATATATAGTGTGGCCTCCCCGCCTGTCTATATATAGTGTGGCCTCCCCGCCTACCTATATATAGTGTGCCTCCCCGCCTGTCTATATATAGCATAGCCTCCCCGCCTGTCTATATATAGTATCGCCTCCCCGCCAGTCTATATATAGTATGGCCTGTCTATATATAGTGTGGCCTCCCCGCCTACCTATACATAGTGTAGCCTCCCCGCCTGTCTATACATAGTATGACCTCCCCGCCTGTCTATATATAGTGTGGCCTCCCCGCCTACCTATTTATAGTGTGGCCTCCCCGCCTGTCTATATATAGTGTGTCCCCCCGCCTGTCTATATATAGTGTGGCCTCCCCACCTACCTATATATAGTATGGCCTCCCCGCCTGTCTATATATAGTGTGGCCTCCCCGTCTACCTATATATAGTATCGCCTCCCCGCCTGTCTATATATAGTATCACCTCCCCGCCTTTCTATATATAGTATCGCCTCCCCGCCTGTCTATATATAGTATCGCCTCCCCGCCTGTCTATATATAGTATCGCCTCCCCGCCTGTCTATATATAGTATCGCCTCCCGCCTGTCTATATATAGTGTGGCCTCCCCGCCTGTCTATATATAGTGTGGCCTCCCCGCCTACCTATATATAGTGTGGCCTCCCTGCCTACCTATACATAGTATGGCCTCCTGCCTGTCTATATATAGTGTGGCCTCCCCGCCTACCTATACATAGTATGGCCTCCCCGCCTGTCTATATATAGTGTGGCCTCCCCGCCTACCTATATATAGTGTGGCCTCCCCGCCTGTCTATATATAGTGTGGCCTCCCCGCCTGTCTATATATAGCATAGCCTCCCCTGCTGTCTATATATAGTATCGCCTCCCCGCCAGTCTATATATAGTATGGCCTGTCTATATATAGTGTGGCCTCCCCGCCTACCTATATATAGTGTGGCCTCCCCGCCTACCTATATATAGTGTGGTGAAAAGCAACAAACCGTGTATTAGCTCTAAGAGCGTACGCCAGATAATGCCAAGCAGGCAAAGTCTATGAAGAATAAATGGAGTAAACACCGGGTACAGCTGTAACGGGTAAAGGACTGGAATTATATACTTTTCAGGCGCTGGGTAATAGGTGGAGCAGAAGAGGGCTAATGCATAGGGGACAAGAGATACTTACTCCGTCCCTAACCCTGGCTAGGTTGTGCCCGGTGTAGAGTCCGCATGACTCACCAATTCACCGCTTCGCTCTCCTCCCTTGCAGCTCCGGTCCTGACGCTTGTGGAAGCGTCTACCTCTGCGTCTGTATCCGCATCCGGTGGTGGACACTGATCCTGTCACATGACGATGGAGAAGGGGAAGGATCGGGGGTCCATCCGCTCAAAAGAAAAAATGGAGAACTCGCCAGCAAAGAGGTTAAATCTAATTTATTAAACTACATAAAAACAAAATAACAAAACAGCACAAAAATCTCTCCCACGCGTTTCACGCCTACTATGGCGCTTTGTCAAGTAGTACAGGGAATGGGGAGGCCCTGAGTATTTAACACACTCCCCGTCATACAAAACAGCTGTAGTGAATAACCAATTAATTGTGTTTTGCAGGAAGAACAAATCGGAGAAAAGAAGAAAAAAGTGACAAGAAATCAGCACATTGTATGACAAACCATGACATAATAACAATAAATAAGATTGCAAGAAAAGTAAATAAATAAAGAGTCATAAATAGTATTGTGCAGAAAAGGTTTTGTTCCAATGGTCAAAGCATTAATACAAAAACCTGTCCCAGTTCATATAAATGACTAGCCATAAGAATGGACTTGTACAAAAGAAGTATTCAGTTAACTCATTGATGTGTGGATTGAATAATAACCACATCCTTAAAATAATGATAAGTACTACTGTGTACATGTTATCTGGGAAGAATACAGAATGAATAATACAATCAATGTCATTAACAATACCAATGGAGCAAAAATAGAAAAATCAATAAATATATGAATAAATAAATACACCTGGCAAGACCATAAGAAAAAATATATTTGGAGATATATTGAAACAACAACACTGGTGTCTGTCTATAAGTCACAGGGGATGAAAACAGAGAATTAATAAAAGGGAGAAAGGGACTGAAGAGAAATTGCACTAGACATAAATTTTGTTAATACATAGTCAAAAAAAGTAGACCAGTGGAAAAATTACAGTGCAAAGTTATAGAAAACTCTTCAGGTCCCAATCCACATTTAACCCATTGGGTATAAGCGTATTCAGTGTGAATATCCAAAATGCTTCACGTCTATGAAGCAAATTGGCTCTGTCTCCACCCCTATGGTGTAACTTTACAGACTCCAATGCAATGCATCTGAAGTTCATTAGACTCCCTTTTTGGCAAATGTCAAAATGATTAGAGACTGGGTGCAACTGATCTCTTTTAATAATTAGTCTCATATGCTCAAGTATGTGTTGCTTGAGTGGTCTAGTAGTAAGTCCCACATAACGTTTATTGCAACCGCATATGAGCATATAAATGACGTGATCAGTGTTGCATGTAATACATGACAATATTTTAAATGTTCTAGCATCATCAGACCCTAAAAACTTTTGGTTTTTACAAGATATTTACACATTTTACAATGGTGACAAGGGTAGCAACCAATCATATTTGGAAAGAATTCCTTGGGTTTTGAAATTAATCTTGGCACACTTGGTGAAATTAGATTGCCCAGTGTTTGGGATCTTTGAAAGACCACACGGGGATCATGGATCACCATATCTTTGAGAAAGGGATCAGTGGCCAAGATGTGCCAGTGTTTTTTAATAATCCTTTTGATGTCATATGATTGGTTGCTAAACCATGTAATGAAAAATGGTGGCATAGTGTTAATCTCTTTTTTGCGAAGCATATTCTTTTAACATTTTGTAAATGAACCTGTACCTTGCATTTGAATAAGATTCTCTCTCGGCTCCATTTTTGCACTTAGATAGGCCTCTTGAAGTATAAAGGGATCATACCCCCTCACCTCGAATCTCTCGATCATCTCTAAAGCTCTAAGTTCGAAATCCTCATTGCTGGAACAATTCCTACGGAGGCGTAAAAATTGGCCCCGAGGTATGCCTTTGAACAGATTTTTATCATGAGAACTTTTGGCATGTAGTAAGGTGTTCCGAGCATTGGGCTTTCTGTAAATATCTGTGTGTACTCTCATGTCTTTGTCAACATAAAGACAAAGATCAAGATAAGAGATGTGATGGTGATGGTGATGGTGCTGGGCTGTGAAAATAAGATTAAAGGAATTGTTATTAAGGTGTGAAATAAATGCATGCAGTTGTGTGATGGTGCCCTTCCAAACTAAAATCAGGTCATCAATATAATGGTGATAAGTAACTATGAGATGTCTGAAGGGGTTTCCATCCCCAAACACGTGGCACTGTTCCCACCAACCCATGAACAGATTGGCATAGGAAGGGGCAAAGCATGTTCCCATTGCTTTTTATACTTCAAGAGGCCTATCTAAGTGCAAAAATGGAGCCAAGAGAGAATCTTATTCAAATGCAAGGTACAGGTTCATTTACAAAATGTAAAAAGAATATGCTTCGCAAAAAAGAGATTAACACTATGCCACCATTTTTCATTACAAGGTTTAGCAACCAATCATACGACATCAAAAGGATTATTAAAAAACACTGGCACATCTTGGCCACTGATCCCTTTCTCAAAGATATGGTGATCCATGATCCCCGTGTTGTCTTTCAAAGATCTCAAACACTGGGCAATCTAATTTCACCAAGTGTGCCAAGATTAATTTCAAAACCCAAGGAATTCTTTCCAAATATGACTGGTTGCTACCCTTGTCACCATTGTAAAATGTGTAAATATCTTGTAAAACCCAAAACGTTTTCAGGGTCTGATGATGCTAGAACATTTAAAATATTGTCATGTATTACATGCAATACTGATCACGTCATTTATATGCTCATATGCGGTTGCAATAAACGTTATGTGGGACTTACTACTAGACCACTCAAGCAACGCATACTTGAGCATATGAGACTAATTTTTAAAAGAGATCAGTTGCACCCAGTCTCTAATCATTTTAACATTTGCCAAAAAGGGAGTCTAATGAACTTCAGATGCATTGCATTGGAGTCTGTAAAGTTACACCATAGGGGTGGAGACAGAGCCAATTTGCTTCATAGACGTGAAGCATTTTGGATATTCACACTGAATACGCTTATACCCAATGGGTTAAATGTGGATTGGGACCTGAAGAGTTTTCTATAACTTTGCACTGTAATTTTTCCACTGGTCTACTTTTTTTGACTATGTATTAACAAAATTTATGTCTAGTGCAATTTCTCTTCAGTCCCTTTCTCCCTTTGATTAATTCTCTGTTTTCATCCCCTGTGACTTATAGACAGACTCCAGTGTTGTTGTTTCAATATATCTCCAAATATATTTTTTCTTATGGTCTTGCCAGGTGTATTTATTAATTCATATATTTATTGATTTTTCTATTTTTGCTCCATTGGTATTGTTAATGACATTGATTGTATTATTCATTCTATATTCTTCCCAGATAACATGTACACAGTAGTACTTACTTATCATTATTTTAAGGATGTGGTTATTATTCAATCCACACATGAATGAGTTAACTGAATACTTCTTTTGTAAAAGTCCATTCTTATGACTAGTCATTTATGTGACCTGGGACAGGTTTTTGTATTAATGCTTTGACCATTGGAACAAAACCTTTTCTGCACAATACTATTTATGACTCTTTATTTATTTACTTTTCTTGCAATCTTATTTATTGTTATTATGTCATGGTTTGTCATACAATGTGCTGATTTCTTGTCACTTTTTTCTTCTTTTCTCCGATTTGTTTTTCCTGCAAAACACAATTAATTGGTTATTCACTACAGCTGTTTTGCATGACGGGGAGTGTGTTAAATACTCAGGGCCTCCCCATTCTCTGTACTACTTGACAAAGCGCCATAGTAGGCGTGAAACGCGTGGGAGAGATTTTTGTGCTGTTTTGTTATTTTGTTTTAATGTAGTTTAATAAATTAGATTTTAACCTCTTTGCTGGTGAGTTCTCCATTTTTTCTTTGGAGCTGATGGACCCCCGATCCTTCCCCTTCTCCATCTATATATAGTGTGGCCTCCCCGCCTACCTATATATAGTATGGCCTCCCCGCCTGTCTATACATAGTATGGCCTCCCCGCCTGTCTATACATAGTATGGCCTCCCCGCCTGTCTATATATAGTGTGGCCTCCCCGCCTGTCTATATATAGTATCGCCTCCCCGCCTGTCTATACATAGTATGGCCTCCCCGCCTGTCTATATATAGTGTGGCCTCCCCGCCTGTCTATATATAGTATCGCCTCCCCGCCTGTCTATATATAGTGTGGCCTCCCCACCTGTCTATATATAGTATCGCCTCCCCGCCTGTCTATATATAGTGTTGCCTCCCCGCCTGTCTATATATAGTGTGGCCTCCCCGCCTGCCTATATATAGTGTGGTGAAAAGCAACAAACCGTGTATTAGCTCTAAGAGCGTACGCCAGATAATGCCAAGCAGGCAAAGTCTATGAAGAATAAATGGAGTAAACACCGGGTACAGCTGTAACGGGTAAAGGACTGGAATAATATACTTTTCAGGCGCTGGGTAATAGGTGGAGCAGAAGAGGGCTAATGCATAGGGGACAAGAGATACTTACTCCGTCCCTAACCCTGGCTAGGTCGTGCCCGGTGTAGAGTCCGCATGACTCACCAATTCACCGCTTCACTCTCCTCCCTTGCAGCTCCGGTCCTGACGCTTGTGGAAGCGTCTCCCTCTGCGTCTGTATCCGCATCCGGTGGTGGACACTGATCCTGTCACGTGACGACGGAGAAGGGGAAGGATCGGGGGTCCATCCGCTCAAAAGAAAAAATGGAGAACTCGCCAGCAAAGAGGTTAAATCTAATTTATTAAACTACATAAAAACAAAATAACAAAACAGCACAAAAATCTCTCCCACGCGTTTCACGCCTACTATGGCGCTTTGTCAAGTAGTACAGAGAATGGGGAGGCCCTGAGTATTTAACACACTCCCCGTCATGCAAAACAGCTGTAGTGAATAACCAATTAATTGTGTTTTGCAGGAAAAACAAATCGGAGAAAAGAAGAAAAAAGTGACAAGAAATCAGCACATTGTATGACAAACCATGACATAATAACAATAAATAAGATTGCAAGAAAAGTAAATAAATAAAGAGTCATAAATAGTATTGTGCAGAAAAGGTTTTGTTCCAATGGTCAAAGCATTAATACAAAAACCTGTCCCAGGTCACATAAATGACTAGTCATAAGAATGGACTTGTACAAAAGAAGTATTCAGTTAACTCATTCAAGTGTGGATTGAATAATAACCACATCCTTAAAATAATGATAAGTACTACTGTGTACATGTTATCTGGGAAGGATACAGAATGAATAATACAATCAATGTCATTAACAATACCAATGGAGCAAAAATAGAAAAATCAATAAATCTATGAATAAATAAATACACCTGGCAAGACCATAAGAAAAAATATATTTGGAGATATATTGAAACAACAACACTGGAGTTTGTCTATAAGTCACAGGGGATGAAAACAGAGAATTAATAAAAGGGAGAAAGGGACTGAAGAGAAATTGCACTAGACATAAATTTTGTTAATACATAGTCAAAAAAAGTAGACCAGTGGAAAAATTACAGTGCAAAGTTATAGAAAACTCTTCAGGTCCCAATCCACATTTAACCCATTGGGTATAAGCGTATTCAGTGTGAATATCCAAAATGCTTCACGTCTATGAAGCAAATTGGCTCTGTCTCCACCCCTATGGTGTAACTTTACAGACTCCAATGCAATGCATCTGAAGTTCATTAGACTCCCTTTTTGGCAAATGTCAAAATGATTAGAGACTGGGTGCAACTGATCTCTTTTAATAATTAGTCTCATATGCTCAAGTATGTGTTGCTTGAGTGGTCTAGTAGTAAGTCCCACATAACGTTTATTGCAACCGCATATGAGCATATAAATGACGTGATCAGTATTGCATGTAATACATGACAATATTTTAAATGTTCTAGCATCATCAGACCCTAAAAACTTTTGGTTTTTACAAGATATTTACACATTTTACAATGGTGACAAGGGTAGCAACCAATCATATTTGGAAAGAATTCCTTGGGTTTTGAAATTAATCTTGGCACACTTGGTGAAATTAGATTGCCCAGTGTTTGGGATCTTTGAAAGACCACACGGGGATCATGGATCACCATATCTTTGAGAAAGGGATCAGTGGCCAAGATGTGCCAGTGTTTTTTAATAATCCTTTTGATGTCATATGATTGGTTGCTAAACCATGTAATGAAAAATGGTGGCATAGTGTTAATCTCTTTTTTGCGAAGCATATTCTTTTTACATTTTGTAAATGAACCTGTACCTTGCATTTGAATAAGATTCTCTCTCGGCTCCATTTTTGCACTTAGATAGGCCTCTTGAAGTATAAAGGGATCATACCCCCTCACCTCGAATCTCTCGATCATCTCTAAAGCTCTAAGTTCGAAATCCTCATTGCTGGAACAATTCCTACGGAGGCGTAAAAATTGGCCCCGAGGTATGCCTTTGAACAGATTTTTATCATGAGAACTTTTGGCATGTAGTAAGGTGTTCCGAGCATTGGGCTTTCTGTAAATATCTGTGTGTACTCTCATGTCTATGTCAACATAAAGACAAAGATCACGGTAAGAGATGTGATGGTGATGGTGATGGTGCTGGGCTGTGAAAATAAGATTAAAGGAATTGTTATTAAGGTGTGAAATAAATGCATGCAGTTGTGTGATGGTGCCCTTCCAAACTAAAATCAGGTCATCAATATAATGGTGATAAGTAACTATGAGATGTCTGAAGGGGTTTCCATCCCCAAACACGTGGCACTGTTCCCACCAACCCATGAACAGATTGGCATAGGAAGGGGCAAAGCATGTTCCCATTGCTTTTTATACTTCAAGAGGCCTATCTAAGTGCAAAAATGGAGCCAAGAGAGAATCTTATTCAAATGCAAGGTACAGGTTCATTTACAAAATGTAAAAAGAATATGCTTCGCAAAAAAGAGATTAACACTATGCCACCATTTTTCATTACAAGGTTTAGCAACCAATCATACGACATCAAAAGGATTATTAAAAAACACTGGCACATCTTGGCCACTGATCCCTTTCTCAAAGATATGGTGATCCATGATCCCCGTGTTGTCTTTCAAAGATCCCAAACACTGGGCAATCTAATTTCACCAAGTGTGCCAAGATTAATTTCAAAACCCAAGGAATTCTTTCCAAATATGACTGGTTGCTACCCTTGTCACCATTGTAAAATGTGTAAATATCTTGTAAAAACCAAAACGTTTTCAGGGTCTGATGATGCTAGAACATTTAAAATATTGTCATGTATTACATGCAACACTGATCACGTCATTTATATGCTCATATGCGGTTGCAATAAACGTTATGTGGGACTTACTACTAGACCACTCAAGCAACGCATACTTGAGCATATGAGACTAATTATTAAAGAGATCAGTTGCACCCAGTCTCTAATCATTTTAACATTTGCCAAAAAGGGAGTCTAATGAACTTCAGATGCATTGCATTGGAGTCTGTAAAGTTACACCATAGGGGTGGAGACAGAGCCAATTTGCTTCATAGACGTGAAGCATTTTGGATACTCACACTGAATACGCTTATACCTAATGGGTTAAATGTGGATTGGGACCTGAAGAGTTTTCTATAACTTTGCACTGTAATTTCTCCACTGGTCTACTTTTTTTGACTATGTATTAACAAAATTTATGTCTAGTGCAATTTCTCTTCAGTCCCTTTCTCCCTTTGATTAATTCTCTGTTTTCATCCCCTGTGACTTATAGACAGACTCCAGTGTTGTTGTTTCAATATATCTCCAAATATATTTTTTCTTATGGTCTTGCCAGGTGTATTTATTAATTCATATATTTATTGATTTTTCTATTTTTGCTCCATTGGTATTGTTAATGACATTGATTGTATTATTCATTCTATATTCTTCCCAGATAACATGTACACAGTAGTACTTATCATTATTTTAAGGATGTGGTTATTATTCAATCCACACATGAATGAGTTAACTGAATACTTCTTTTGTAAAAGTCCATTCTTATGACTAGTCATTTATGTGACCTGGGACAGGTTTTTGTATTAATGCTTTGACCATTGGAACAAAACCTTTTCTGCACAATACTATTTATGACTCTTTATTTATTTACTTTTCTTGCAATCTTATTTATTGTTATTATGTCATGGTTTGTCATACAATGTGCTGATTTCTTGTCACTTTTTTCTTCTTATCTCCGATTTGTTTTTCCTGCAAAACACAATTAATTGGTTATTCACTACAGCTGTTTTGCATGACGGGGAGTGTGTTAAATACTCAGGGCCTCCCCATTCTCTGTACTACTTGACAAAGCGCCATAGTAGGCGTGAAACGCGTGGGAGAGATTTTTGTGCTGTTTTGTTATTTTGTTTTAATGTAGTTTAATAAATTAGATTTTAACCTCTTTGCTGGTGAGTTCTCCATTTTTTCTTTGGAGCTGATGGACCCCCGATCCTTCCCCTTCTCCATCTATATATAGTGTGGCCTCCCCGCCTACCTATATATAGTATGGCCTCCCCGCCTGTCTATACATAGTATGGCCTCCCCGCCTGTCTATACATAGTATGGCCTCCCCGCCTGTCTATATATAGTGTGGCCTCCCCGCCTGTCTATATATAGTATCGCCTCCCCGCCTGTCTATACATAGTATGGCCTCCCCGCCTGTCTATATATAGTGTGGCCTCCCCGCCTGTCTATATATAGTATCGCCTCCCCGCCTGTCTATATATAGTGTGGCCTCCCCACCTGTCTATATATAGTATCGCCTCCCCGCCTGTCTATATATAGTGTTGCCTCCCCGCCTGTCTATATATAGTGTGGCCTCCCCGCCTGCCTATATATAGTGTGGCCTTCCCGCCTGTCTATATATAGTGTGGCCTCCCCGCCTGTCTATATATAGTTTCGCCTCCCCGCCTGTCTATATATAGTATCGCCTCCCCGCCTGTCTATATATAGTATCGCCTCCCGCCTGTCTATATATAGTGTGGCCTCCCCGCCTGTCTATATATAGTGTGGCCTCCCCGCCTACCTATATATAGTGTGGCCTCCCCGCCTACCTATACATAGTATGGCCTCCCCGCCTGTCTATATATAGTGTGGCCTCCCCGCCTGTCTATATATAGTGTGGCCTCCCCGCCTGTCTATATATAGTGTGGCCTCCCCGCCTGTCTATATATAGTGTGGCCTCCCCGCCTACCTATATATAGTGTGCCTCCCCGCCTGTCTATATATAGCATAGCCTCCCCGCCTGTCTATATATAGTGTGGCCTCCCCGCCTACCTATATATAGTGTGCCTCCCCACCTGTCTATATATAGCATAGCCTCCCCGCCTGTCTATATATAGTATCGCCTCCCCGCCTGTCTATATATAGTGTGGCCTCCCCGCCTAGCTATATATAGTGTGGCCTCCCTGCCTACCTATATATAGTGTGGTGAAAAGCAACAAACCGTGTATTAGCTCTAAGAGCGTACGCCAGATAATGCCAAGCAGGCAAAGTCTATGAAGAATAAATGGAGTAAACACCGGGTACAGCTGTAACGGGTAAAGGACTGGAATAATATACTTTTCAGGCGCTGGATAATAGGTGGAGCAGAAGAGGGCTAATGCATAGGGGACAAGAGATACTTACTCCGTCCCTAACCCTGGCTAGGTCGTGCCCGGTGTAGAGTCCGCATGACTCACCAATTCACCGCTTCACTCTCCTCCCTTGCAGCTCCGGTCCTGACGCTTGTGGAAGCGTCTCCCTCTGCGTCTGTATCCGCATCCGGTAGTGGACACTGATCCTGTCACGTGACGACGGAGAAGGGGAAGGATCGGGGGTCCATCCGCTCAAAAGAAAAAATGGAGAACTCGCCAGCAAAGAGGTTAAATCTAATTTATTAAACTACATAAAAACAAAATAACAAAACAGCACAAAAATCTCTCCCACGCGTTTCACGCCTACTATGGCGCTTTGTCAAGTAGTACAGAGAATGGGGAGGCCCTGAGTATTTAACACACTCCCCGTCATGCAAAACAGCTGTAGTGAATAACCAATTAATTGTGTTTTGCAGGAAAAACAAATCGGAGAAAAGAAGAAAAAAGTGACAAGAAATCAGCACATTGTATGACAAACCATGACATAATAACAATGAATAAGATTGCAAGAAAAGTAAATAAATAAAGAGTCATAAATAGTATTGTGCAGAAAAGGTTTTGTTCCAATGGTCAAAGCATTAATACAAAAACCTGTCCCAGTTCACATAAATGACTAGTCATAAGAATGGACTTGTACAAAAGAAGTATTCAGTTAACTCATTCAAGTGTGGATTGAATAATAACCACATCCTTAAAATAATGATAAGTACTACTGTGTACATGTTATCTGGGAAGGATACAGAATGAATAATACAATCAATGTCATTAACAATACCAATGGAGCAAAAATAGAAAAATCAATAAATCTATGAATAAATAAATACACCTGGCAAGACCATAAGAAAAAATATATTTGGAGATATATTGAAACAACAACACTGGAGTCTGTCTATAAATCACAGGGGATGAAAACAGAGAATTAATAAAAGGGAGAAAGGGACTGAAGAGAAATTGCACTAGACATAAATTTTGTTAATACATAGTCAAAAAAAGTAGACCAGTGGAAAAATTACAGTGCAAAGTTATAGAAAACTCTTCAGGTCCCAATCCACATTTAACCCATTGGGTATAAGCGTATTCAGTGTGAATATCCAAAATGCTTCACGTCTATGAAGCAAATTGGCTTTGTCTCCACCCCTATGGTGTAACTTTACAGACTCCAATGCAATGCATCTGAAGTTCATTAGACTCCCTTTTTGGCAAATGTCAAAATGATTAGAGACTGGGTGCAACTGATCTCTTTTAATAATTAGTCTCATATGCTCAAGTATGCGTTGCTTGAGTGGTCTAGTAGTAAGTCCCACATAACGTTTATTGCAACCGCATATGAGCATATAAATGACGTGATCAGTGTTGCATGTAATACATGACAATATTTTAAATGTTCTAGCATCATCAGACCCTGAAAACGTTTTGGTTTTTACACGATATTTACACATTTTACAATGGTGACAAGGGTAGCAACCAATCATATTTGGAAAGAATTCTTTGGGTTTTGAAATTAATCTTGGCACACTTGGTGAAATTAGATTGCCCAGTGTTTGAGATCTTTGAAAGACAACACGGGGATCATGGATCACCATATCTTTGAGAAAGGGATCAGTGGCCAAGATGTGCCAGTGTTTTTTAATAATCCTTTTGATGTCATATGATTGGTTGCTAAACCATGTAATGAAAAATGGTGGCATAGTGTTAATCTCTTTTTTGCGAAGCATATTCTTTTTACATTTTGTAAATGAACCTGTACCTTGCATTTGAATAAGATTCTCTCTTGGCTCCATTTTTGCACTTAGATAGGCCTCTTGAAGTATAAAGGGATCATACCCCCTCACCTCGAATCTCTCGATCATCTCTAAAGCTCTAAGTTCGAAATCCTCATTGCTGGAACAATTCCTACGGAGGCGTAAAAATTGGCCCCGAGGTATGCCTTTGAACAGATTTTTATCATGAGAACTTTTGGCATGTAGTAAGGTGTTCCGAGCATTGGGCTTTCTGTAAATATCTGTGTGTACTCTCATGTCTATGTCAACATAAAGACAAAGATCACGGTAAGAGATGTGATGGTGATGGTGATGGTGCTGGGCTGTGAAAATAAGATTAAAGGAATTGTTATTAAGGTGTGAAATAAATGCATGCAGTTGTGTGATGGTGCCCTTCCAAACTAAAATCAGGTCATCAATATAATGGTGATAAGTAACTATGAGATGTCTGAAGGGGTTTCCATCCCCAAACACGTGGCACTGTTCCCACCAACCCATGAACAGATTGGCATAGGAAGGGGCAAAGCATGTTCCCATTGCTTTTTATACTTCAAGAGGCCTATCTAAGTGCAAAAATGGAGCCAAGAGTGAATCTTATTCAAATGCAAGGTACAGGTTCATTTACAAAATGTAAAAAGAATATGCTTCGCAAAAAAGAGATTAACACTATGCCACCATTTTTCATTACAAGGTTTAGCAACCAATCATACGACATCAAAAGGATTATTAAAAAACACTGGCACATCTTGGCCACTGATCCCTTTCTCAAAGATATGGTGATCCATGATCCCCGTGTTGTCTTTCAAAGATCTCAAACACTGGGCAATCTAATTTCACCAAGTGTGCCAAGATTAATTTCAAAACCCACGGAATTCTTTCCAAATATGACTGGTTGCTACCCTTGTCACCATTGTAAAATGTGTAAATATCTTGTAAAAACCAAAACGTTTTCAGGGTCTGATGATGCTAGAACATTTAAAATATTGTCATGTATTACATGCAACACTGATCACGTCATTTATATGCTCATATGCGGTTGCAATAAACGTTATGTGGGACTTACTACTAGACCACTCAAGCAACGCATACTTGAGCATATGAGACTAATTATTAAAGAGATCAGTTGCACCCAGTCTCTAATCATTTTGACATTTGCCAAAAAGGGAGTCTAATGAACTTCAGATGCATTGCATTGGAGTCTGTAAAGTTACACCATAGGGGTGGAGACAGAGCCAATTTGCTTCATAGACGTGAAGCATTTTGGATATTCACACTGAATACGCTTATACCCAATGGGTTAAATGTGGATTGGGACCTGAAGAGTTTTCTATAACTTTGCACTGTAATTTCTCCACTGGTCTACTTTTTTTGACTATGTATTAACAAAATTTATGTCTAGTGCAATTTCTCTTCAGTCCCTTTCTCCCTTTGATTAATTCTGTTTTCATCCCCTGTGACTTATAGACAGACTCCAGTGTTGTTGTTTCAATATATCTCCAAATATATTTTTTCTTATGGTCTTGCCAGGTGTATTTATTTATTCATATATTTATTGATTTTTCTATTTTTGCTCCATTGGTATTGTTAATGACATTGATTGTATTATTCATTCTGTATTCTTCCCAGATAACATGTACACAGTAGTACTTACCATTATTTTAAGGATGTGGTTATTATTCAATCCACACATGAATGAGTTAACTGAATACTTCTTTTGTACAAGTCCATTCTTATGACTAGTCATTTATGTGAACTGGGACAGGTTTTTGTATTAATGCTTTGACCATTGGAACAAAACCTTTTCTGAACAATACTATTTATGACTCTTTATTTATTTACTTTTCTTGCAATCTTATTTATTGTTATTATGTCATGGTTTGTCATACAATGTGCTGATTTCTTGTCACTTTTTTCTTCTTTTCTCCGATTTGTTCTTCCTGCAAAACACAATTAATTGGTTATTCACTACAACTGTTTTGCATGACGGGGAGTGTGTTAAATACTCAGGGCCTCCCCATTCTCTGTACTCCTTGACAAAGCGCCATAGTAGGCGTGAAACGCGTGGGAGAGATTTTTGTGCTGTTTTGTTACTATGTTTTAATGTAGTTTAATAAATTAGATTTTAACCTCTTTGCTGGTGAGTTCTCCATTTTTTCTTTGGAGCTGATGGACCCCCGATCCTTCCCCTTCTCCATCTATATATAGTGTGGCCTCCCCGCCTGTCTATACATAGTGTAGCCTCCCCGCCTGTCTATATATAGTGTGGCCTTCCCGCCTGTCTATATATAGTATCGCCTCCCCGCCTGTCTATATATAGTGTGGCCTCCCCGCCTGTCTATATATAGTGTGGCCTCCCCGCCTGTCTATATATAGTGTGGCCTCCCCGCCTGTCTATATATAGTGTGGCCTCACCACCTGTCTATATATAGCATAGCCTCCCCGCCTGTCTATATATAGTGTGGCCTCCCCACCTGTCTATATATAGCATAGCCTCCCCGCCTGTCTATATATAGTGTGGCCTCCCCACCTGTCTATATATAGCATAGCCTCCCCGCCTGTCTATATATAGTGTGGCCTCCCCGCCTGTCTATATATAGTGTGGCCTCCCCACCTGTCTATATATAGCATAGCCTCCCCGCCTGTCTATATATAGTGTGGCCTCCCCACCTGTCTATATATAGCATAGCCTCCCCGCCTGTCTATATATAGTGTGGCCTCCCCGCCTGTCTATATATAGTGCGGCCTCCCCGCCTACCTATATATAGTGTGGCCTCCCCGCCTGTCTATATATAGTGTGGCCTCCCCGCCTGTCTATATATAGTGTGGCCTCCCCGCCTGTCTATATATAGCATAGCCCCCCCGCCTGTCTATATGTAGTGTGGCCTCCCCGCCTGCCTATATATAGTGTGGCCTTCCCGCCTACCTATATATAGTGTGGCCTCCCCGCCTGCCTATATATAGTATGGCCTCCCCGCCTGTCTATATATAGTGTGGCCTCCCCGCCTGTCTATATATAGTGTGGCCTCCCCATCTGTCTATATATAGTGTGGCCTCCCCGCCTGTCTATATATAGTGTGGCCTCCCCGCCTGTCTATATATTAAGTGTGGCCTCCCCGCCTGTCTATATATTAAGTGTGGCCTCCCCGCCTGTCTATATATAGTGTGGCCTCCCCGCCTGTCTATATATAGTGTGGCCTCCCCATCTGTCTATATATAGTGTGGCCTCCCCGCCTGTGTACATATATAGTGTGGCCTCCCCACCTGTCTATATAAAGTGTGGCCTCCCCGCCTGTCTATATATAGTATCGCCTCCCCGCCTGTCTATATATAGCATAGCCTCCCCACCTGTCTATATATAGTGTGGCCTCCCCGCCTGTCTATTTATAGTGTGGCCTCCCCGTCTACCTATATATAGTGTGGCCTCCTCGCCTTTCTATATATAGTGTGGCCTCCCCGTCTACCTATATATAGTGTGGCCTCCTCGCCTGTCTATATATAGCATAGCCTCCCCGCCTACCTATAGATTCCCGATCTTATCGTATGTTAGAAAATCTCCTGAACATTCTTCTAGTGTCAAACTGATTTGAGAATGCGACACAACCAGTTTTAAGGAAGATCCTTTGCCAATCAGAATAATTCATACTGTATGTGTGGCGTCTGTCTTCATAGTTCCAATCAAACCTAATTACAATATAATAAATGTGTAACTGGAAGTTTCCCAGAACATTGGCCGCCAAATATTGCAGAGCGCGCACTTTTTGGAACTTTTTTGTTCCATTGTCACCTGCCTTGACCTCAGCCTGTGACCTTGGCTATGATGCTTTGCCACCTGCCTTGACCTCAGCCTGTGACCTTGGCTATGATGCTTTGCCACCTGCCTTGACCTCAGTCTGTGACCCTGACTATGATCTTTTGCCACCTGCCTTGACCACAGCCTGTGACCCTGACTATGATCCTTTGCCACCTGCCTTGACCTCAGCCTGTGACCTTGGCTATGATGCTTTGCCACCTGCCTTGACCTCAGTCTGTGACCCTGACTATGATCCTTTGCCACCTGGCTTGACCTCAGCCTGTGACCGTGACTAGACAGTCTGGTAACCACAGGATGCGGCAATGCAGAGCACAGCGGAACAACAGGCCTCCACAGGACAGCAGCGGTGAGATAAAAAAGATTCTTTATTGACACGTCATGGTGCAGACAGGTATGGGTGCAAAATCTCCTCCTCTTACGCGTTTCACGCCTGTGTGGCGCTTCGTCAGAGAGTGAAGATAGGTGTGCTGTGTTCCCCCTCTTATACTGAACTAATTACCTGGAATAGCGTTCAGCCGCCATGACCGGAAACCAGAAGTGACGCGGCTTAGTCCAGAATACCGGAAGTGACGTAACGCAGTGTATGCGAATTGGGTGAGTTGTTTACAAACCTTCCATGTAGTCATGGCGATTTCTACATCATCTCCTCTAGTAAGGAAAGGGGGAGGGATAATCTAAAGGGGAGAAACACAGTACAGATATCTTGCAAAGGTGTGTTTAAAGGAAAGTAATGCAAGGTATTACAATAAAAACAAATGTTTGGTGTAAGCTATATACAGAGAACATCTCCAGACACATATTAGATAAATCTGTACGATTTGAATAGCAGCACTATTATAGAACTTTGTTCTTCTACCCTACATTCATGTGACCGTGACTATGATCCTTTGCCACCTGGCTTGACCTCAGCCTGTGACCCTGACTACGATCCTTTGCCACCTGCCTTGACCTCGCCTGTGACCCTGATTACGATCCTTTGCCACCTGGCTTGACCTCAGCCTGTGACCCTGACTACGATCCTTTGCCACCTGCCTTGACCTCGCCTGTGACCCTGATTACGATCCTTTGCCACCTGCCTTGACCTCAGCCTGTGACCCTGATTACGATCCTTTGCCACCTGCCTTGACAGCAAAGTGTAACATTTAAGTGTGTGGAGTTAATCTTGGAGTTATAATCTCTGGATGTTTTCTTTCTATATCTTTAATCATGGACGCATTCTGAATTTCTGGACTAACATTCTGACTTATTTCTTCAAACAGGTGTGTGTGAGCTGGATTTTACTACTATCAATAGCTACATATTTTAAAATGTATTAATTGGTATGTCTCCTTCAATCAATTTGCAAGATCCCACAATTTAATAACCAATTTGGTGTGTCTGAGTTGATTAGGCAGACCCCTCCCTTAATTGTTAGTCAATGTGACTGTGTTTTAGATCACTTAAGGCAGGATACCTTGGCTGTGAGCCATATTGCTGTGTAACATCAAAGTGTAACATTTAAGTGTGTGGCAGAGTTAATCTTGGAGGTGAAATTGGAGGTGAAATTGGAGGTGAAGATTTGAGGAAGATCTGGACTCTGAACAACAACTTTACAGCTGTGAGAACTTTACTTTCTAAAAGCTGTGATTCTTTGTACTCTTCCTATCCTCCAGTACCTGGGAAGTCTCTCCTCCTGTATCTCACTATGCCCTCCCTACTGCTTTTTCTGTTTACTGTTTCCTCACTCTTTTGTGAATGTCCCTGTTCTCTCCAACTTCCCCACTCCCCACTGCACCATTATTTATACACCTCTCTCCCAACAACCCTCAATAAAAAAACACCCACACAAATCCTCTATTCTCACCCTCTATCTACTCCTTCCTGCTGCTGGGGATCTCCCCTAAGCCTGAAGCCAGACACACACCTGATCTCACTCATGCCTCCTGCCACCTCTTCCCCTGTAAATGGTGTTAACCTTTTCATTTAACACTGACTAACCTTAAAACTTGCCCCACACATCAAGCATCCCAATAGCCTGCACTCATGGCTACTGTCCCACAGTCACTTATACCACCCATTGTGGCCAAGCACTGCCATCTACAGCACTTATTCCCTCAGCTGCTGTCTCTGTAAATTTCCCCTCAAATCTCTTAGATTGAAAGCTCTTCGGGGCAGGGATTTCCTTTCCTATTGTCTGATTTTTGCTGCACTTATTGTCTTGACCCTGACTACGATCCTTTGACCACTGCCTTGACCTCAGCCTGTGACCTTGACTATGATCCTTTGCCACCTGCCTTGACCTCAGCCTGTGACCCTGACGATGATCCTTTGACACCTGCCTTGACCTCAGCCTGTGACCCTGACTATGATCCTTTGCCACCTGCCTTGACCTCACTCAGCCTGTGATCCTGACTATGATCCTTTGACACCTGCCTTGACCTCCGCTTGTGACCCAAACTTCTCTATACTCTTTCAGAACTCTGTCCCTTGGCTATGGTAGGTCAGTCTCCATCCTACCTAAGCCCGGCGGCTCCACTTCCTGTCTAGAGATGAACATCATTACATTCTGTCCCTACTGAAAGGGCCTAACTCAGGAACAGGACCTCCTCACTTGTGACCTCGTTAAATGTTTCCCAGTTTTGCTCTAAACACATGAGGGGTTTTGCAGCTGACAGCGATCCAATCCCCCAAACTCATGCTGACGCTGAATTATGTTAACATCAGTTGATCTGTCACCACTCTACTGGATGAGGGGAACCGCTAACACTTCTGCTCAGTCGTACTGTATTGTCAGAGTCTTCTGACTCAGGTGACAAGCCATCAAGTCGAACTAACTGCAAAACGAGGAGAAGCTGGTTACCATATTAGGTTTTTCTAGGCCCAACTCCAGATTCTGGCTTCATTGTATGTACAGGGCGATTTGGCCATTTGGGATTCTACTATATATGTGTATTCCTGTTGTTATATAAGAGGTTAACTTTAGTAGGGTGTTAAAATAAGCAATGACCTTTAAATAATTGTTGCAAATAGTGCAACTGCCAGTTAGGCTCCGCCCACCTTCTAGAAGGTGCCCACTCTGTCATCCAGAGTGGGAGTAAGCTTAAGGGTCCAAAACACCCCCCTGTAACTATGGTGACCAATGATGTCACCATTGTATATAAATACTGGGCCTGGGGATCTAAGGCTTTAGGATAAGAAGTGGTGGGGGTCTCACTATGTGTCACTTTATGTTTAGAGGTATGGAAGAGTGTGGTCACTGTTCATTATATTCTTAGGGGAAAGTGCCCCTAACTTTAGAAGGGGCCCTGCAGTGTGGGAGGGACACACATATCCCTGTGTAACTGTAGGGACGTACAGGGCTACTCCTGGCCTGGGAGACCGAGGAAATGGGCTCGAATGAACTATGACAGGAAAAGAATTCCCTTTGTGGCTGCACTCAACAAACCCCAGCAGAATAGCAATGTAACTTTATTACATATGCATTAAATAAACCGGTTCTAAATAAGGCGAAGAAACAAACTTAAAAACAATTACAAGTGAACAGAGGTAGGTGTGTGCTTGAAGGTACTGAAAAGGTAGGCAGTTACAGCCCAAAATGGCAGAATAGGATCATCAAGTTTAAAGCTGCAGTCCAAGCTGCTGTTTTAAAAAAAAAAAAAAATTAAATGTATTTATTTTTTCCCTTTCATTTGTGCATCAATACAATCCACACAATGATAAGTGATTAGCTAAATTGCTGATCGATCCGTTCTCCTGAGATCCATCAGAGAAGATTCAGCTCGGGGGTTCACTAAATGGCTGTCAGTGCAGAAGCAGAGAGCCAAAGATGCAAGGTTCTGTGGGGAATATCATGTGACCAGGCAGTCACTAGATACAATTGGTGCACTGCTAGAGAGAGGGAAGGGCTCAAAAAGGGGCGTGCCAGAGCTTGTTTCAGAAGAGGAAGGGGATGTGACTTTGTGAATAGTTGCTATAGAAACAGAAAATGCTTGTTATATTATAATACATTAAAAATGTCTTCACAGTTGTTTTCTTTGTTTGTTTTTTTAAAATGCTACAAGTATTTTCTCATAGTAGAGAACTGATTTATTAAAACACACACACGTACTGTAGGATATTGCTTGATCTGCAATTTTAATAAGTAGGATACACTTTTAATTGCCAACTGGAGGGTTGATCTGATAGATCACACCAGGGATAACAGGACAAAGGTAAAATACTAGTGTAGCCTAAGTGGGTCTAATCAGATGAGTCACCTAACTGGTCAGTAAAACTAGCCCTCCACCGGTAATTGGAGTCATTAGATGGTGAAGGTATTAAGTTAGGTGCGGAGAGGGGAGAGGGGAGAATTCCCAATAATATGCAACAAGCCACTCTGAAATAGTGCATGCATAGACCTGGCAGAGGTACTAGAAATAGCTACCAGCTGATCGTTGCACTTAGGTCTTTTAGGTGAAATGGGTGAAAAAATCCCTATAGATGTACTGTAGCTATTACTGGCAGCTGGGCTGAAAATGCTGGTCTACGAGCATACTGTATTAAGACGCTGTAAATGAGCTTTGTCAAAAGTGAGTACTCAGATCCCAGAAATAACTGAATAGTTTGTGTCATGGGAGAGCAGGACTAACACACCGGGGATCCACGCGCCAGGCAAACTAGAGTTCATAACAATGAATTTATTGGAAAATAATATCCAGAACTGTTCACGTACATAAAACACACACTCCCAACTGGGGTAACTGGGGAACACCCTGCAGGCCTAGGCGCAGGGACCTCTGGGAAGAGATTTCCCCGTTCTGCTCCCACGCCGTGTTCAGCAGGCACAGCTATCAGAGACCTCAACCGGCACACCGGGAACCCAGAACTCTGGAACCCCTAACTGCCACTGGCTCTGGCTGCCACTGGCTCTGGCTGGAACTGGCTCTGGCTGGAACTGGCTCTGGCTGGAACTGGCTCTGGCTGCCACTGGCTCTGGCTGGAACTGGCTCTGGCTGCCACTGGCTCTGGCTGCCACTGGCTCTGGCTGCCACTGGCTCTGGCTGCCACTGGCTCTGGCTGCCACTGGCTCTGGCTGGAACTGGCTCTGGCTGGAACTAGCTCTGGCTGGAACTTGCTCTGGCTGGAATTTACTCTGGCTGGAACTGGCTGGAACTGGCTCTGGCTGGAACTGGCTCTGGCTGGAACTTGCTCTGGCTGGAATTTACTCTGGCTGGAACTGGCTCTGGCTGGAACTAGCTCTGGCTGGAACTGGCTCTGGCTGGAACTAGCTCTTGCTGGAACTTGCTCTGGCTGGAATTTACTCTGGCTGGAACCAGCTGGAACTGGCCCTGGCTTGAACTAGCTCTGGAATCCCTACTAGAACTATCTAACAGGTGTCTCCCTCTCACCTTCTATACCCCATGCCACAACATGGATACATTAAGGAAGGGTAAAGGCCAGTTGCCTTTAATATGACCCAGTACCTGATTGGTGGGTGAAAATGCTACATAGCTTTGGTTACACAAAACGGATTACATTGAAAGGTCACAGACAACTTGCAACATTTCTCCTGAGCAGAGTTAACCCCTGGTCCCTGAAGAGCTGGAACCAGGCTACACAACGCAGAAGGAGCTACAGATCAGAACCAACGCTAATACCATCCTAACCCCTGTCACTAGATTCAAATACCTGGGCATATGGTTTGACTCCCATTTAACATTTGGGATGCACATTGATACCCTGACAACCAAGACCTATGCCAAACTAGGGGTACTTTACAGGAACAAATCCTCCCTAAGCCCGCTGGTCAGAAAGCGCATCGCACAGCAGATGCTAATGCCAATTATAGACTATGGGGACAACTGAGGCACGGAGCGCACAGTAACCTGACTTCCCGGCACTGAGCTTACAATCACCATAGCAACATCAACAACGCTGGCCAGCCAATGGGTGCGCACCGTCCTGGATGACCCGTGACGTCACGATGACGATCGCGCATCCAATCTGCTATCAGCCCGTGTAGCCACGCCCTGAAGTGACGTCGTCAGCCGCCACAGCCTGAGTATGGAGAATGGACGCCCTGAAACCACGCCTCCTGGTGACGTGGACACAGAGAGGGTTAAAGCGCTGCCTGCAGCAGAGACGCAGTTCCAGGATCCTGACGTGAGATAGACTTGCATTCTTTGCTTTAAGCTTGTGCCAAACCGGTGTCTTGTTTGTGCCTTACCCAATAGTGTCAGCTTACCCTGATTCCTTCCCTCCATATGAGCTGGGGTTGCGCACTCGCCTGTATTATAGTGCTGTATATACATTGTCCTGGTGGCTGAAACACATTGATCTGATACATTATATGTGGTTGCAACAGTCTGTTCTTTATGTAGTGTAGCCATGCTGTAAAATGGCATACAGTTCTCTCTCATGTTGGCAGTAAACCTGGTAAGTTGCAGGTTTGCCAGTATCAATCATGGAGGTTTGCCCTCACACCCTGGTGAGGTGTCATATGTATTCAAGGGGAGTGGTAACATGCTCTGAGTCCACCGTTAGTGACATCAGAGATGTGCCTGTTCCTGAGGTATATAAGGCACAGCACTGGCCAACATTAGGTGTTCTACATGACTAGGTTCCAGTTGGAGGTCAAGGAGCCTACTTGTGCGCTAACTAGTGGGGCAGTCCTAGTTCAAGAGCCGCAGCATTAAGGCTACCTGAGCTTACACTGTGTCAATGGACCTGGCACAGGTGGTGATCTCCCTGAGGGGAGAGGTGATCCAACTCCATTGGGAGGGCAGACCTTTTGAAGGGAAAGTACATCACAAGATGAGCGGCTGAGCTGCAAACTGCGAGGGGCAGTCTGCCTAACCATCAATAAAGATGCCCTGTTTCAAGACAACCCCACTGTGTGAGTGTGAAGTTATTCTCCAGTGGAAGGCACCACCAAGAAGGAGTTCCTCATCAGGACCATCTCCATGCGGACGCAGAGACCTGATGAGGTGGAGGCGCTGCACTGTATGTAGGTAGGACTTGCTCAAACACTACCTCAGCTGCCTGTCTGGGTTGGCATTCCCCACACAACATCATGCGGGAGACACAGGAGTCCTGTTGCCAACAGGTGCACCACCAGACAAGACCATGTAATGGGGACTGGTTAGACCACATGGGCCAATGTGAGATTGGGTGGGTCAGCCAGGCCAGAAAATCCGTTACAGTAGTCTGACTTGGTAGACATTATAGGTGTGGTTTTGCTTGGGCTTATCGCTATATGCAGTACTGGTTGCAGCAGTTCACTATCTCTTTGTTTTTAGGAGGCTCTAGTTCAGGGTGAGGGAAAAACCAGTGATCCCCCAGATCATTGGGAACGGGTCTGAAGAAGGGGTTTACCCCTGAAAGGTTGCCCCCCCTCTTTTCCCTTGATTTCATTGCCCTTGATGTCTTTCACCCCACCCTCCCCCTCTCCTTCCCTTCCTTCCCTTACCCCATGTGCTCCGCTATTATTGATCGCTTGTAGATATCGCTTAGTGTTTGAGAGTATTCCATATTAGTGGCTCTGTGTGCGTATGTCTATTATGTGTTTTCAAATTAAATTCCTGTTTGCTTATCTTTAGACCACGGTGTTCTAACTGAGTGCTGGGAACTGTTCCAATTGTTATAGCTATTCTGGAGGGTTTAGGGGCCCTCCCTGTTCCCGCTGCACCAACATTTCAATGTATTAGGATCTCATTATCCTTATTGAGTGCTGTCTAATATTATATAACTTACCTCGGCTTCCAGCGACGCATCGTCATGGTAACCCGGCATCAAATGATGGTGCGGGGTCATGTGACAGCGCATTGCCATGGCAATGTGATGTCACATGACCCCACTGCATCATTTGATGCTGGAGCCGAGCAGGGGGGTGCGGGGGGGCACGAGCAGGGGAGGAGAGCAGGCAGGTGAACACAGGGGGAAAAGATTGCGCATCCCTGTTCCATACAGTAATAAACGATAAGTGAATATAGCTACGTAAAAAAGAATAGATTTGGGAATCTTATTTTTAAAGGGTTAATAAATATGTACAGTATAGATTTTTCTCTGTCAACATTATAGTAAATCTGTTTTTGCTAAAAAAAAAATCATACAAAGAAGTACAATGCAGCCGCCCCCTGTTTGGACCACATGTTTCCTAAGACGACTGCTCTGACTTTTATTACATTTGGCAAAACAAACATGCCTAACTCTCTCCAGAGCTTCCAAGTTGCCGTCTGACACAATTGATGCATCAAAAGTTCTAAGCTTCTGAGAACGGGGGTTTAAGCCGAGAGCCTGAAACTACGCATGAAAAAGCTTGAACGCAAATTACCTTCTACACAGTGTGCTGACATTTTTCTGGGGAAAAGATGATTGACGTAAGACAAGGGCAATTACTGTATTAATATTTTTATTCCTTCTAAACATTTCTAGGATAGTGGATTCAGAAAATGTGGAACTCCTTAAATGGGGATTGTGTCTAAAAATACTATAGTGGTACAAAGATTCTGTATGTCACTTTTTCTGTATTATTATTATTTATTTTATAATATTGCAAGATCATTTTAGATTCATTATTTCTAAAGGATTATTAGATAATTAAGAAAAATATTATGGTGAAATGAAAGCAAAATATCTATTACCGATTTGTTTCCGTGGAACCAACAGCTTAGTTCCTTGGGACCCCATAGCTTCCTTCCTTGCGACCCCACAGCTTCCTTCCTTGGGACCCCACAGCTTCCTTCCTTGGGACCCCACAGCTTCCTTCCATGCGACCCCACAGCTTCCTTCCTTGCGACCCCACAGCTTCCTTCCTTGGGACCCCACAGCTTCCTTCCTTGGGACCCCACAGCTTCCTTCCTTGGGACCCCACAGCTTCCTTCCTTGGGACCCCACAGCTTCCTTCCTTGGGGACCCCACAGCTTCCTTCCTTGGGACCCCACAGCTTCCTTCCTTGGGGACCCCACAGCTTCCTTCCTTGGGACCCCACAGCTTCCTTCCTTGGGACCCCACAGCTTCCTTCCTTGCGACCCCACAGCTTCCTTCCTTGGGACCCCACAGCTTCCTTCCTTGGGATCCCACAGCTTCCTTCCTTGGGACCCCACAGCTTCCTTCCTTGGGGACCCCACAGCTTCCTTCCTTGGGACCCCACAGCTTCCTTCCTTGGGACCCCACAGCTTCCTTCCTTGGGACCCCACAGCTTCCTTCCTTGGGGACCCCACAGCTTCCTTCCTTGGGACCCCACAGCTTCCTTCCTTGGGGACCCCACAGCTTCCTTCCTTGGGGACCCCACAGCTTTTTTCCTTGGGACCCCACAGCTTCCTTCCTTGCGACCCCATAGCTTCCTTCCTTGGGACCCCACAGCTTCCTTCCTTGGGATCCCACAGCTTCCTTCCTTGGGGACCCCACAGCTTCCTTCCTTGGGACCCCACAGCTTTCTTCCTTGGGACCCCACAGCTTCCTTCCTTGGGACCCCACAGCTTCCTTCCTTGGGACCCCACAGCTTCCTTCCTTGGGACCCCACAGCTTCCTTCCTTGGGACCCCACAGCCTCCTTCCTTGGGGACCCCACAGCTTCCTTCCTTGGGACCCCACAGCTTCCTTCCTTGCGACCCCATAGCTTCCTTCCTTGCGACCCCACAGCTTCCTTCCTTGGGACCCCACAGCTTCCTTCCTTGGGGACCCCACAGCTTCCTTCCTTGGGACCCCACAGCTTCCTTCCTTGGGGACCCCACAGCTTCCTTCCTTGGGACCCCACAGCTTCCTTCCTTGGGGACCCCACAGCTTCCTTCCTTGGGACCCCACAGCTTCCTGCCTTGGGACCCCACAGCTTCCTGCCTTGGCACCGCACAGCTTCCTTCCTTGGGACCCCACAGCTTCCTTCCTTGGGGACCCCACAGCTTCCTTCCTTGCGACCCCACAGCTTCCTTCCTTGGGACACCACAGCTTCCTTCCTTGGGACCCCACAGCTTCCTTCCTTGGGACCCCACAGCTTCCTTCCTTGGGGACCCCACAGCTTCCTTCCTTGGGACCCCACAGCTTCCTTCCTTGGGGACCCCACAGCTTCCTTCCTTGGGACCCCACAGCTTCCTTCCTTGGGACCCCACAGCTTCCTTCCTTGCGACCCCACAGCTTCCTTCCTTGGGACCCCACAGCTTCCTTCCTTGGGATCCCACAGCTTCCTTCCTTGGGAGCCCACAGCTTCCTTCCTTGGGACCCCACAGCTTCCTTCCTTGGGATCCCACAGCTTCCTTCCTTCGGACCTCACAGCTTCCTTCCTTGGGACCCCACAGCTTCCTTCCTTGGGACCCCACAGCCTCCTTCCTTGGGGACCCCACAGCTTCCTTCCTTGGGACCCCACAGCTTCCTTCCTTGCGACCCCATAGCTTCCTTCCTTGCGACCCCACAGCTTCCTTCCTTGGGACCCCACAGCTTCCTTCCTTGGGGACCCCACAGCTTCCTTCCTTGGGACCCCACAGCTTCCTTCCTTGGGGACCCCACAGCTTCCTTCCTTGGGACCCCACAGCTTCCTTCCTTGGGGACCCCACAGCTTCCTTCCTTGGGACCCCACAGCTTCCTGCCTTGGGACCCCACAGCTTCCTGCCTTGGCACCGCACAGCTTCCTTTCTTGGGACCCCACAGCTTCCTTCCTTGGGACCCCACAGCTTCCTTCCTTGGGACCCCACAGCTTCCTTCCTTGGGACCCCAAAGCTTCCTTCCTTGGGACCCCACAGCTTCCTGCCTTGGGACCCCACAGCTTCCTTCCTTGGGATCCCACAGCTTCCTTCCTTCGGACCTCACAGCTTCCTTCCTTGGGATCCCACAGCTTCCTTCCTTGGGACCTAACAGCTTCCTTCCTTGGGACCCCACAGCTTCCTTCCTTGGGACCCCACAGCTTCCTTCCTTGGGATCCCACAGCTTCCTTCCTTCGGACCTCACAGCTTCCTTCCTTGGGACCCCACAGCTTCCTTCCTTGGGACCCCACAGCTTCCTTCCTTTTGGACCTCACAGCTTCCTTCCTTGGGATCCCACAGCTTCCTTCCTTGGGATCCCACAGCTTCCTTCCTTGGGATCCCACAGCTTCCTTCCTTGGGACCCCACAGCTTCCTTCCTTGGGACCTAACAGCTTCCTTCCTTGGGATCCCACAGCTTCCTTCCTTGGGATCCCACAGCTTCCTTCCTTGGGACCCCACAGCTTCCTTCCTTGGGACCTAACAGCTTCCTTCCTTGGGATCCCACAGCTTCTTTCCTTGGGGACCCCACAGCTTCCTTCCTTGCGACCCCACAGCTTCCTTCCTTGGGACCCCACAGCTTCCTTCCTTGGGACCCCACAGCTTCCTTCCTTGGGACCCCACAGCTTCCTTCCTTGGGACCCCACAGCTTCCTTCCTTGGGGACCCCACAGCTTCCTTCCTTGGGACCCCACAGCTTCCTTCCTTGGGGACCCCACAGCTTCCTTCCTTGGGACCCCACAGCTTCCTTCCTTGGGACCCCACAGCTTCCTTCCTTGCGACCCCACAGCTTCCTTCCTTGGGACCCCACAGCTTCCTTCCTTGGGATCCCACAGCTTCCTTCCTTGGGAGCCCACAGCTTCCTTCCTTGGGACCCCACAGCTTCCTTCCTTGGGATCCCACAGCTTCCTTCCTTCGGACCTCACAGCTTCCTTCCTTGGGACCCCACAGCTTCCTTCCTTGGGACCCCACAGCCTCCTTCCTTGGGGACCCCACAGCTTCCTTCCTTGGGACCCCACAGCTTCCTTCCTTGCGACCCCATAGCTTCCTTCCTTGCGACCCCACAGCTTCCTTCCTTGGGACCCCACAGCTTCCTTCCTTGGGGACCCCACAGCTTCCTTCCTTGGGACCCCACAGCTTCCTTCCTTGGGGACCCCACAGCTTCCTTCCTTGGGACCCCACAGCTTCCTTCCTTGGGGACCCCACAGCTTCCTTCCTTGGGACCCCACAGCTTCCTGCCTTGGGACCCCACAGCTTCCTGCCTTGGCACCGCACAGCTTCCTTCCTTGGGACCCCACAGCTTCCTTCCTTGGGACCCCACAGCTTCCTTCCTTGGGACCCCACAGCTTCCTTCCTTGGGACCCCAAAGCTTCCTTCCTTGGGACCCCACAGCTTCCTGCCTTGGGACCCCACAGCTTCCTTCCTTGGGATCCCACAGCTTCCTTCCTTCGGACCTCACAGCTTCCTTCCTTGGGGACCCCACAGCTTCCTTCCTTGGGACCTAACAGCTTCCTTCCTTGGGACCCCACAGCTTCCTTCCTTGGGACCCCACAGCTTCCTTCCTTGGGATCCCACAGCTTCCTTCCTTCGGACCTCACAGCTTCCTTCCTTGGGACCCCACAGCTTCCTTCCTTGGGATCCCACAGCTTCCTTCCTTGGGATCCCACAGCTTCCTTCCTTGGGACCCCACAGCTTCCTTCCTTGGGACCTAACAGCTTCCTTCCTTGGGATCCCACAGCTTCCTTCCTTGGGATCCCACAGCTTCCTTCCTTGGGATCCCACAGCTTCCTTCCTTGGGAGCCCACAGCTTCCTTCCTTGGGACCCCACAGCTTCCTTCCTTGGGATCCCACAGCTTCCTTCCTTCGGACCTCACAGCTTCCTTCCTTGGGACCCCACAGCTTCCTTCCTTGGGACCCCACAGCCTCCTTCCTTGGGGACCCCACAGCTTCCTTCCTTGGGACCCCACAGCTTCCTTCCTTGCGACCCCATAGCTTCCTTCCTTGCGACCCCACAGCTTCCTTCCTTGGGACCCCACAGCTTCCTTCCTTGGGGACCCCACAGCTTCCTTCCTTGGGACCCCACAGCTTCCTTCCTTGGGGACCCCACAGCTTCCTTCCTTGGGACCCCACAGCTTCCTTCCTTGGGGACCCCACAGCTTCCTTCCTTGGGACCCCACAGCTTCCTGCCTTGGGACCCCACAGCTTCCTGCCTTGGCACCGCACAGCTTCCTTTCTTGGGACCCCACAGCTTCCTTCCTTGGGACCCCACAGCTTCCTTCCTTGGGACCCCACAGCTTCCTTCCTTGGGACCCCAAAGCTTCCTTCCTTGGGACCCCACAGCTTCCTGCCTTGGGACCCCACAGCTTCCTTCCTTGGGATCCCACAGCTTCCTTCCTTCGGACCTCACAGCTTCCTTCCTTGGGATCCCACAGCTTCCTTCCTTGGGACCTAACAGCTTCCTTCCTTGGGACCCCACAGCTTCCTTCCTTGGGACCCCACAGCTTCCTTCCTTGGGATCCCACAGCTTCCTTCCTTCGGACCTCACAGCTTCCTTCCTTGGGACCCCACAGCTTCCTTCCTTGGGACCCCACAGCTTCCTTCCTTTTGGACCTCACAGCTTCCTTCCTTGGGATCCCACAGCTTCCTTCCTTGGGATCCCACAGCTTCCTTCCTTGGGATCCCACAGCTTCCTTCCTTGGGACCCCACAGCTTCCTTCCTTGGGACCTAACAGCTTCCTTCCTTGGGATCCCACAGCTTCCTTCCTTGGGATCCCACAGCTTCCTTCCTTGGGACCCCACAGCTTCCTTCCTTGGGACCTAACAGCTTCCTTCCTTGGGATCCCACAGCTTCCTTCCTTGGGGACCCTACAGCTTCCTTCCTTGCGACCCCACAGCTTCCTTCCTTGGGACCCCACAGCTTCCTTCCTTGGGACCCCACAGCTTCCTTCCTTGGGACCCCACAGCTTCCTTCCTTGGGACCCCACAGCTTCCTTCCTTGGGGACCCCACAGCTTCCTTCCTTGGGACCCCACAGCTTCCTTCCTTGGGGACCCCACAGCTTCCTTCCTTGGGACCCCACAGCTTCCTTCCTTGGGACCCCACAGCTTCCTTCCTTGCGACCCCACAGCTTCCTTCCTTGGGACCCCACAGCTTCCTTCCTTGGGATCCCACAGCTTCCTTCCTTGGGAGCCCACAGCTTCCTTCCTTGGGACCCCACAGCTTCCTTCCTTGGGATCCCACAGCTTCCTTCCTTCGGACCTCACAGCTTCCTTCCTTGGGACCCCACAGCTTCCTTCCTTGGGACCCCACAGCCTCCTTCCTTGGGGACCCCACAGCTTCCTTCCTTGGGACCCCACAGCTTCCTTCCTTGCGACCCCATAGCTTCCTTCCTTGCGACCCCACAGCTTCCTTCCTTGGGACCCCACAGCTTCCTTCCTTGGGGACCCCACAGCTTCCTTCCTTGGGACCCCACAGCTTCCTTCCTTGGGGACCCCACAGCTTCCTTCCTTGGGACCCCACAGCTTCCTTCCTTGGGGACCCCACAGCTTCCTTCCTTGGGACCCCACAGCTTCCTGCCTTGGGACCCCACAGCTTCCTGCCTTGGCACCGCACAGCTTCCTTCCTTGGGACCCCACAGCTTCCTTCCTTGGGACCCCACAGCTTCCTTCCTTGGGACCCCACAGCTTCCTTCCTTGGGACCCCAAAGCTTCCTTCCTTGGGACCCCACAGCTTCCTGCCTTGGGACCCCACAGCTTCCTTCCTTGGGATCCCACAGCTTCCTTCCTTCGGACCTCACAGCTTCCTTCCTTGGGGACCCCACAGCTTCCTTCCTTGGGACCTAACAGCTTCCTTCCTTGGGACCCCACAGCTTCCTTCCTTGGGACCCCACAGCTTCCTTCCTTGGGATCCCACAGCTTCCTTCCTTCGGACCTCACAGCTTCCTTCCTTGGGACCCCACAGCTTCCTTCCTTGGGATCCCACAGCTTCCTTCCTTGGGATCCCACAGCTTCCTTCCTTGGGACCCCACAGCTTCCTTCCTTGGGACCTAACAGCTTCCTTCCTTGGGATCCCACAGCTTCCTTCCTTGGGATCCCACAGCTTCCTTCCTTGGGATCCCACAGCTTCCTTCCTTGGGACCCCACCGTTCTCTGTTCAGAGACTCATCACTTAGGACATTTATTGGTCAGTTTGTTCTCTTGTAGTAAGCACAAATAATGTGTTCTCTCCTGATACTGACTCTTTCCAATTTGTTCATTTAGCTGAACATATTCCAACATATGTGTTTTTTTATTATATAACTTTTGTATTTCTGAATATTGATACTGTAATTGTATTGTTATATTAGCATCAAACTGTATTTACAGTGTTGCATTTTATTTTGTCACTATGTATAGGCGCTTATCACATGGTAGAGTTGAGCATAAACATAGTTATCATCTTTCCCATTTGCTGTTCTCCGTGGTAATAACAGCTGATTGTCTCTACCGGAGTTGTCTGTTGCTTAGCGCCTTGTGGTATTTAAACCCACATTTTCAGTCGTCCAATCACCCCTGATGAAGTCATTCACGTGACGAAGCGCGTTGGGATGTAGACTGACACTCACCAATCATTGAAACGGAGGCGGAGACCAGTGCGAGAGGCAGATTTGACAGCAACAGTGAATGCTGCTCTGGACGCGAGCCGCTGGCGGGTTTGCTCTGGCTGAAGACACTGTGGAACCAGCTGGATGGTCCTACACCATTTCTCATGGCCACTCCTTGGGGTAACCTTTGGCTGTAGTCCATGGTCTGCCTCTGACGCGCCGGTACCGGAACCGCTTTCCGCTTCATACCGGTGACATCGCTCTAAAAGAGATTTTCTCTTACATGCAAGGTTTTATTCTCCCCTTGTGAGTGCAAGTCCTTGTGACCCTCTTTTTAACATGTATTACATTGTTTTATTGAGTTATGCTATGGAGCTTGCGCTTCTTTTTCTTTTCTTTGTTCTTTATATATATTTCGATATGGCTAAGTAATAAAGAATAGATTTGGGAATCTATTTTTTAAGGGTTAATAAATATTTGATATTTTCTGTCCACATTATAGTTTGTAAATCTTTTTTTGCTAAAAAGAAATCATACAATGAAGTTTAATGCAGCCGCCCCCTGTTTGGACCACATGTTTCCTAAGACGACTGCTCTGACTTTTATTACATTTGGCAAAACAAACATGCCTAACTCTCTCCAGAGCTTCCAAGTTGCCGTCTGACACAATTGATGCATCAAACGTTCTAAGCTTCTGAGAACGGGGGTTTAAGCCGAGAGCCGAAACTACGCATGAAAAAGCTTGAACGCAAATTACCTTATACACAGGGGGCTGACATTTTTCTGGGGAAAAGATGATTGACGTAAGACAAGGGCAATTACTGTATTAATATTTTTATTCCTTCTAAACATTTCTAGGATAGTGGATTCAGAAAATGTGGAACTCATTAAATGGGGATTGTGTCTAAAAATACTATAGTGGTACAAAGATTCTGTATGTCACTTTTTCTGTATTATTATTATTTATTTTATAATATTGCAAGATCATTTTAGATTCATTATTTCTAAAGGATTATTAGATAATTAAGAAAAATATTATGGCGACATGAAAGCAAAATATCTATTACCGATTTGTTTCCGTGGAACCCACAGCTTCCTTCCTTGGGACCCCACAGCTTCCTTCCTTGGGACCCCACAGCTTCCTTCCTTACGACCCCACAGCTTCCTTCCTTGCGACCCCACAGCTTCCTTCCTTGGGACCCCACAGCTTCCTTCCTTGGGACCCCACAGCTTCCTTCCTTGGGACCCCACAGCTTCCTTCCTTGGGACCCCACAGCTTCCTTCCTTGGGACCCCACAGCTTCCTTCCTTGGGACCCCACAGCTTCCTTCCTTGCGACCCCACAGCTTCCTTCCTTGGGACCCCACAGCTTCCTTCCTTGGGGACCCCACAGCTTCCTTCCTTGGGGACCCCACAGCTTCCTTCCTTGGGACCCCACAGCTTCCTTCCTTGGGACCCCACAGCTTCCTGCCTTGGCACCGCACAGCTTCCTTCCTTGGGACCCCACAGCTTCCTTCCTTGGGACCCCACAGCTTCCTTCCTTGCGACCCCATAGCTTCCTTCCTTGGGACCCCACAGCTTCCTTCCTTGGGACCCCACAGCTTCCTTCCTTGGGACCCCACAGCTTCCTTCCTTGCGACCCCACAGCTTCCTTCCTTGGGACCCCACAGCTTCCTTCCTTGGGGACCCCACAGCTTTCTTCCTTGGGACCCCACAGCTTCCTTCCTTGGGACCCCACAGCTTCCTTCCTTGGGACCCCAAATCTTCCTTCCTTGGGACCCCACAGCTTCCTGCATTGGGACCCCACAGCTTCCTGCCTTGGGACCCCACAGCTTCCTGCCTTGGGACCCCACAGCTTCCTTCCTTGGCACCGCACAGCTTCCTGCCTTGGCACCGCACAGCTTCCTGCCTTGGGACCCCACAGCTTCCTGCCTTGGGACCCCACAGCTTCCTGCCTTGGGACCCCACAGCTTCCTGCCTTGGGACCCCACAGCTTCCTGCCTTGGGACCCCACAGCTTCCTGCGTTGGGACCCCACAGCTTCCGTTGGTCAGTTTGTTCTCTTGTAGTAAGCACAAATAATGTGTTCTCTCCTGATACTGACTCTTTCCAATTTGTTCACTTAGCTGAACATATTCCAACATATGTGTTTTTTTATTATATAACTTTTGTATTTCTGAATATTGATACTGTAATTGTATTGTTATATTAGCATCAAACTGTATTTACAGTGTTGCATTTTATTTTGTCACTATATATAGGTGCTTATCACATGGTACAGTTGAGCATAAACATAGTTATCATCTTTCCCATTGCATCACAATTCGATCACATGAATATGCTGTTCTCCGTGGTAATAACAGCTGATTGTCTCTACCGGAGTTGTCTGTTGCTTAGCGCCTTGGGGTATTTAAACCCACATATTCAGTCATCCAATCACCCCCTGATGAAGTGACTCACGTGACGAAACACATTGGGACGTAGACTGATGCTCACCAATCATTGAAACGGAGGCGGAGGCCAGTGCGAGAGGCAGATTTGACTGAAGCTGTGAAAGCAGCTCTGGACGCAAGCCGCTGGCGGGTTTGCTCGGGCTGAGGAAACTGTGGAACCAGACAGATGGCCCAACACCATTTCTGAAGGCCTCTCCTTGGGGTAACCTTTGGCTGTGGTCCGTGGTCTGCCTCTGATGCGCCGGTACCGGAACCGCTTCCCGCTTCATACCGGTGACGTCGCTCTAAAAGAGATTTTCTCTTACATGCAAGGTTTTATTCTCCCCTTGTGAGTGCAAGTCCTTGTGACCCTCTTTTTAACATGTATTACATTGTTTTATTGAGTTATGCTATGGGGCTTGCGCTTCTTTTTCTTTTCTTTGTTCTTTATATATTTCGATATGGCTAAGTAATAAAGAATAGATTTGGGAATCTATTTTTTAAGGGTTAATAAATACTTGATTTTTTCTGTCCACATTATAGTTTGTAAATCTGTTTTTGCTAAAAAAAAAAAAAAAAAAATCATACAAAGAAGTTTAATGCAGCCGCCCCGTTTTTGGACCACTTGTTTCCTAAGACGACTGCTCTAACTTTTATTAAATTTGGCAAAACAAACATGCCTAACTCGCTCCAGAGCTTCCAAGTTGCCGTCTGACACAATTGATGCATCAAACGTTCTAAGCTTCTGAGAACGGGGGTTTAACCCGACAGCCGAACTACGCATGAAAAAGCTTGAACGCAAATTACCTTCTACACAGGGGGAAGGGTAAGAGTAAAGACACTGACTGGCACTGAGTGTGAGGCGGGGGAACCTGGGAGAAGGAGCGGCTCAGTGAGTAAAGACACTGACTGGCACTGAGTGTGAAGCAGGGGAGCCTGGGAGAAGGAGCGGCTCAGTGAGTAAAGACACTGACTGGTACTGAGTGTGAAGCAGGGGAACCTGGGAGAAGGAGCGGCTCAGTGAGTAAAGACACTGACTGGCACTGAGTGTGAGGCGGGGGAACCTGGGAGAAGGAGCGGCTCAGTGAGTAAAGACACTGACTGGCACTGAGTGTGAAGCAGGGGAGCCTGGGAGAAGGAGCGGCTCAGTGAGTAAAGACACTGACTGGCAATGAGTGTGAAGCAGGGGATCCTGGGAGAGGGAGCGGCTCAGTGAGTAAAGACACTGACCGGCACTGAGTGTGATGCAGGGGAACTTGGGAGAAGGAGCGGCTCAGTGAGTAAAGACACTGACTGGCACTGAGTGTGAAGCAGGGGAACCTGGGAGAAGGAGCGGCTCAGTGAGTAAAGACACTGACTGGCACTGAGTGTGAAGCAGGGGAACCTGGGAGAAGGAGCGGCTCAGTGAGTAAAGACACTGACTGGCACTGAGTGTGAAGCAGGGGATCCTGGGAGAAGGAGCGGCTCAGTGAGTAACGACACTGACTGGCACTGAGTGTGAAGCAGGGGATCCTGGGAGAGGGAGCGGCTCAGTGAGTAAAGACACTGATTGGCACTGAGTGTGAAGCAGGGGAACCTGGGAGAAGGAGCGGCTCAGTGAGTAAAGACACTGACTGGCACTGAGTGTGAAGCAGGGGAACCTGGGAGAAGGAGCGGCTCAGTGAGTAAAGACACTGACTGGCACTGAGTGTGAAGCAGGGGAACCTGGGAGAAGCAGCTCAGTGAGTAAAGACACTGACTGGCACTGAGTGTGAAGCAGGGGAGCCTGGTTCAATTCCTTGTGCTCAGCTTCTTGTGACCTTGGGCAGTCACTATCTCCCTGTGCCTCAGGCACCAAAAAAATAGATTGTAAGCTCCACGGGGCAGGGATCAGTGCCTACAAAATGTCTCTGTAAAGTGCTACGTAAAACTAGCCAAGCTGTACAAGAACATGCTATTATTATTATTATTCCTGTCTCGCCCTAAACAATAAATAAACCTTATTTAAACTAGGAATTAAATTAGAGGTGCACACGCCAGCACAATTACAGTGTGAGTCATGGTATAAAAAACATGGTGTAAAAGACAGTTACACCCCAGAGGAGGGCCTCATGAAACCCCTACCCCCGACTGAAATGCCCCCCTGGTGAATCTGAACCCGGGGCGGGTTTGGGGCACCGAGCCGGGATCGCTGACGATGCTGGTGCCTCGGTCATCTCTTCTGTTACTTTCCATTTCTGTATTAGGACACACCCACATGGACGGCATGTCACGTGTCTCCGCAGGTTTAGCTGCGCATGCGTCAGCACACATTCACAAGATTCCCTTTCTGACTTGCTTTTCTATTAGTACACACAAAACACCCCCTACTAAACCGCTCAACCCCCATCATGCATACTGTAAAGTAAAAGATCAGCTCTGGTGCATTGTGGCCATTACGGCACTATTATCTGTGCCACCTTGTGCCCATTACAGCACTATTATCTGTGCTACATTGTGCCCATTACAGCACTATTATCTGTGCCACATTGTGCCCATTACGGCACTATTATCTGTGCCACATTGTGCCCATTACAGCACTATTATCTGTGCTACATTGTGCCCTTTACAGCACTATTATCTGTGTTACATTGTGTCCATTACAGCACTATTATCTGTGCCACATTGTGCCTATTACAGCACTATAATCTGTGCTACATTGTGCCCATTACAGCACTATTATCTGTGCCACATTGTGCCCATTACGGCACTATTATCTGTGCCACATTGTGCCCATTACAGCACTATTATCTGTGCTACATTGTGCCCATTACGGCACTATTATCTGTGCCACATTGTGCCCATTACAGCACTATTATCTGTGCCACATTGTGGCCATTACGGCACTATTATCTGTGCCACATTGTGCCCATTACAGCACTATTATCTGTGCTACATTGTGCCCATTACAGCACTATTATCTGTGCCACATTGTGCCCATTACAGCACTATTATCTGTGCTACATTGTGCCCTTTACAGCACTATTATCTGTGCTACATTGTGTCCATTACAGCACTATTATCTGTGCCACATTGTGCCCGTTACAGCACTATTATCTGTGCCACATTGTGCCCATTACAGCACTATTATCTGTGCTACATTGTGCCCGTTACGGCACTATTATCTGTGCCACATTGTGCCCATTACAGCACTATTATCTGTGCTACATTGTGTCCGTTACAGCACTATTATCTGTGCCACATTGTGCCCATTACAGCACTATTATCTGTGCCACATTGTGCCCGTTACAGCACTATTATCTGTGCTATATTGTGCCCATTACAGCACTATTACCTGTGCTACATTGTGCCCGTTACAGCACTATTATCTGTGCTACATTGTGCCCATTACAGCACTATTATCTGTGCCACATTGTGCCCGTTACAGCACTATTATCTGTGCCACATTGTGCCCATTACAGCACTATTATCTGTGCCACATTGTGCCCATTACAGCACTATTATCTGTGCCACATTGTGCCCATTACAGCACTATTATCTGTGCCACATTGTGCCCATTACGGCACTATTATCTGTGCCACATTGTGCCCATTACAGCACTATTATCTGTGCCACATTGTGCCCATTACAGCACTATTATCTGTGCCACATTGTGCCCATTACAGCACTATTATCTGTGCTACATTGTGCCCGTTACAGCTCTATTATCTGTGCCACATTGTGCCCATTACAGCACTATTATCTGTGCCACATTGTGCCCGTTACAGCACTATTATCTGTGCTACATTGTGCCCATTACAGCACTATTATCTGTGCCACATTGTGCCCATTACAGCACTATTATCTGTGCCACATTGTGCCCATTACAGCACTATTATCTGTGCCACATTGTGCCCATTACAGCACTATTATCTGTGCCACATTGTGCCCATTACAGCACTATTATCTGTGCCACATTGTGCCCATTACAGCACTATTATCTGTGCCACATTGTGCCCATTACAGCACTATTATCTGTGCCACATTGTGCCCATTACAGCACTATTATCTGTGCCACATTGTGCCCATTACAGCACTATTATCTGTGCCACATTGTGCCCATTACAGCACTATTATCTGTGCCACATTGTGCCCATTACAGCACTATTATCTGTGCTACATACAGTATATTGAGAATATGATCTTTGCTTAGTATTGTGTTTCTTTGGGGACGGGCGGGGCAGCTGCAGTGTGTGTCACTAATTAATCAGCATTGATTACAGAACTCATCCTGTTAATGACACAGGGAGTGAGCTTGCCTAACGATGATGACTCAGGCATTAATTAGGGTGTTGGTGCAAACACAGTAAGTAAAGAAGAGTGCTAAATAAATAAAGAGAAGCAGCATTACCGATGTACCGTAGCAAGACGTACTGATTTCTGCACAGTGCCGGAGGATCACCGCCGCGGTGGATAAATAAAGATATACATCCGATCTGGAAGCATGGGCCGCCGCCGCAGCGCGATCTCCGGAGGCGCGGCTTTAAGCTTTCTCAGCCCAGGAGACGGTAAGTCTGGCTACATCTGTAGCATTAGAAACATCAAACCTTCCAAATAAACACCTCCCCCCTGCGCTGCCCTTTTCCTGGTCCCAATACTCGAAAACCCCACACACTGGTACACTGTGATTCACATTTAATAAAATATATCTGAACATATGACTCTAAAATCAAAAACGGGTGTGTCACGATGATTGGTATGAACAATAATGTATCAAACTAGGATACATATGTAATGGGAAAAATGAAATAAAAGGACACAGAGGTGTTATTTAATGGATGGATGTTCCCATACAGAAAATAGGAAGGGTGACTGCTTATGTCAGTAGACGTTGGTAACTCCAGCACGGTCCCGGGCTGTTCTCTGCCTCTCTGGGTGGTGATATCCACGGAGGGCTTTCAGTTTGCTCCGGGTTTCACAGGATCCGAACGCCAGTGTGGTAGTGATAGAGTGCTCTGCCTTGGTGAGGCTCCGCCCACCTGACGCTCAACCGCAAAACGCGCTGACGTCGACTTTCAGACTACACTCCTAATCAACCCAACGCGTTTTGTCGCTAAGCAACTTCATCAGGGCAGGCTGACAAATCCTGACGCTTAGCGGTGAAACACGTTGGTCTAGTTAGGAGCATAGTCTGCTATTTGACTTTATATTTAAATACTACACATATATTCTTATTTAATCCACTTCAGTGTGTTTTACACTTTTTTTAAATATTGCATTCACATGACATGTAGTCACACTAACTCAAGTCACTTCTTGTATTTATTTAACCCCCCAACACTTGAGGTTAGCGCAGATTTCCCTTCCGCCCAGTGGTACACTGTAGTTTAATACACACAGGGCAACCACACAGCCCTCACAATCACACTGTAAGCAGGCTCAGGGGAACTTGCCTGCTTACAGTGTGATTGTGACAAATCTATTACAGAGTGCTTTTCCTGGTAATGTACAGGTTAATAAAAGCTTCAATCAGACTTAGAACTTTTGCAACTAATATTGACAGATTTATTATAAATCATTCTTCCTGGCAATGCACAGGTTATTAAGAATCTATATTAGTGTTAGGGACCCTTGAAACGTGGTCTGCCGTGCAGTTGGCTCAAGGGCTTACAACAATTTGGCCAAAATGTTAAACTAAAAGACCATTTTATTTATTTGTTATTTATACATGTATATTTAGGCACTGTACCGTATATAAGTTTTTCTGGATGTGCACTGAGCTTTGTCTGTGTTTTATGTTATGTCTCTGGTTTAAAATACATATGGGTAACACAATAAATGGTTGCATACGGGTTGCATAATATATGGTTACATATGGGTTACACAATACATGGTAACATACTGTATAGGTTACACAATATATGGTTACGTATGGGTAACACAATATATGGTAACATACTGTATAGGTTACACAATATATGGTTACATACTGTATGGGTTACACAATATATGGTTACATATGGGTTACACAATATATGGTTACATACGGGTTACACAATATATGGTTACATACGGGTTACACAATATATGGTTACATACGGGTTACACAATATATGGTTACATACGGGTTACACAATATATGGTTACATACGGGTTACACAATATATGGTTACATACGGGTTACACAATATATGGTTACATACGGGTTACACAATATATGGTTGCATACGGGTTACACAATATATGGTTACATACGGGTTTCACAATATATGGTTAATACTGGTTAACACGTGTAAATGAAAAGTTGATTTCTTTCATGTTATGAACATTACTTGTAAATGTTTCCTTTGCATCCCTCTCCCCACATCCCGCCCCCGCAGAACTCATATCCAGTATTCTACATAATAATACATGTTCCCTGTGCATCCCTCTCCCCACATCCCGCCCCCGCAGAACACTCATATACAGTATTCTACATAATAATACATGTTTCCTGTGCATCCCTCTCCCCACATCCCGCCCCCGCAGAACACTCATATACAGTATTCTACATAATAATACATGTTTCCTGTGCATCCCTCTCCCCACATCCCGCCCCCGCAGAACACTCATATACAGTATTCTACATAATAATACATGTTTCCTGTGCATCCCTCTCCCCACATCCCGCCCTCGCAGAACACTCATATACAGTATTCTACATAATAACAAATGTGACGAGCAGGGGGTAACTAGACTATACAATAAAGGTTAAGTCCATCTGGTTACCCCAGGGCCCCTGGCAGCTACCTACAGTAGTACCATAAGCCAGGGGGCAGGTATCATTACATGTAAAAGTTAAGGTGACCCCTGCTTTTCCACTTTCCATGTTCCCTTTGTCACAGACTGGTAGCCAATAACCAGTCCTGGCTACACTATGTTACATAATGTGTATTGGTAATATTCACTTAGCATTACTATTGTGTCAATGCGCGGGGGGAGAGAGCGCGGGGGAGAGAGCGCGAGGGAGAGAGCGCTCCCGTATCTGTTAGGAAGTAATCAGCACTGGAAAATTATACCCTCTAATTAAGCCCCTCTCAGGCCCGGACTTGGACATTTAGCTGCGGTCATCTCGTCGTGCCAAGTCGTGGCCTTCGTTTGGCCATGAGAGACCCTTCGCCGGAGCCGCTAGACACTCATACCACGGCCGTTTCACCAATATGGTAAGTTAATTTAAGGAGATTTATAGGTTAGGGGGTTAAGGATAGAGGTTTTTGGGTAAGGGGTGAAGGTTTTTAAGGTAGGAAATTAGGGTAAGGGGTGAAGGTTTTTAAGGTAGGGAATTAGGGTAAGAGGTTAAGGTTTTTAGGGTATGGGGTAGTATTGGTTTTAGGGATTATGATTAGGCGTGTAGCCAAGTACCCTGGAATGGGTACTATGTTGCATTATGCAGAGGCAGGCCTAAACCGGCAGTTGGAATGAGATACCTGTGGAGGGTACTGACTGGGTCACATGTATATGGTGTGATGCCCAGACTGCCTCTCTATGCCCTGTCACGTGAGCCCTTAGTAGCTACAGGCTGGGACAGGCTATCCTGTGGGCAGTGACCCCCCCCCCCCTCATGCTGACTCGCTGAGTGACTGAAGTGGTGGTGACTCAGGATCTGTGTACAGCCAATCATGGTACAGACCTTGTGCCCTCCCCTTCTGGAGTCTCAGAGAGGTAGTGCTAAATTGTAGTTAGTCCAGGTCTTCCCCTCCTAGGGGTGAGACGTGTGAGTTCAGCTCCTCCCGGCTGGGAGTGAGACAAGCCAGTCAGTCCCTCCTGGGCTGACTAAGCCAAGAGAGATCTGAGGCCTCAAAACTAACAGAGAGCCCAGCACCATCCAGAGGCCGGGGACCCTCTGTCATCAATCTGCATCCTCGGTATACTGTGACGGTGAGGGGGTACACAGGCCAATAATAAAGGTATCCAGAGCCAGGGTGTGCAGCGCACAGCAGTAATGAGAAGAGCAGGTCTTGCAAAAAATGAGTCCTTTATTGAAGATTCATAGTGATGTGGGACAGCAGCAACCTTCTACGCGTTTCGTTCAGAAGAACTTTATCAAGAAGTGCTGTGTGTACTAAAACTGACAATTTAAATACAGCTGATTTGACTGATTTCGCGCCAAAAATGACGTCACTGGATGTCTCTAACCAATAAAATTCAAGGTCTCCGAGTACAATACCTGTGGCTAACCCAATGAGGAAGGGGGGGCTGTCTTTGGGCAACCCACCCCAACCTTCAGGGTACCTATGCCCTCCTAAGGCTCAGTACTACTAATTATTTATTTGTGAATTACCCAGTTCATGCTCCCTTCCTTTTAATACAGTCCCAGCACTTTTTGAGCACCATTCCAAACACACAAACCAATAATAAAGGTAGTATTCCGGGCTTGGTGCCCCTGATCCATATAGGGGAGTTTGAAGTGTCAGCTCTGCAACCCAGTTATGGCATGTGCACTGCATTGTAATAAAGATGTATGTGTGTGTTTTACTGTTCCTGGAGTGCCACCCAGCGGAGATGCCCAGGGCGTGAGTTTCAGGGATGATTTTATGGTAAAGTGTTGTCAGGGTGTGTTTGGGTAGCAGGGGGCCAGACTTGCTGGTTACCCCGAAACATGTACCCAGGACTCCTACCAGATTCCTGGAGACAGGAAGACACAGACCACCGGACCAAATCCTCCCTAGGAAGCAGGTTGCAGCTCAGCGCCAGATCTCCCTGCTTCAGCACAGACCAGAACCTTAAGACTGGGCAGAGGGAAATCACATTCCAGGATCCCCGGTATATGCCCAAACCCCCAGAACTCAGTATAGGGGTTCAGTGTATCTACCACGAGGTATAAGGTGGCGAGAGTAAAAATGTTTCTAAGTTCAGCGCTTATGGAATAAAAGCGACTGTTTTCTAACTTTTGTTAGAAAGCTTCTAGCGCTCTGAAACTTGCTGTGCGCATAGTTCAGGGAGGAACATATAAAACGACCATAGCGTACTTTTTATAAAAAAAAATACACGTTTTTATAAAAATTGATGAATGAAGGTCCCCCTCAAATAGTGTATTAAACATGATAGGCACATGTCGGCATGCATTCGGACCACTGGGGACTGGGAAACACTCATTTAGTGTAGCCCCCACTTAGTATGCGCATAGTGACTCACTAGATGAGCTGAGGATGTGCAGCTCCGGACTTCTAAGACATCCCGCTGGCTTGGTGCCACAATGTCTGTAAAAGCCCGGAGTTGATAAGGCTCAGTGTCCCCAAGGTGTAAGTTGGGGAGGGGTTCCTCAAGTACCCCCATCCTAGTGTAAAGTCCGGGCAGTTTGGCAAATAGTGGCCAGCCCAGACTTAGTGTCGTCAGGTAGAGGGGCTGGGTCTCATATGCTAAGAAGCAAAGGTGCTAGGTTGGCGCATGCTCTTAGCAGAATGAGTAGCCCCCTCTGCCAGGTTTCCAAAGTATTGGCAACTCCAGGATAGGTGGGAAAACTTATTCCCATGGAGGGATTGGCTGCACTGTTTAGGTATAGGGTTTTGAACCTTATAAAAAACCCTGCAGCCCATCGGGAATCAGATTCATCCAAGATTAACGAGATTCACGTTAAGATTCATGCAAGAACCATCTAAGATTTCGTAAGGGTTAAAGATTCCAAGTGCCATTACAGCGGTGGCAGAATGAATGAAGTAGCTCCGTTGGAGTACACAGCAGTTGCAGTTAGCGCTGCTGACCGAGCACAGTTACAAGCAGTTTCGCAAGCAACTCCAGCTCCTGGGAAATTGCTCCTAAAGACTTTGTTTTACAAGTTTTCGTTCTGGAAACCAACTATTTTGTTTGCCCCCATCCCAGTTAGTGTATTTGGATTGTAATTGTGTAACATTGTGTGTATGTCCATTCGTGAAATAAACTACAATTTATTTTATCTCCTTGCTTTGCTCAATCATATGATCCTGGGTATAAATGTGTTAAAAGTGCTGGTCTCCCGTGACATATACCATCTGCAGTGACTGCCAAATAAAGCATCCCTTTCTCTATACCTCTGCCTGAGTCTTCAGTTTATTGGGCAGGGGTGTTGTTTTTGACAGATTTATTATAAATCATTCTTCCTGGTAATGCACAGGTTATTAAGAATTTATATTAATGTTAGGGACCCTTGAGATGTGGTCTGCCGTGTAGTGGCTCAGGGGCTTAAAACAATTTGGCCAAAAAGTTAAACCAAAAGACCATTTTATTTAATAGATATCTATACATATATATTTAGGCACTGTACCCTGTATACGTTTCACTGAATGTGCATTGAGCTCTGTCTGTGTTTCATGTTCTGTCTCTGGTTTTAAATTGGGCAGGGCTGTGAAAGAAGTCTTCTGTGGTGGGGACTGTCTCTGGGAATACTGGAGCCAACTGAAGCTGGAGACGCTGACACCCTGAGTTGAACATCAATATCACCAAAAGCCTGTCCTGTTCCCCACACCATGGCGGACCACTCAGCTCTCCTGGACCCTCACAGGTATGCACGCACGACAAACACCTGTAGCAGCAGTACTTCTTCTTCGAGAGGGGGGGAAACAGTGCTACACCTGTCAGTATCTGGACATGTGTAGTGGTAGTCACTGCTCAACCTTAATATTCAGAATCATATTAGTAAACACAAAGCGGTGCATGGAAATTGAAACATACTATTTGCAGAAAGTGATCCAGAATGACCACCAAAAGAGTTCCCAATGTATTGCACACAGCTCAATTATAACAACATCAGAAGGGACGAATCCCAAGCCATATAAGGAACCAGGAAGTTAAAAACACAAAACAAAAAATTATTTATTCTTCTATTCTAACACTTCTAAATAAAGACACTATTTTCTTTTATAACATTTTCTAGTATATATAAAAACATCTAAAAAAGATAGCGCTGGAGTATGCAGATGTACCGTATACTTGTCAATGATTACGGAAATTTTGCATATAATATGCAGATACACATAAGATTAGCGTATAAATACAGTGATCTACGTACAAATATATAAGATGTATGTCATGTTCTAACCTCGGTTGATAAGCTTAGGATTAGCTATCAGAAATCAAAGGATATTAATATGCCTGCCAAGCCCAAAAGAGACGGTTGCGTCACCGCAATACATGCAGGTATATCTACTGCGACATTGATAGTGCCCAAAACTAATTTAGTTGCTCTATTTGCTAAGTTAGCAGTAGGCAACGTATGCACATTTAGTCAGGGTTTGGCCCGTTGGTTCATACAACCGTTCAGCTACAGTGTATCCGTTTTAGCATCATACTCCATCAGCTCCGAAAACGAAACCGGCTGACGTCATCAATACGCGCGTCGCCTGATACCCACTGCAATTCCCGTTACAGGAAACTTGTTTGTAAGAGATATGGTTTCCATGATATTTAAAAGTACAAAAAAATTGGTTTTGCATTGCTGGTAAAATGTACAGGGATTTCACTTCTTGCTTTTGCTGCATCTAAATGGAGATTCCTCCCAATGATAAACAGTGCTCCGTTATATATCCAAACCAACATCTCCTTTCTTTTTCTTAGCAGAAGTGTACACCACTTGGACAGGAGGCTTTGTGGAGGGTTGACGACTGCACCTTGCACTTTTATCAAAGTGTCTGTGTTAAAAAAAAAAAAGGATTTTTTTTTTTAAATAATATTTTTTTGCCACTGTGAATATATCTCTATATTATAAAATAATTTTGTCTGTCCCTACATGAGATTTAGGTCATCAGTGACATCATAATGTGAATAGTTTGGTGGCAGATATGGAGAGTCAGGTAGCTATAAAGTTTAGAACGAAAGCAGACAGTTTCAAATACTTGTGCATATGGTTTGACACCCACTTAACACTTGGGTTGCACATTGGTATGCTGACATCCAAAACCTATGCCAAACTAGGTTTACTTTATAGGAACATATGCTCTCTAAGCCCGCTGGTCTGAAAGCGTATCGCACAGCACATGCTAATACCAATAATAGACTATGGGGATATAGTATATGGCTCGGCACCTCAAACTGACCTTCACAAACTAGACACCCTCTACAATTCAATATGCCACTTTATCCTCCAATGTAACTACAACACACATCACTGCGAAATACTCAGAGAACTAGATTGGTCATCACTTGAGTCTAGGCGCAAAGTTCACCTTTCCTGTCTTGCCTTCAAATACTTTCTGGGCAAGCTACCCACCTATCTGAACAAGTCCCTCACCCCTACCACACGCAGCACTTATCATCTGAGATCAGACTCCAAGGGACTTTTCATGGTCCCAAGGTTCAACAAAGTATCTTGCTGATCCTCCTTCTCTTACCGTACACCCCAAAACTGGAACAATCTACCAGAGATTCTCAACTCTTCTCCATTCGTCGCTGTAAGGAATCGGGGGCCACGTCCCTTGCGGTGTGACCCCTCCTTACCCACTATCAGTACTGCAGCGGCTGCTGCCCCTGCCCCCGTCGCTACCCATGCCGCCTTCCCAGTGCATACCTTGAACTCTGCCGTCGCCATCTTTGATTCTGGCACTGGTCTTACAGACTCTCAGCTGTGCTCTACTACTTCCTGGTCTCTCAGCCACTACGAGCAGCTCCTCGACACGCCTCCGCCATGCCCCTCGTCCGGATTGGTCACTGCCGCTTTAAATATCCTGCTTTGCCTTCACTTCCTTGCTCTGCATGGCTCCTTGCTACCTGTGTTCCCTGGAACCTGTGTCGTGCTCTCTTGTGTTTATTCCTTACAGCTATTGACTCTACTCGTCTGAATACCCCCTCTGGCTCCTGAACGCGGCTTTCCTACAGACTACTCTAACCTCTAAGACCCCCGGACTCTGCTACGGATTTTTACTACGGAACTTTCTATATCCTCGGACTCGGCAAGTACTTGACCATTCTTTATCTACATTCAGGCCTGGCCACGCTACTAGGCCACATCCCGGACACGCCCCCTCTGCTGTCGGTGCGTATACTCTACATCCCACCTCAGTACAGGGGACTGGTCTGGTCTGCGGGCTGCACAGCGTGACAGTCCCCCTGCCTGCTCTCACCCCCTGAACACTGATTCTACTGAAGTTCAGAGCACTGAGCCACGGATTTAGCTTTTATCAGAGCTATCCGCGGCTTGGGGCTTCAGCATAAAATTATTGCTGGGATGTGGAGTCAAGGGAGAGCCCGAGGGAAGCCAAGGGACTTCCAGAAAGACCACAGAGGATGTGCAGTGTGAAGAAGTGGCGTCCAGAAGAAAACATGCCTACCCAGATGTTATATATGCACCCTGAGCCCCCAGATTAAGTGATAGAAGGACGATGCCGGGGGGGGGGGATGTGGGATGCAAAGCTGATCATTGTAAATTATACTCTGTGTTTGCACTGCGTAACTCTGGCTGTTTCCACTAATGAAAAAGCAAAAACAGGTTTTATTTGCAAACAGAGCAGCGCAGGTTTTAATATCCGTTAAAGGGCATCACCTGCTCCTTACAGTTCCTGCACGTTTTGAATGTGATGAAATTGGAGCTTTCAAGGCTTGTTCGTGGGGTCCATTTGCTCTGTGCGACTCATACAGGGTGCCAAGGTCAGAGCTGCATTCGGAGAGTACCGTGCCGATAATTATTGCCAGAGAACTCTCTGTGAAATTCCCCGATCTGAGATGATTGGGTGTAGAATTGGAAACAGTATATCACGGCAATAATCATGACGGAATGTTTGGGACTCATTGTGGGTATCAAGGTTAGAATAACAGTTGGGTTGTTGATTCTTTTACTGAGATTTGTGCCTGTTCATGTGCATTACTGTTGATTTTCTCCTCTGTGCGCAAAATGTACTGTACTTTTTAACAACACCGGATCACCAAAATACACTCTTGTCCCTTTGTAATTTTAAGGAACGAGGCTGGGAACAAATTTGCCTGAAAGGCCACTCCTTCTTGTGATTTGTGTTCGTACTTGTAGAGAATAATGTGCGAAACATTTACGTATATTTGCTACTCATAATACTCTGCAGTATATGCTTGCCGTTTATGTGATTGTCAATATCAGATTATGCAGCAATAGCCTTGAGGTTCCCTTTAAAGAAAATGTTTTCTTATCACTAAACTGTGGCAAAAACCCAGCTTTGCTTTTCATGTAAAAAGTACAGCTAAACAGGTTATAACGCGGTGCTCGGGATCCACATAATGAGACCGCGTTATAACCGGGATCGCATTTTAACCAGGCTCGCAAAATGGCCGCTGCACGAGGACGTACCCGGCATCTGCAGCTCTCTCCTCTCCCTGCTTCATCAGGCTGCGTCCAAGTGCGCGGCGCACATCTCCAAGGTTTTTTTTATTATAACATTCAATGCTTTATTGCTAACGGACACACATACACAGTACTGTGCATTAGGACAGCGCTGCACAAACTTTTTCAGCTGCGGCCCCCTTCCTGGGAGCCGCAGCATTTGCGCCCCCCCCCCCCCTCCCCTAAAGGCACAGCTTCAAATGACGTTTTGGGTCACGTCACGTGACCCCACCACGTCATTTGATGCACGTTGCCATGGCGGCGCGTGATGTCACATGACCCCGCGGCGTAATTTGACGCCGCGTTGCCATGGCGACTCGTCGCAGAAGACCCGGCAACCAGTAGGTAAGTGAGGTTACAGAGGCCTCACGCCTCCCCCGGCATTAAATGAAATGCCTGGGGGAAGAGCGTGGGGCCTCTGCAACAGACTGCGCCCCCCCCCTGAAAATTCTCCCGCCCCCCTTGTGGGGTGTGCCTCCCAGTTTGCGCACTGCTGCATTAGAAGTTAAGTTTGTTTATAGAGTCAATGACATCACACCAACCCTATGGTGTAGCAGCGAGAGAATTGCTACTAGCGTATGAAGGGTCATGGGTTCGATTCCTGCATGGTATAGTAAAATTATTACCAGATCCATGTGGATGCCTGCTCCCACCCCTTGTCCTTCCACTGCCACCAGGGCTGGAATAACCTCCTGTGCCCCGGGCTGACTTGTGACCACTGCAACTGCAGCTGAGGGTATATCCTCCTCCGGTGAAGCAATGCTTGCTTCATGAGCTTCTAAGTCATCCTCAAGCAAAGTCATTGACCGACCGACAATCCGTAGCTCTCACATTGGGCAACAATCCACGGTCCCATGACCGGTACCAACTTGACCGCTTGTCTATGGTCGCCTGATGGCACTAAACTAAGTGACAATGAGAACCTGTGTTTGCTTTGTAAAACGTGTGTCTGGGGCAGGGAAAATGGTCGCCTGATAGCCCTTATTCACGTCAGGATGTGGGTACTTGAGTATAACTCCGGTACTCCGCCCGCCCGCCCTAACACCCTGGCATCTCTGAGACTTTCAAGTCCAGGCTTGGTGCCACTGAGTCTGCTCGTGTCCCGGACTTGAAAGTCTCAGTGGCACCAAGCCTGGTGGCCATCTGGTCTCTCAGAACCAGGGACTTGGAAATTCCCCAGCACATATACAGGGCATAAAACATATATCCCTTTATACATAATGTTAATAAAAATCTCACACAATTCTTCTAAGTCCCTCGTCCCCTAGGATATGCTGAAAAGACGCGCACGTTCATTGTCAGAGCGCCTAGACCTTCCTATAAGAAGATTACTAAAAAGTTGCATCGAAAAACACTTAGGTTAAGTTTCAGATTTTCCGGGGGTTTGGGGCATATACTGTGGGGGACTCCCCCTAAACCAGGGACCCCTTACTATACTCAGGCTACGCGTATCCCTATGCCCCCTTTTACCTTTCTGGTCTGTGCTGAAGCAGGGAAACCTGGCGGTGAGTCGCGTAACTGTTTTCCAGGGAGGACTTTGTCCGACCCAGTTCCCGGCTACATTTTTGGGGTGGCCAGCAACTCTGGACCCCATCTATCTAGAAACAATCCGACAACCCTTTTACTGCAAAGTCCCCCCTGAAACTCATAGCCTGAGAATCTCCGCTGGTTAGCACTCCTGGAAAGGCAAAAGACACATAAATTCTTTATTGTCGCATGTTTTCATACAATGCATGGCAGTACATATACCACAGTCAGGTCCAAGAGCTGACACTCTAGGACCCCGAAACATGGATCAGGGGCAATCAAGTGGGCTTGACGTTTATTAGTGAGCCTGGGTACCCCCTCACCGACACAGATATGTCTATATGTATTAAGTATGTATCAATATATGTATGTATAACTTTATTTATACAGCACTATTAACGTACCTAGCGCTTCACAGCAGTAATACATGTGACATCTTAATATATAAATTCGAAAGTTGTGGGGTTGAAACGACCTCTAGCCAATCAGATTGGGTTGAAACGACATGTGGTGAATCTGATTGGTCCAGCCTCTGGCCAATCAGATTGGTGGCTCTATGACATCACCCAACTGCCGTCTCACCCAACTGCCACACACACACCACCTCCCGCCCAAACCGCCGCCTCACACCCCTGCGCCTCCAGCCTCCCCTACACACACACACCACCTCCCGCCTCCCCTCCCTCACCCCGGTGCCTCCCACCGCAACCGGCCGGGACCAAGCGGCAGAACCTCACCCGTACCACTCACCCGTACCACACCACCCCCCTCACCCATAGGGTGCGGCGCTGCACGGAACTGCGGCGGGCCAGGGCCTGCGCCCGAAAAAGGCGCCGCACAGAACTGTGAGGGGGCGGGGCCTGCACCCGAGAAAGGCGCCGCACGAAACTGCGGGGCCTGCGCCCGAGAAAGGCGCCGCACGGAACTGCGGGGGGCGGGGCCTACGCCCTAGAAAGGCGCCGCACGGGACTGCAGGGGGCGGGGCCTGCGCCCGACAAAGGCGCCGCACGGGACTGCGGGGGGCGGGGCCTGCGCCCGAGAAAGGCGCCGCATGGGACTGCGGGGGGGCGGGGCCTGCGCCCGAGGAGGGCGCCGCTGAGCGCCGCACGGGACTGAGACGTGTGTGTGTGACACTGTCCCCCCCCTCCTGTCCACCCTCCCTCCTGTCCACTGTCCCCCCTCCTGTCCACTGTCCCCCCCTCCTGTCCACTGTCCCCCCCCTCCTGTCCACTGTCCCCCCACTCCTGTCCACTGTCCCCCCCTCCTGTCCACTGTCCCCCCCTCCTGTCCACTGTCCCCCCCTCCTGTCCACTGTCCCCCCCTCCTATCCACTGTCCCCCCCTCCTGTCCACTGTCCCCCCCTCCTGTCCACTGTCCCCCCCTCCTGTCCACTGCCCCCCCCCCTCCTGTCCACTGCCCCCCCTCCTGTCCACTGCCCCCCCCTCCTGTCCACTGCCCCCCCCCTCCTGTCCACTGTCCGTCCCTCCCCTCGGGGGGGGGGGGAGAACGGAGAAAGAGGGGGAGCACAGAAATAGGGGGAGAGAAGGGAGCGGGAAATTTAACTCACGGGCAACGCCGGGTCTCTCAGCTAGTAATAATATAAATAACAAATAATACAAATAACACATAATGGGAAGAAATGCTTCAGACATAAATATAACATTAAGGAAGAGGAGTCCCTGCGCCGAAGAGCTTACAATCTAATTGGTAGGTAGGAAGAACGTACAGAGACAGTAGGAGGGCGTTCTGGTAAGTGCGACTGCAAGGAGCCACGGTCGATGTATGAGGTGTAAAGTATCAGCCACGGAGCTGCTCATATGCTTCGTTAAGGAGGTGAGTTTTAAGAGTTTTTTTTAGGCGTCACGCTATGGCGTACACGCCGAACACCGGGCACTCGCCTCTATCAGGCAGGCCCCAAAGGTTAATGTTCTGGGCACTTAAAGCGCGATGGCGCGTCAGCCAGCAGGGAAGAAAAGAATGTTGTCTTCCCGTGCGGGGACGCGGTCACGTGGTGCGGGGAGCCAATGGCAGCGAAGGGGAGGGCGCGGAGACACTTGTGTTAGAAAAAGCCTGAGTGTTTGTATCTGCTGCTAGCTGCAGCTGTTACCTAGTCACATCTCCACAGCAGCGCCTCGCATGGAAATGACCAGGCCGGGTGCAGATTAACATTCAGTCACGACCACCACCCCACCCCCCCCCCCCGTTTTGGCCACGCCCCCCGCCTCCCATTGCTTTCTACAGACCGCAGATCGCGGCTTTAAGCTGAGCACGCGCCGCCAGGATGCCAGGCGCGCGTGCAGCAGCCAACACAGGGGCCGTAGCCTTAAAGGTGAATAGAGAGGGAGCTAGTCGGATATTTAGGGAAAGGGCATTCCAGAGGTGTGGGGAAAGTCAAGTAGAGGGCTTTAGACACAAAAGGGGTAGAGAGAAGACATCCTTCTGCACAGGGGTGCGCAAACTTTTGGAGCTGCGCCAACCTGCTTGCTCCCCCCAGTGCTCGCGCCCACCTTACCTTGTCACGAGATGTCACATGACCCCGCAGCATAATTTGACGCCACGTTGCCATGGCGACGCATCCCACACCAAGCCTCTGAATCTTGGTAAGTTGAGTTACAGAGGCCTCACGTGGCCCCCCCAGCATCTCATTTAAATCTCCTTGGGGAAGAGTGCAGGGCCTCTGCCACTGCCGAGCACCCCCAGAAAATTCTCGGGCGCGCCCCCCAGTTTACGCACCCCTGCTTCAGCAGAATGCAAGTGTCAGGATGGTGCATAGCGAGAAATTAGGGCTGAGATGTAAGGAGGGGCAGAGGAGTGTAAAGCAGGGGTGGACAACCTATCTTTCAATGTGGCCACAGGTGTGGCGAATGAGAAGCGAAAATAGCCACGCCATGTAAAAATGGAAGTATTATGTTGCGCATTCGAAAATGTAAAACACGCGCGGTTTGAACAAGTTTATTCAAAACATGAACACTTTGACTACTCAGCTACAACTGCCTGAGACGCAAACGATGAAAATGGTTCAAATTGAAAATCTAAGACAATATAATGCGAAATGTGACAATCCTTATTTCTGACAAGTTGCAGAAACTTTGGCTGAGTATCTGAACTCAATGCACATCTTGGCGCAGCCTCCAAACGTGATGAATGCCATCGTAGGGAACGCGATTCACGCACCCACGTTGATCCAAACATGGACAATCATTTCGAAATGCCCGATTTCAAAGTTGGGAGATGGTCGTCAGTCAGAATAGATTTCCACGTGTCTGTGACGGGAGAATTCCGGTGAATGTTCAAGTGTTCCAGACTGTGAAGAGAAGGCAAATCATCTTCAAGCCCGCGCTTGTCCAAAGACAGAAGGGTGGGAATTTCTTTGCTTGAATTAGTAATATCAAAGTGGAAGGGATCACGCAAGAATTTAAATGCCAATTTGAAGTCATTGAAATCAGAAAAACGTGATTCAAATTTCGGGGACAGGTTTTTTACCCAGTTAACGTTGGGTTTTCCGCTTCACGTCGAGTAGACCACACTGCGCATTTTTTTCTAGAAATCTATTCAGGTTTGCAAAATGGGTCAAATTGTCCTTCTGAGTTTACACCTAAATGAGGTTTAGTTTTGACTTAAATTCTTGAATACTGTATGCTGTGCCAGCTCACATATTACTTTACCCTTTCCCTGCAGCTTCACGTTTAATCCATTTAAGTGAGCCATGATATCGCGCAGAAGATGTAAATCACACTGCCGTGAAGGGTCCTCAATGTAAGAAAAAAAAATTATCTGATGTCTCGCAAACACGAAAATGTAGAATTTGAGGAAGAAAACGGGTAAACCATTCCAGAACTTTTCCACTGCTCATCCAGCTCACATTCGCATAGTCAGTAAGATCCTCGAAATCACAGTCACCACATTCTTTCAAGGCCTCAACAAACTGCCGATGGATGAGGCAACTTCCACCTCGGATGTAATTCACGATTTTCAGAACTATGTCCATCAAAGTTTTCAACGTGTCGGTTCCGAGCATCTGAGCACACAAATTCTCCTGATGCAGAATGCAATGGAAGGCGGGCAGCATGTTTTTCCCACCATTCTCACTCAAATGCTGCTTCAAACGAGAAGCAAATCCCGATTTTCTTCCAATCATTGGGGGTGCACCGTCCGTTGTAATAGAAGCCAGTTCTATCAGATCTAGGTCACATTTTTTTGGAGCTTCAAAAAAATGTTCGAGAATATCAGTTCCACGAGTATGCCCTCGCAGTCCACAAAGTACAAGGATTTCTTCACGAACTGTAAAATCGGGAAGCACAAACCGAACCCAAAATATTGACTATGCCGTGTCCGTGCAATCGGTTGACTCGTCCAGCGCTAGGGGAAAACGCAAGCAGTCTTTCAATTGTTCAAGCAGTTGCTGGTTCACTTCGTTTTCGAATCACTCACTTATTTATCTCTCAGGGAGAAATGAGAAAAATTTTAAAAACATAATTTTGTTGTTGTAAAGCAGAGAAAAATGTTCAAATCATCCACACAAAATGGACGCAAACGCACACTTAATGTGTGTAATTAGACACCACCCGTTCAAGGTCGGGTGTTGGCTCCCTAGGGTTGCCAGGTGGCTTCACCAAAAATACTGGACACACTGGTGAAAAATGCGGCGCGCTCAAAGTCGGTGGGGTGGTGTGTTATTATAAATTCTCAGCCCGTTACGTCATTTTTTCTAAATTTCACTCAACGTGTGCACCAATTTGCACCTTTCATATTCTATTTCGTAAAACATTCTGGGAGAGGTTTGGGGATTGAGCGCCCTCCCAGCATTTTTTACAAAATAGAATATGAAATGGTGCAAATTCGTGCATATTAGTGAAATGTAGAAACAAATGACATAACGGTCAGATAATTTATAACATATCAGCAGTCATACGGGGCGAACTATACTGATTTTAATGCTTCTCTCCTACTACTTCAAAGATTGTTGCACCCCCCATCATCCTCTCAACCCCTTCATCCTCATCCTCTCAACCCCCTCCTCTCACGCCACAACCACTACCCTCCTCATCTCATTTGCCCATCATCATATCATCTCATTTCATCCCCCTCATCATCATCTCACCAGCCTCATCAACATGATCTCATTTCCCCCATCATCATCATATCATCTCATTTCACCCCACTCATCATCTCCTCGCCACCCTCATCATGATCTTATTTCCCCCAATCATCATATCATCTAATTTTATCCCCCTCATCATCATCTCCTCACCACCCTCATCATCATCATGATCTCATTTCCCCACATCATCACCATATAATCTCATTTCACCCCCCTCATCATCTCACCACCCTCATTATCATCTCTCTTCCCCCCATAATCATCCTCTCATTTCCCAATTTCCCATCATCATCACCCCTCCTCCCCCCCAAGATCATGATCATCTCGAGCCAGCTCCTTGCTTCCTTACCTTACTTAGCTGGCAGACAGGACCGGAACACGAGTCGGTCGCCGCCGGGGTGTGTGCTACGCACCTGCCGTTCTCTCATTGGTTCTCTCTCCTCCACTCACCACTTGTTTCGCGGCCACCATCGGCGGCCTGTCCCCTCAGCACTAATGCTGCCATCAGGCGCCACCGCTGCCGCCGCACTCTCACTTGCTGGGGGACTCTCGCTTGCCGCAGGACTCGCGCTTGCCGGGGGACTCGCGCTTGCCGGGGGACTCGCGCTTGCCACCACGCTTCTCATTAACTCACACTGGGCATTTAAAATTCGCCACACATTGATTGCCAAGTGGCGAATGGCGACAGGGTTGCCCACCTCGGGTGTAAAGCTTTATAAGTGAGGAAGAGAATTGAGTGTGTGATATGGGATTTGATAGGAAGCCAGGAGAGGGATTTCAGCAGGGGAGACGCTTTAAGAAAGAGTAAAGTGATTCTGGCAGCAGCGTTTAGGGTCTGTCCAATATCAATATCATTCATGAGTACAAACCATAGAAATATGCTGTGTTAGCACACACTGTCAATCACCTACCCAGGCCCTGCTATAAGAAAGGTATGTATCAATGATTTTGCCTTCTGGTTTTAGCCCATATTCTCTAAACAGTGCTTAGGTTTAATCCCATTTGTAACGGAGTGCTCACCACAAACAAGGCGTGACGCGAGGCCGAGGTGGGGATTGATATATAACACCAACCCAGAGCCGCGTTGGCGCATCTGGAGTGTAGATAGGTGGAGGTGGCCAGGTTGGGGTTGGATAGGTATGGATGGTCCGAGATACTTGCCGAGGTCTGGATTGGAGAGGGTTAAATCGTTGAAGGTACTCAGCCGTGGTCAGGGTTGCAGAGATGCGGATCGTCGTGGTACTTTGCCGAGGTTGGGGTTGGAGAGGTGCGGATCGTCGTTCGTAGCCGAGGTCAGGAGTTTAGTAGAGCGGAGTCCAGAAGAATGTCTGAAACAGAGGAACTAGGAACCGGAATGCAAGACAAGACTGTGGAGGCAAGGGTAGCAGTGAACTCTTCACACATAGGAAGGTTTATGCTCAGCCGATTTGCCAGTGGGATGGCTAAGAATATATAGGACACAGTGACCAATGAGCTAACAGGCTGGAGGAGGTGCGTCAGAGAGAGTGAGAGCGATAAGATACGGTGAAG